>NC_058145.1:16294260-16615093 GCF_011075055.1 Mangifera indica | reverse complement strand
TCAGTCTTTCTCATCCCTCCAACAATTGTTTCTTCGCACATATCTCATTCTCCCTGCATTCATCCAATTCAAATTCTCTCTCTCAATTTCTTCTTTATTTTTTTCCTCTTCATCGACCTCATTGTTTGACTGTGAGATGTCGTCGTTTTTATTTCTAGATTGAGATTGGAATTAGATTATTGGTTTCCTGGATTAAAATCGAATTTAAGATTTCTATTTCTTTTTTTCCTGAGGAAGTGTGAGAAATCGCTGGAAAATTAGATAAGATTTGGAATTTTTTTTAATAATTTGTTTCTTTTGTAGTTTTGAATCTCGTTGATTTGATAGAGTTTGTATTTTTACTCGAGTAAAACAAAAGATTTGTAGGAGAATATCGAAAAAGGGTGAGATATTGTAATATATTATTGTTGTTGTACTTTCCTCCGTTTTCTGGAGAGCCGAAGAAGTCCGGAGAGGAAGTATGTTGGGAACTAATTTACAGTTCGGGCGTGTACGTGGCGAGGATCGGTTTTACATGACTGTGAAGGCCAGAAGGAATCAGAACCAAATGCAGAAAAAACAAGCAGCAGCAAAAAGTGGCGAAAATGAGAGTGTATCACCGGAAAACACCAAAGACTGTGTCGTGAAGCCTTCAATTTCAAGTGACGTTTCAGTACCTGAACCATCTGTAGTCTCTGTTAGTAACCTTGATAGATTCTTGAAATTCACCACGCCTTCCGTACCGGCTCAATATTTATCTAAGGTTGATTTCAATTTAATTTAATTTTTAAGTTGATGGTTCCTTTATTTTTATGTTAATTTAATTGCTGAGAAAATGCAGTAAAGGTAGGGATAAATTATTTGATGAATTGTTTCCTCAATCTATATGCATAGAAGAATTTGAATCAGCTGAATTGTGATTTTCTTTATATGCAGACATTAAAATTGTCAAAACTCTGGTTAGCCTGGCATTATGTGATTATTTGGCTTAACTAATAAGAATTTATAGTTATACAGAGATATGTATTGTGGGTAGTCGTAAGCAGGTAAGCCTACAGTTTTTATTCTTATGGTTTTTTCCTCGTATCCCTGTGTTTTGTCAACTAGTTTTATAGTTTTTGGTTTTCTATCTTTATAGTTTCTGGATTTTTAGTAAATTGTGTTTGTTGTGTTTGTGTAGACCGCAGTGAGAAGTTGGAGAACTTGCGGTGAAGAGTTTCAGCCTTACTTCACATTGGGTGATCTGTGGGAGTCCTTTAAGGAATGGAGTGTCTATGGGGCTGGAGTGCCTCTGGTACTTGATCAGAGTGATTCTGTTATTCAATACTATGTCCCTTATCTGTCAGGAATCCAATTGTACGGTGAATCTACTCAGTCAGCCACTATGTCAAGGTATTAGTCTTATCTTATGTTTGTTTGTACATATGTCGGCCGATATGGACTTCAGCTATATGAATATATTTTGTTTGAGCTTCAGCTGCAACTATGGTTGGATATCCTTTTTTGATATTTCCTGTGATTATATGTGTTTGTTCATTGATCTTCATAATATGGGCAATGGAAGTATAGTTATGATTAGGTTTTCTGAACCTTTAATCATGATTGGTAATGTCTTAATTCTTGTACTTCATCACCTGTGTCGTCTCTCTCGCTTTTTTAAAATACCATTTTTCCTGCTTGTTATTTGTCCTGCTCTAGTGCTTGTGTTGTAGAAGAATTATATTGGTTTGCATATTTTACTTGTTCTCCTAAGTGATGACTTGATCCATTTTTTAAATTGTTTTCGTTGAAATATTGCATTGTGCTCGTTGTTTAAAGGATAGATGTACTTTTATAATATATTATTCTATTTTGCATGCTGCTGCTATTCTTCCAGCTGCCAGTTGTTTAGTCGTGTATGTTGAATATATTAATTATATTTTAATTTCCAATCAGTCAAAATAGCTGAATGTGTTATTAATTTAATCAGTTTCCACATGTTGCCTAGTTTAGGAAACCTTTTTTCCATTTACTCATCTTTCACAAAGTGCAGCTGTCTGATTTGTAGCTTACATGAACTTGAATGCTACATCTTTTGTTTTGTGTTTATCCAGTCCTTGATTTACCCGTTAACTTTCGAGTTACTTCTTCATGCAATCACTAACAACTTAGTGTCCCCAATTTTCTGTTTGAAGAAAAATGCTTAATAGATTTGTTCAGTTTCTACCTGAAGGTTGAGAAGTGACAAAAATCTATTTTATTACATGTAATGGTGCGAAGTTTTGCAAATTTATATTCTGGTTAAAAGGTATAAGAAACTGAAGAAATTCAAAACTGTTAATATGGCTATTGGCATTACTTTTAGAAGCTTTCCAATGCCGAAAGACATAGTCTGCCTTTTCTTCAATAGGTCAGATAAATCAGAATGATTTTACTTATGTTGAATAACTCCAAAGCGGTGCGTGAAATCGTAAAAGGGTGCATCAACTCTAAAGGGGTGCGTGAAATCGTAAAAAGGTACGTCATTCTCTTAAGGGGTGCGTGCATACATAAAGAGGTGTGTGAAATCTTAAAAAGATGTGTTAGCTTCTAAAAAGGGTGCGTGAAAGGGTGCGCAATAACCTAAAAGGGTGCAACAACGCTGAAGGAAGGCGTGAAAAGGTGGGGTGCGACATTTTGAAAGGGTACGTCATAACCTGAGGGGTGCGTGAAAGGGTGCGGCAACGCTGAAGGGGTGTGTCACTTTGAAAGGGTGCATCATAACCTAAAAGAATGTCTGGAAGCAAGTGGCAACGCTGAAAGGGTGCAGCAATGTTGAAGGGGTGCGTAAAAGAATGCATCACTTTGAAAGGGTGCGTCATAACCTGAAGTGGTGCATGAAAGGATGCGACAATGTTGAAGGGGTGCATGAAAGGGTGTGACAATGCTAAAGGGGTACATAAAAGGGTGCGACAACGCTGAAGGAGTATGTCAAAATGTGCGACAATGCTAAAGGGGTGCGTGTTTTTTAGAAAGAGTGTATTTTTCCAAAAGGATGCGAAAATATACGAAAGTATAAAGGGCTGTGTGAAAATGTGAAGGGGTGCGTAAAACTATGAAAGGGTGTGTAAAAATATGAAGGGGTACATAAAAATGTGAAGGGGTGCACGAAACTCTAAAGGGGTGCATGAAAATACAAATGGGTATGTAAAAATACAAACGGGTGCATGAAAATAGAAGTTCATAAAAATACAAACGAGGGAACATAAAAATACAAACGGTTGCGTAAAAATACAAAACGAGTGCATGAAAATACAAAACATGTGTGTGAAAATATAAAATATAAAAGAGGTGCGTAGAATATAAAAAGGGTGTATGAGAATATAAAAAATATATAATATATATAAATATATATTATATTATATTATATTATATATTATTATTATTATTATTACGCACCCTTTCACATTTTCACGTATCCCTTCACAATTTCAAGCACCCATTTACAATTTCAGGTACCCCTTCATAGTTTCATGCACCCCTTTATACTTTCATGCACCCTTCCAGTGTTGTCGCATCCCTTCAGCGTTACCGCACCCTTTCATGCATCCCTTTAGTGTTGTCGCACCCTTTTATGCACAACTTTAGTCTTGCCGCACCCTTTTAGCGTTGTCGCACCCTTTCAGGCACCCCTTTCAGAAGCTAACGCACCCTTTTAAGATTTCATGCACCCTTTAGAGAATGATACACCCTTTTACAATTTCACGCACCCCTTTACATTTTTGCACATTTTTGCACCCGTTCAAAAGAACGCACCATTTTATGTTCATCATTTTGTAAATGTATAAAGATATATAAATATCAATTATTACATCCTAAATTAATTTATTTTTCATCTGTAAATTTTATTCATTACAGAAAAATTAAGCTTAATCTGTATACTTTGAAATATAAAAGCTTAGTTTGTGAAAACTATTATAAATGAAAAGAAATAGAATGAAAGGTATTTTTGAAATGAAAAATACCATTTGCTTGAAAAGGTAAAAATTGATAAATCTTGCCGAAAAAGGTTTAGACAAAAAATTCAGTACCTATTTTAATTAATTTCCCCTTTGAAAATCTTATTTATCCACATATAAGTGGTTAAAATTAATTAAATATATTAGTCATATCATTTTCTTCCCTAAACCCTAAAACTAATAATTTCCTCTAACCTAAGTTTTTCAAAAACAACATTTTCCCACTAAGGTTTCCAATTTTTCAAATTCAATTTTTTTGACAACGAAAAAACTTCTCCGGTGATCTCTAAGCAACGTCTCTTCCTCTCTGATAAGTCCTCCTTCCAACCGCCCTCCTTTTGACATTGTGCGGCTTTGTCATCGTCAAAAAACGAAGACCTCATCTTCATCAGAGAGGAAGAGACGTTGTCATAGGTGGATAAATGAGATTTTTAAAGTTAAGGGGGGAAAACTTGATAAAACAACGTATTTTGGATGGTTTGGCCTTGAATCAAAGCTAAGAAAGAAAATTCAACTAAAGCGATGGAAAGACTTTGGAATATTTGCACTGTGTTCAAAGTCTTTGTTTTGATGTGCTAAATTTCTTAGTCCATGTCCTCTTATGACTTGGAAAATAGCAATAGCCATTGACTTAGTCAGAGAAACACTGTCAGAGATGGATGATTGGAAGAAATTTCTTAATCCAGTTTTCTTAGACTTTCCTTCAGAGAGAAACGGGTTGGGGCAGGTGTTTACAGAAAATTTAAACTCACTAACAATTAAAAGCATAAGGACTTTAGATAATCAACTAAAAAAACTGGAAGACATGAAATCTAAAAATTACTACAGTTTTTATCACAAGAAGCTGTTGTTTTAGCAGAACATTTGGAATGCAAGATTTCCCTTAATCTGAATTCTACGTACAGACAAAAATACAACATTTATGAGTAGAATCACACAAAAATCTCACTTTTTATGCAGGAATCTAGGGGTAATAATGGAGAAGCATTTATGAATGAGGTGGCTAATATAAGCAGAACATCCCATGTCAATATAATCACTCTTTTAGGATTTCGTTATGAGAGAAATAAAAGAGTTCTGATTTATGAATTCATGCTTAACCCGTCTTTAGATAAGTTCATATATGATCAAGAATCTTCAAGCTTGAACCTAAAATTAGAATGGAAGACAAAGTTTCAGATTGCAGTTGGAATTGCAAGAGGACTAGAGTATGTACACAGAGGTTGTAGCATCAGAATTATGCATTTTGACATAAAGCCTCACAACATTCTTTTGACTGAGCCTTTGGCCCAAAGATATCAAATTTTGGACTTGCTAAACAATCCAAAAAAAAAGGAAAGTATCTTGTTACTGTTGGAAACAAGAGGAACTATTGGGTATATTGTCCCGGAAGTACATAGTGTAAACTTTGGAGGAGTCTCACAAATATGATGTACATACTTATGGAATGATGATTCTTGAAATAATAGGAGGAAAAAAGAATATTGATGATGCAACATCTCACACCGCTGAAATATATTCTCCACATTGGTTATTCAAGCATCTTGGTTCAGGCGAAGAACAGTGCCTTAATCTTCTTGGGTTGTCACTACAGAGGAACAAGAGATGGCGAAGAAGATGATCTTTGTGAGCTTGTGGTGCATTCAAACTTTTCCATCTGACAGACCATCCATGACTAAGGTTGTGGAAATGCTGGCAGGTAGCCTAGAAAACTTGCAAGCTCCACCGAAACCTCCAACGTTTTCTGCAACTATGTCACCATCCAAGCATAGTCCCCTGCAACATCACCAATGTAAACTTGAATCACAGGAAGAAGCCAACAGTGAGCCGAGCTACATGTGAAATACACTTAAGTTTGTATAACAATTATCTGTCGAACATTACAGACATTCTGATCCAGAATACAAACAATTCTAGCATATAATCTAATTATAGATCAAACGCTAACCATCTTTGCAAATCACCGGCCAAACAATTATACACTGTGTGTGTAAAGTGTACTCATTTTTCAAAGATTTAGATACCAGCACTTGAAAGTGTCCGTAAATCACATTTTTTTCAATCAGAGCACAAAAATCTCGAACCAAACTTTTGGATTTTGTTTTGTTGTGAGCAAGTTAGTTAATGTGGTATCTTAGGATACAGTAATAGTTTAGTTTTTTCAATAAAAAAATCTAAGTTTGGTTATTTAATATAATACTATCTGAATTTTTAATCCCCAAAATTCAAGGAAACATATTAAACCCAAGAAGTTCAACCAATTTTTATGAAATCTAAGGGGAATTAATTATAATGCTTTAAAAAATTTATTCAGGAGGAATACCAACAAGATATGTGGATATTTAATATAAACGAATTAATTTTAATTATAACAACTAAATTTAAAGTTATATCATATGTAATTTTTTCTTATCGAATAATTTTAATCCATCTTTTTATTTTTGTCTTTTCTTTGTGCCAAAGTTATAATTAAAATTTAAATTTGTGTAAAATATTTTTCTTAAATTGTGATTACTGTAAACCTTTTGTTTTTAACAAAATTAGAGTTGTCAATTTTCAACATAATCTGTTAAATTTAATATAACACTACACAAAAAATATCGGATTAAGATTGAGTTTTTTATACGAAATTTATTTCAGATCAACCTGACAAAACTTGAAATTAAATCAAAAAATATTAGGGTTCACACAAAAGTAATCCGATATAACTCAAATCAACATTAATGTTTTATATTACTTTAATAAATTATATATAGATTTATTTTTATATAATTATAATTACTCATATTATTGTTTATTTTTAATTAAATTTTTATTTTATTATTAAATAGTAAGAATTTGATTTGGTTAGTCAGATTATTAAACTGTTTTAAAACTCTTAGTATGTAAATTTTTAAAATATTTGTCAATAAAATAAAATATTATATTATGTGTTTTATTAAGAATAAGTTGATATAATTTGGTGAAGAAATTAAAATGATTAAAATACTTTAGAAAATGAAAATAATAAATAATTTTGAGTCAAATTAAACAGGTATATAGTTAAGTTATAGTTAAAAAATTTCAATACGATTTTAATTCAAATCAAATTACAGTTGAAAGTCTTTAAAACAAAATCTGAACTGACACGATGTAAACACAATCTGATATCACAAATTGTTAGGTGTAAACAAAATTCCTCCTTTTTTTTTTTTAGCTCTTCTTAAAAAACTAAATATGATATTAGCATTAAAAGAAAACAACTGTCGTTGTCCAAACGTACAGATCAAGGCACATCTTCTGTTTTCAAAATTTAATACATTTCACTCACATTCTGAAGCAAGCTGTGCTGACGAAGATGCCAGCAAAGAAAGTTTGGGGGATCTTGGTGGGGACGACCAATAAGGTTTTGGTGGAATTTGTAAATTTTCTGGCCTACCTTCCAACATCTCCACAACTTTGGTCATTGATGGTCTATCAGATGGATTGGTTTGAATGCACCACAAGCTCACCAGTATCATCTTTCTTGCTGTCTGTTTTTCCTCTTCAGTGACAATGCCTGGAAGTCCAAAATCGTTACCCAGTTCAAGAAGGTTATAAATTGAATCTGGAAAATATATTTCACTTGTGTGTGATACCCTGAAACCAATATTCTTTCTTGCTCCAACTACTTCTAAAATCATCATTCCATAACTGTAGACATCAGATTTGTAAGATACTCCTTCAAAGGTTCTATAGAACATTTCTGGTGCAATATATTCTACTGTTCCTCTTGTGTTTAACATTGACATGATACTGTTTTTCTGGTTGGATTGTTTAGCCAGCCCAAAATCAGAAATTTTTGGACAAAAGTCCTCATCTAAAATAATGTTGTGAGGTTTTATATCAAAATGCACAATTCTTATATCACAACCTCTGTGCAAGTATTCTAGTCCTCTGGCAATGCCAATTGCGATTTGATATAGTGTTTTCCACTCCAAATTGCAATTTGTAGTCGAAGATTCTCCATCACATATAAACTTATTTAAAGATCCATTGCACATGAATTCATAGATTAAAGCTCTTTTATTCCTCTCAAAGCAAAAACCCAGAAGACTTACTATATTTACATGGGATGTTCTACTCATGCTAGCCACCTCGTTGATGAACTCCTCTCCATTGCCCTTAGATTTCTTCAAGATCTTCACTGCCACAAGACGACCATCGGGCAGTTTTCCTTTGTAAACATTACCATAGCCTCCTTGACCAAGTTTCTCGCTGAATGATTTTGTAATATTTCTAACATCAGAAAATTTATATCTTTGTGGAGCATGCGATCCGCAATTTCTAATAATGGCCTCCGTGCTTTGATCATCTTCTGTTATCTTCTTCCACAATAGCCCCAGGCCAACCATTGAGAGGATAATTATAATCCCCACGACACTAGCTATAATTCCTGTAATTCATAATAGGGTGTGAAGCCAGTAATGTGTTAAAAATTGAACAAATCTGAATTACTCTCTTAGCAATTATCATTTCATAAGTAAATTTTGTAAGTGGAAAAATACACCAAGATCAACATATAATTACCTACTGCAATTCTCCATGGTTTGTTGAAGAATGATTAAAGATGGAGCAAAAAATTGCTCAGATTTTATCTATATCATTAACTTAAAAAAAATAAAGTTAAATAGATTTTCTACGCAATGAAATATCACCTGCTTTAAGAGATTTTGCTTTCGTTTCCCCTCCACCTGCCAAGAGATCCGGAAATATCAGTGATCTTGAACAGAATTCAAGTAAATTTGTATAAAATTCTTTACCATTGACTATTTATAAATTCTTTAATAAAGATAATCTGAACTTTTGTTCATACTTGGCCCCAATCTGTACCTCAATGGAACGAAAATATACTTAGTAAGGAAAAGTAATTAAATATGGCCAATAGGCTGCCAGCAATAACAAACCAATGCCTAATGACTAGAAAAACTAAGAGTTGGTATGAAATCAATGGGCCTAAAACAAGAGCCAGAGGATTTTGGTAACACTTCCAGCGAGAAAAAGAGAACTTTGAGGATAGACGTTTACTGAAAAGAAGATGCAGAAGTAATGAAAAAGAAATCGGATGTACCTTTAGAGGGACAATGCGCTGGATAAGACTTATCGGGACAATGGCAAGTGAAACTGCCAGTATCAGAGTCATATCCACACAGCCCACCTGAACCTTGACATTGGTCACACAAGCTATCATTTGTGAACCATTGCAACCCAAAACCCTCCCTAAGAGCTTCCATCAGATTCACCGAAGTTGGATTTCTCTCCATGGTCGTAAATGCTGTTTGTCCCACCGGAATCGTAACGTTGGTATCACAACTGCTGAGGTAACTACAAATGGCTTCAGCCATGCTACTATTGACTCTATCGCTGCCCCATATGGAAAAGTAATTATAGGTGTTTTTATCTGCCGAGCTGCAGTTAAACTGAAAGGGAAGCAGCTCGGCCGAAATATCTTCCAACAGAGCAGGGCAACGATAGTACAGCGTTATGTTTTCTGCATCAGAAGTATAATTAAAGAGGCTGAAATCTATAGAACCGTCTACAAGCTTTGAGGGACAAATGTTATCCCGGTAATCTTCCCTAGCAACAGTGAGAGTTCGAGAAGCGTAATTGACTTCGAACACTCTGTAGTTTATCTTCAAGATGGTAACCGCCGCAAACTCGCCAGGGCAGTCCAATTCATAACCCGGGTGCCCGCAATACTCTGGCCTACTCGCTCCCCAGAAGGGGTATGAAACATTCTCCAAGTTTGCACAGCGAAAAGGGGCGCTGCAATTTTCATATTTCGCATTAGTGGCTGACACAGATGCTGGAACATGGACTATGATGAAGATTATGGTGATGATGAATAGGCAGAAGCTTGGAGAGAGATGTAAAACCATTTTGCAGAGAGACAGAGAGAGGGAGAGACGTGGAAGTAGTCTAATGGTATAATTTGTCATGCATTTCACATCTTCCCGTCATAGAAAGCTACTTGAAGGATTTTTTACCAAGTAAGGCCTGATGGGAAGCTCCTGTTTGGAAAATTGGGGTGCCGGTCCAGGCCAGTTTAGGTGGCGCAGGAAATTAAATATTTGAAATAGGCCAAAAGACTTTCCCCCGAAGCTTACTTCATTGTAAAAATAATACTACCTAACTTTATAAAGGGAAATTAATTAAAATAGGCAGCCGGTTTGTCACGTTAACTTTTTTAGGCAACAATTCTTACTTTTTACTTTTTTAAACAAATTATATTTTTTATTCCAAAAATACTCCTCATTTAATTTCTTAGCGTTTACCGTAACTTTTCACCGATTAATTACTTACATTTTAGACGATACGCATTAAGATTAAGTTTTATATAATGAATAAAATCTACAGATGAAAAACAAACTAATTTTTTATAAATTAATTGATTCTTATATACTTTTATACCGTTACAAAATGAAAACAGTGTATTTTCTCCGAGCAAGTGCTTGAAGGGGTGCGACAATTTGGAAAAGGGTGCAGGAAGGGGTGTGCAAAAATTTGGAAAGGGGTAAGGGAATTTGGAAAAGGGTACGGGAAGGTGTGTAGGTGCGAGAATGGGTGCGAAAATTTGGAAAAGAGTGTGGGAATGGGTGTGAAAATTCAGAAAGGGGTGCGGGTGCGGGAGAAACATATCTCCTGCACCCCTTTATAATATATATTATAAAGGGGTGCGGGAGGTGTCTATAAAAGCTCCCGCACCTCTTTTATAATTCTCGCACCCCTTACCAAATTCCCGCATCCATTCCCTCATCCGTACACCTTCCCGCACCCTTTTCCAAATTTTCGCACCCGCACCCCTTACCAAATTCCCGCACCCGTACCCCTTCCCACACCCATTTCCAAATTCCCGCACTCGTATCCCCTCCCGCACCCATGCCTGCACCCGTCACACCCCTTACCAAATTCTCGCACCCCTTCACGCACCTGCACTGTTTTGATAAAAATGCACCATTTTTTACACAATGCACCATTTTAAGAAAGCACTGGCAAAAAACGCATCGTTTTTAGAAAAGGCACCGTTTTTGAGACAATGCACTGTTTTTGAGACAACACACCGTTTTGAAAAAATGCATTGTCTGAAATGTAAGCAATTAATTGACGAAAAGCTACGTAAACGCTGAGAAATTAAAAGAAGGGTATTTTTGAAATGAAAAATATAATTTGCTAAAAAGGTAAAAAGTAAAAATTGCCATCAAAAAACGCTTACGTGTGAAACCGGTTGCCTATTTTAATTAATTTCCCCTTTATAAAATTCAAATATCTACTTATTATCGGTTAAAGATTTCTTGTTAGTTATAACAGTAAAAATGCTATTTAACCAGAAATATTAAAAAATAAAATAAAATTTTATTATTTTTTCTCATCTTAATTTTAAAAACTAGTAATTTCCTTTCAAGTTTAGTTTTAAAAACTAACATTTTCCTCCTCCTTCAAGAATTTTATTATTTTACCAATGACAGCCACCCCTTTCAAATTTTAGCATATTATAATTACACCCCCACAAAATGCATTATCACTTTCTGACGATTGTTCTTCTTAGCGCATTGTTAACCATCTTTTCGGCACCTTCTCCCTCCCCGGTGGACTGGTGGTATTTTTAGCACCAAAATCTAGCTTTTTCAATCGAAATAGAGTAAAAGATTCCCTTGCTCAATTTTGCAATGTCATTGACCTTCTCTTTCGGTGATCGACGATATCGCAATAAAAAAAGAAAAAGAAAGTCGTGACAAGAGGATGATGAGACAAGAGGATTCTATGGAGGATGTTTTGCTAGCAAAGACACAAAATTCACAAGGATTCAAAGACAAAAAGAACAACAACTAGCCTAAAAACAATGCAGACAATTACAAAAACAATGATGGAACTTATCCACCCTACCCGCACTACAAGAAGACTAATCAGCTATAATGGAAGTGTTGGTGAAGACCAGACGTTAAGTGTAGGAAATATGGTCAAATTGGGCATATATAGAGAATATGCAAATCACAAAAACATGAAGGGGAAACAAATGTTGTTGCTAAACAATATCAAAAGGATGTTAAACAATATTAGGAGTAACTGCTTGTTGTCGTATGTTTTGCAATAAACAGTAGCTCTAGTGACTCCCAACTAATTAATAGTGGTTGCACAAACCACATAACTGATGATTAGGAGCTATTTAAAGAGCTTGATAAAACTAAGACTTCTAAAGTTAAGATTAAAAATAGTGAATATATTCCAATTAAGGGCAAAAGAATTCTAGCTATAGAGAGTCTGAAAGGTTTGAAATACATTACTAATGTCTTATATGTATTTGACATTGACTAAAACTTGCTTATTGTTGGAAAATTACCTGAGAAGGGTTTCAAAATTAAATTTGAAGACAAACTGTGCATGTATTTAAGGTGAAAATGAGAGAAAAAAAGTTTCGCTTTGAATTTAATACAGGAGGAGCAGATAGCCTTCCCAAGCAACAATGCAAAATTATGTCACAGTAGACCTGGACATTACCATCATATGCCAAAAATTTAAAAAAAAAAAAAAATGGTGAAAGATATACCACTATTAGAGAAGAAGCAACATTTAGGGATTCTCCAAAACTTTGCAAAAAACATAGATGAAGTGTCAGTCAAAGGCACAAGACCAGTGTTGACATTTATGAAATGTGTAATTTTACTTTCTCTAAGCTTACAAATTTTAAGCTGACAAGGATCACAAATGGATTGAAGAAATGAAAAAAGAATCTAGAATGACATTTGGGAGTTGATGGAGGAGTTGACATACTTTGACCCGATGTCTTATTTTTTTATGAATGGAGGTGAAGCAAAATCAAATTGAAGTTAATTTTCAAAATGCCGAAATGATTATGAGATATATCAAGGCCAGAGTAACTTGTGGTGTAAAATATTTCTATTGTCAAAATTTTAAACTTCATGGTTATGCTGATAGTGACTATTGTTGTAAATCAAGCACCTTAGCTTATGAAGATACTCATATGTGAAGTTGTTATGTTGGGATGCCAATAAAGACTAAGTACCAAGTCTTTAGGAAGATCATTTATTTTTGAAATTTTAAATTATTAATTATGCTTTATATCATGAGATTATTTGGATTTCTATTCAGAATTTATGTATTTAAGAAAATGCTTTGAATCAAGAAATATGACCAATAATCTTACGCCCAACTTGTCTCTCTTAATGTTTTTTTCTTAGTTGTATTTGTTCTCCATGTAGTTTCAATCCAATATACTAACAAGTGATATCAGAGTTTAGCTAAGTAAATCCTACATTAACAAATATGAGAGAACTGTTAAGTATATATGAGTATCTTACATTGTTTAGGGATAACAAAAGATGATTAAATAATATATAAACTCTTAAATTGTCAACATGTGTTTTCAAAAGCAAAATTGTGATTGACTATTTGTCCAAATAAATAATATCTTAACAGTAGTCCAAGTTATTGGACTCTTTTACGGCTTCAGAAATATGAAGAAGATTAGAACATAAATTTTGTTTTTATGGTATAAAGGAGGCAAGGTCATCCCCGTCTATGTATGTGATCTAGTTAGTACTTGAGCATATACCTTTTATCTCTTTCTACCTTTTCTTCGTAATTTTCAATTTCCTTTTCTCTCGTTCCTTTATAAATATTAACTTCTTATTTTATAGTGTTACCTCAAATAGTCCGATATGAAAATTTCATCTTTCTGACATATTTAAAACATGGTATTTCTACCTTGCAGTCGCATTATTCTCACAAATGAGCTCCATATCTGGATGGCCGCAAGGATTGGGTTGATCTTGTCCCCAAAATGGTAACAGCCTTTGATATTCCTACATATAAACTTAGCGCAACGAAGAGAAGAAGGGAAAGGCAAGCCATTCTGATTGAACATGAAGATTCCACATTCCAAGAAACAGGACTATTAACGAATTGCGTTCATTGTGTTACACAGAGAAAGTTAAATCAAGGCCAAAGGACTGATTACACCACAGCCCCCCCCCTCAAAAAAAAAAGTATGGTGTTTTCCCAAGTTTCTCTCCCTTAACTTCAAAAAGGGAAACTAGCTTAAACCTTTTTCGGCAAGATTTTTCAATTTTTACCTTTTTAAGCAAATGATATTTTTCATTCCAAAAATACCCTTCATCCTTTTTTTTTCATTTACAACAGTTTTCATAGATTAAACTTTTATATTTCAGAGTATATGGATAAAGCATAATTTTTCTATAATGAATAAGATTTAAGGATGAAAAAAGATTAATTTAGGATGTAATAATTGATATTTATATACCTTTATACATTTACAAAATGATGAACATAAAATGGTGCGTTTTTTTGAACGGGTGCAAAAATGTACGAAAGTGTAAAGGGGTGTGTGAAAGTCTGAAGGGGTGCGTGAAAATATGAAGAGGGTGCGCTAACTCCGAAGTAGTGTGTGAAATCATAAAAAGGTGCATCAACTTTGAAGGGGTGCGTAAAATCATAAAAGGGTGCATCATTCTCTTAAGGGGTGCATGCATACATAAAGGGGTGTGTGAAATCTTAAAAAGGTGTGTCAGCTTCTAAAAAGGGTGCATCAACATTGAAGGAGTGCATGAAAGGGTGCGTAATAACCTGAAAGGGTGCAGCAACGCTGAAGAAGTGTGTGAAAGGGTAGGGTGCGACACTTTGAAAAGGTGAGTCATAACCTGAAGGGGTGTATGAAAGGGTGCGACAATGTTGAAGGGGCGTGTGAAAGGGTGCGTCATAACCTAAAGGGGTGCCTAGAAGGGTGCGACAACACTGAAAGGGTGCGTGAAATGGTGCATAAAAGGGTGCATAATAACCTGAAGGGTTGCGTGGAAGGGTGCAACAACGTTGAAGAGGCGCATAAAAAGGTGCAGCAACACTGAAGGGGTACGTTAAAGGGTGCGACAATGTTGAAGAGGTACGTCAAAGGGTGCGATAATGCTAAAAGGGTGCGTCAAAGGGTACGTGTTTTTTAGAAAGGGTGCATTTTTCCAAAAGGATGTGAAAATATGCAAAAGTATAAAAGGATGCATGAAAATGTGAAGGAATACGTAAAATTATGAAGGGGTGTGTAAAAATATGAAAGGGTACATAAAAATGTGAATGAGTGCGTGAAAATATAAAATATAAAATGGGTGCATAGAATATAAAAGGGGTACATAGATTATAAAAGGGGTGCGTGAGAATATAAAAAATATATATTATATTAATAATATAATATATAATATATATTATATTATATTATATATCATCATTATTATTATTATACACCTTTTTACATTTTCACATACCCCTTCACAATTTCACGTACTCATTTACAATTTCAGGTACCCTTTCATAGTTTCATGCACCTTTTTATACTTTCATGCACCCCTTCAGTATTGTCGCACCCTTTCATGCACCTCTTTCAGAAGCTAACGCAACCTTTTAAGATTTCATACACCCTTTAAGAGAATGAGACACCCTTTTACGATTTTGATGCACCCCTTCAGAGTTGATGCACCCTTTTATGATTTTATGCATCTCTTTACGATTTCACGCACCCTTGTACATTTTTACACATTTTTGCACTTGCTCGAAAAAACGCACCATTTTATGTTCATCATTTTGTAAATATATAAAAGTATATAAATATCAATAATTACATCCTAAATTAATTTATTTTTCATCTGTAAATCTTATTCATTACAGAAAAATTAAACTTAATTCATATACTTTGAAATATAAAAGTTTAATCTGTAAAAACTACTGTAAATGAAAAGAAATAGGATAAAAGGTATTTTTGGAATGAAAAATAGCATTTGCTTAAAAAGGTAAAAATTGATAAATCTTGCCAAAAAAGGTTTAGACGATAAATTAGGTGTCTATTTTAATTAATTTCCCCTTCAAAAATCTTATTTATCTACCTATAAGCGGTTAAAATTAATTGAATCTGTTAGTCATATCATTTTCCTCCCTAAACCCTAAAAACTAATAATTTCCCCTAACCTACGTTTTTCAAAAACAGCATTTTCCCCCTAAGGTTTCCAATTTTTCAGATTCAATTTTTTCGACAACGAAAAGACTTCTCTAGTGATCTCTAAGCAACGTCTCTTCCTCTTTGACGAGTACTCCTTCTGACATTGTGCGGCTTTGTCATCATCAGAGAAAGAAGACCTTGTCTTCATCAAAGAAGAAGACGAGTCCTCAGAGAGGAAGAGACGTTGTCATAGGTGGGTAAATGAGATTTTTAAAGTTAAGGGGAGAAAACTTGAGAGAACAACATATTTTGGATGGTTTGGCCCTGAATCAAAGCTAAGAAAGAAAATTCAAGTAAAGCGGTGGAAAGACTTTGGAATATTTGCACTGTGTTCAAAGTCTTTGTTTTGATGTGCTAAATTTCTTAGTCCATGTCCTCTTATGGCTTGGAAAATAGCAATACCATTGACTTAGTCAGAGAAACACCGTAAGAGATGGATGATTGGAAGAAATTTCTTAATCTAGTTTTCTTAGACTTTCCTTCAGAGAAATGGGTTGGGGCAGGTGTTTACAGAAAATTTAAACTCACTAACAATTGAATGCATAAGGACTTTAGATAATCAACTACAAAAACTGGAAGACATGAAATCTGAAAATTACTACAGTTTTTATCACATGAAGCTGTTGTTTTTACAGAACATTTGGAATGCAAGATTTCCCTTAATCTGAATTCTGCATACAGACAAAAATACAACATTTATGAGAAGAATCACACTAAAATCTCACCTTTTATGCAGGAATCTAGGGGTAATAATGGAGAAGCATTTATGAATGAGGTGGCTAATATAAGCAGAACATCCCATGTCAATATAATCACTCTTTTAGGATTTCGTTACGAGAGAAATAAAAGAGTTCTGATTTATGAATTCATGCTTAACCCGTCTTTAGATAAGTTTATATATGATCAAAAATCTTCAAGCTTGAACCTAAAGTTAGAATAGAAGACAGTTTCAGATTGCAGTTGGAATTGCAAGAGGACTAGAGTATGTACACAGAGGTTGTAGCATCAGAATCATGCATTTTGACATAAAGCCTCACAACATTGGTTTAAATGAAACTTTGGCCCAAAGATATCTAATTTTGGACTTGGTAAACAATCCAAAAAAAAAAGAATCTTGTTAATGTTAGAAACAAGAGGAACTATTGGGTATATTGTCCCGAAAGTACATAGTAGAACTTTGGAGGAGTCTCACAAATACGATGTATATACTTATGGAATGTTGATTCTTGAAATAGTAGGAGGAAAAAAGAATATTGATGATGCAACATCTCGCACCGTTGAAATATATTCTCCACATTGGTTATTCAAGCATCTTGTTTCAGGCGAAGAACAGTGCCTTAATCTTCTTGGGTTGTCACTGCAGAGGAACAAGAGATGGCAAAGAAGATGATCTTTGTGAGCTTGTGGTGCATTCAAACTTCTCCATATGACAGACCATCCATGACTAAGGTTGTGGAAATACTGGCAGGTAGCCTAGAAAACTTGCAAGTTCCACCGAAACCTTCAATGTTTTCTGCAACTATGTCACCATCTAAGCATATACACCTGCAACAACACCAACGTAAACTTGAATCACAGGAAGAAGTCAGCAGTGAGCCGAGCGACATGTGAAATATAACACATAAAAGTGTCCATAATGACCAAGGCTCTTCCCAAACCTCAATTTGAAAATTTGAGGCAGAAACTTGGTGTCTTAAAAACAATCTCAAAGGAGGAGTGTGTGTTAGTTGAGTTTGTTTTGAACTAAATCCTTTTTGGTTTAAACTAAAGTCCAACTAGATTAGATATAGTTGGTGATGAAATGTATGACAATCCATCAACTAAGAATCCTTTTTGCAATAAAGTATGGTCTCAATGTACTTGTCTCAATATAAAAAAATAATTCTAATGCTTGTACATGTAATTTTTCAATTCATAAAAAAACTCATCTCAAGTGCTCTCTCTAAAATTTTTCTCTGCGCTATACTTTAGTAGTTTCTGTTTTTGCTTCTAATTGTTGAATTGAGCTTGAACGAATTCAGTTGAGACAAAACAATAAATATACCCAATAGTTCCTCTTGCTTCCGACAGCGACAAGATACTTTTTTTTTTTTGGATTGTTTAGCAAGTCCAAAATTAGATATCTTTGGGCAAAAGTCCTCATTCAAAAATGCACAATCCTGATGCTATAACCTCTGTGTAAACACTCTAACTGCAATCTGAAACTTTGTCTTCCATTCCAATTTTTGGTTCATGCTTGAAGATTTTGGTCATATACGAATTTATCTAAAGACCGTTTAGACATGAATTCATAAATCAGAGCTCTTTTATTTCTCTCGCAACAAAATCCTAGAAGGGTGACCATATTGACATGGGCTGTTCCGCTGATATTAGCCACCTTATTCACAAATTCTTCTCCATTATCACCCTTAGATTTCGGCATAAAAGGTGAGATTTTAGTGTGATTCTTCTCCATTGTCTGTATGTAGAATTCAGATTAAGGGAAATCTCGCATTCTAAATATTCTGTAAAAACAACAGCTTCATGTGATAAGAACTGTAATAATTTTCAGATTTCATGTCTTCCAGTTTTTGCAGTTGATTCTCTAAAGTCCATATGCTTTTAATTGCTAGTGAGTTTAAATTTTTCGTAAACACCTGCCCAACCCATTTCTCTCTGAAGGAAATTCTAAGAAAACCGGATTAAGAAATTTCTTCCAATCATCCATCTCTGACAGTGTTTCTCTGACTAAGTCAATGGCTATTGCTATTTTCCAAGTCATAAGAGGACAGGGACTGAGAAATTTAGCACATCAAAACAAAGACTTTGAACACACTGCAAATATTCCAAAGTCGTTCCGTCGCTTTACTAGAATTTTCTTTCTTAGCTTTGATTTAACTCTCTGTGTGTAACACAATGAACCCAATTCAGTAATGGTTCTGTTTCCTGGAATGTGGACTCTCCATTTTCCACCAAAATGGCTTGCCTTTTCCTTCTTCTCTTCGCTGTACCAAGTTTATATGTAGGAATATCAAAGGCCGTTACCCTTTCTTGGGGACAAGATCGACCCAAACCTTGTGGCCATCCAGACATGGAGTTCATTTGTAAGAATAATACGGCTACGACGGTGATCAGTGATAGAAATACCTTATTTTAAATATGTCATAAATATGGAAGTCTCATATAGGACTATCTGAGGTAACACTATGAAATAAGAAGTTAAATATTAAATTTGTTTCTTTCAGTTCATTAAAATGCTTTTACTATTTTGGGAATTAGGTACGGGTCGTTATCTTGTTGGTTCGGTTAGTATTCGAAAGCCCAACTGGAAGGCAGCAGTAAAAGGAAATCTTAAGTCAACTAAACCGCCAAAATCAAAGTCTTTGTAAGCATTTCCTCCAATCTTCCTAAGAAGAAGATCACTTAGCTTTCTTTTGTATGGTCTAAAACCAAACGGACTCAACTAACCCATCATTAATTCTCCCTGAGTTTCATTTCAACGAGATGAAGAAGTTTCAGCTGTTTCAGCCATTGCATTTTCTTTCTCTTTTATTTTTCATATTCATGGCTATGGTCAAGATTCAGCCATCTTTCACCAGTCCTTCCTTGTCGCAGCCAAATTGCAGTCTTCCATTCAAATGCGGGAACATCACAGCCGGTTATCCTTTCTGGGGAGGTGACCGATCCATTGGTTGCGGCCATCCTGATCTACGGCTTGATTGTAGTTATGAATTGTTCAATTATAACAACGATGAGTTTTCAAAGCATTATGATGCACCTAACATAGCGATCAATGATGTGTTATACAGTATTTTGAATATTGACGAGAAAGCCCAAACTCTCAGGATTTCAAGAATAGACTACCTGGGCAGTATCTGCTCTCCCCAATTCCCTAGCACCATTATCAATTCTTCGATTCTTGATTATGATCCAGCGTATGAGACGCTTACTTTATCTTACGGTTGTGATGTATCTACCAATTCAACGATTCCGACAAAGTTCACTTACTCCGACACGAATGTATAGATAACACGAGGGCTCACCAATCCTCTGGGGTGCCTCTCTGTTATCAGCGTTCCAGTTTCTAGAAGTTTGACTGCATCAGCAATAATGGGGAATTCTTCGGCCTTGATAGAAGCCATGAAAGAAGGCTTTCAGGTGAAATGGACCGTGAGCGGCATCACATGTGAGGAATGCAACTCTAATGGAAGTTGCGATTTCGATCTTCTCTTAAATCAAACAAGTTGCTACTGCCCAGATGGACAATTCTCCGCATCATGTTCTTCCTCTTCCTCACTAACTTACTTGGCCCCAAATGAGACTTCACCTTCATCAGGTTTGTACCTACATGTTTTTATAGCATTATTTGCACCCTACCTTCATTCATTCTCAGTCTATAAGAACATGAAGCGCTCGTTCATCTCACCAGAACACTTGTTCTGACACTAGAACTCCCAAATTTTCATTCGAAACCCCTGTTCCTGAATTCGTGTCATCGTATGAATATTTAAGTTTGAAGGAAAGTGTAGCTAACTTATCTTACATGCAGGATCAATTTTCAGCAAGAGGAGAAATGCTTTCATAGGTAATTAACAAGCTCATGACAACCTTAACATTTATATTGTAGTAACAGTGTATCAACTATTATTGCAGTAATCTATTTTTAATAACTTTAGATCACCCTATCCCTTAATACAGGCGTTGCTGTTACTGTGGTGGGAATACTGATAATCCTCTGTATATTTCTCGTGGGCGGCAGTCTAAGACAACTGCTTACATTAGATAAGTTTGTCTTCTTCTGGAGGGATAAAACAGAGAACGATTTAGAAGCTACGGGTCTCTTGCTCCAAAAAGATGTAATTATTCAGATATTCAAAAGATAAAATCATTCAGCAATAAACTTGGTCAAGGTGGCTATGGCGATGTTTACAAAGGAATGTTACCTGATGGCCCTCCTGTAGCTGTCAAGGTCTTGAAGGAATCTAAGGGTAATAATGGAGAAGAATTTATGAATGAGGTGGCTAATATCAGCAGAACATCCAATGTCAATATAGTCACTCTTCTAGGGTTTTGCTGCCAGAGAAATGAAAGAGCTTTGATTTATGAATTCATGCCTAATGGGTCCTTAGATAAATTCATATATGATCAAGAATCTTCAAGCACGAACCAAAAATTGGATTGGAAGACAAAGTTTCAGATTGCAGTTGGAATTGCAAGAGGACTAGAGTATTTACACAGAGGTTGTAGCATCAGGATTGTGCATTTTGATATAAAACCCCGCAACATTCTTTTGAATGAAGACTTTTGTCCAAAGATATCTGATTTTGCGCTTGCTAAACAATCCAAAAATAAGGAAAGTATCTTGTTAATGTTGGAAGCAAGAGGAACTATTGGGTATATTGCCCCAGAAGTATATAGTAGAAACTTTGGAGGAGTCTCTCACAAATCTGATGTGTATAGTTATGGAATAATGATTCTTGAAATAGTAGGAGGAAAAAAGAATATTGATGATGCAACATCTCACACCGGTGAAATATACTCTTCACATTGGTTATTCAAGCATCTTTTGTCAGGCGAAGAACAGTGCATCGATCTTCTTGGGGTTGTCACTGCAGAGGAAAAAGAGATGGCGAAGAAGATGATCTTTGTAAGCTTGTGGTGCATTCAAACTTTTCCATCTGACAGACCATCCATGACTAAGGTTTTGGAAATGCTGGCAGGTAGCCTAGAAAACTTGCAAGCTCCACCGAAACCTCCAACGTTTTCTGCAAATATGTCACCATCTAAGCATATTCCCCCGCAACATCACCAACGTCAACTTGAATCACAGAAGAAGCCACAGTGAGCTGAGCGACATGTGAAATACACTTAAGTTTGCATAACAATTATCTGTCGAACATTACAGACATTCTGATCCAAAATACAAACAATTCTGGCATATAATCTAATTACAGAGCAAACGCTAACCATCTTTGCAAATCACCGGCCAAACAATCATACAGTGTGTGTGTAAAATGTACTCATTTTTCAAAGATTTAGATACCAGCACTTAAAAGTGTTCCATAAATCACATTTTTTTTTTTTAACCAGAGCACAAAAATCTCGAACCGAACTTTCGGATTTTGTTTTGTTGTGAGCAAGTTAGTTAATGTGGTTATCTTAGGATACAGTAATAGTTTAGTTTTTTTCTATAAAAAAATCAAAGTTTGGTTATTTAATATAATACTATCTGAATTTTTAATCCCCAAAATTCAAGGAAACATATCAAACCCAAGAAGTTCAACCAATTTTTATGAAATCTAAGGGGAATTAACTATAATGCTTTAAAAAATTAATTCAGGAATACTAATCTAAATTACTTTTATCTTTAAATAATTAATATTCATATATTTTAATATTTTGATATACCATTTTAATATGAATTTTTTATCCATACACAACAAGATATGTGGATATTTAATATAAACTAATTAGTTTTAATTATAACTACTAAATTTAAAGTTATATCATATGTAAATTTTTTTTATCTAGTAATTTTAATCGATCTTTTTATTTATATCTTTTCTTTGTGTCAAAGTTATAATTACAATTTAAATTTGTGTAAAATATTTTTCTTAAATTGTGATTACTATAAACCTTTTGTTTTTAACAAAATTAGAGTTGTCAAATTTCAATATAACCTATTAAATCTAATATAACATGATAAAAAAATATTAGATTAAGATTGAGTTTTTTATACAAAATTTATTTCGGATCAAATTAAAATTAAATCAAATAATATTAGGGTTCATATGAAAGTAATTTGATACAACTCAAATCAACATTAATGTTTTGTATTACTTTAATAAATTATATATAGATTTATTTTTATATAACTATAATTACTCATATTATTGTTTATTTTTTTAAAATATTTTATTTTACTATTAAGTAGTAAGAATTTGATTTGGTTAGTCAGATTATTAAACTATTTTAAAACTCTTAGTATGTAAAATTTTAAAATATTTGTCAATAAAACAAAATATTATATTGTGTGTTTTATTAATAATAGGTTAATGTAATTTAGTGAAGAAATTAAAACAATTAAAATACTTTGAAGAATAAAAATAATAAATAATTTTGGGTCAGAGTCAGTAGATATACAATTAAGTTACGGTTAAAAAATTTTGATACGATTTTAATTTAGATCAAGTTATAGTTGAAAGTCTCTAAAATAAAATATGAACTAACATGATATAAACATAATCTGATATCACAAATTGTTAGGTGTGAACAAAATTCCTCCTTCTTTTTTTTTTTTAGCTCTTCTTAAATAATTAAATATGATATTAGCATTAAAGGAAAACAACTGTCGCTGTCCAAACGTACAGATCAAGCCACATCTTCTTTTTTCAAAATTTAATACATTTCACTCACATTCTGAAGCAAGCTGTGTTGACGAAGATGCCAGCAAAGAAAGTTTGGGGGATCTTGGCAGAGACGACCAATAAGGTTTTGGTGGAATTTGTAGATTTTCTGGCCTACCTTCCAACATCTCCACAACTTTGGTCATTGATGGTCTATCAGATGGATTGGTTTGAATGCACCACAAGCTCACCAGTATCATCTTTCTTGCTGTCTGTTTCTCCTCTTCAGTGACAGCACCTGGAAGTCCAAAATCGTTACCCTGTTTAAGAAGGTTATAAATTGAATCTGGAAAATATATTTCACTTGTTTGTGGTATCCTGACACCAATGTTTTTTCTTGCTCTAACTATTTCTAAAATCATCATTCCATAACTATAGACATCAGACTTGTAAGATACTCCGCCAAAGGTTTTATTGAACATTTCTGGTGCAATATATCCTACCGTTCCTCTTGTGTTCAACATCGACATGATACTGTTTTTCTGGTTAGATTGTTTAGCCAGCCCAAAATCAGAAATTTTTGGACAAAAGTCTTCATCTAAAATAATGTTGTGAGGTTTTATATCAAAATGCACAATCTTTATGTTACAACCTCTATGCAAGTATTCTAGTCCTCTAGCAATGCCAATTGCGATTTGATAAAGTGTTTTCCACTCCAAATTGCAATTTGTAGTCGAAGATTCTCCATCACATATAAACTTATCCAAAGATCCATTGCACATGAATTCATAGATTAAAGCTCTTTTGTTCCTCTCAAAGCAAAAACCGAGAAGGCTTACTATATTTACATGGGATGTTCTACTCATGCTAGCCACCTCGTTGATGAACTCCTCTCCATTGCCCTTAGATTTCTTCAAGATCTTCACTGCCACAAAACGACCATCGGGCAGTTTTCCTTTGTAAACATTACCATAGCCTCCTTGACCAAGTTTTTCGCTGAATGATTTTGTAATATTTCTAACATCAGAAAATTTATATCTTTGTGGAGCATGCGATCCGCAATTTCTAATAATGGCCTCCGTGCTTTGATCATCTTCTGCTATCTTCTTCCACAATAGCCCCAGGCCAACCATTGAGAGGATAATTATAATCCCCACGACACTAGCTATAATTCCTGTAATTCATAATAGGGTGTGAAGCCAGTAATGTGTTAAAAATTGAACAAATTTGAATTACTCTCTTAGCAATTATCATTTCATATGAAAATTTTGTAAGTGGAAAAATACACCAAGATCAACATATAATTACCTACTGCAATTCTCCATGGTTTGTTGAAGAATGATTAAAGATGGAGCAAAAAATTGCTCAGATTTTATCTATATCATTAACTTAAAAAAAATAAAGTTAAATAGATTTTCTACGCAATGAAATATCACCTGCTTTAAGAGATTTTGCTTTCGTTTCCCCTCCATCTGCCAAGAGATCCAGAAATATCAGTGATCTTGAACAGAATTCAAGTAAATTTGTATAAAATTCTTTACCATTGACTATTGATAAATTCTTTAATAAAGATAATCTGAACTTTTGTTCATACTTGGCCCTAATCTGTACCTCAATGGAACGAAAATATACTAAGGAAAAGTAATTAAATATGGCCAATAGGCTGCCAGCAATAACTAACCAATGCCTAATGACTAGAAAAACTAAGAGTTGGTATGAAATCAATGGGCCTAAAACAAGAGCCAGAGGATTTTGGTAACACTTCCAGCGAGAAAAAGAGAACTTTGAGGATAGACGTTTAGTGAAAAGAAGATGCAGAAGTAATGAAAAAGAAATCGGATGTACCTTTAGAGGGACAATGCGCTGGATAAGACTTATCAGGACAATGGCAAGTGAAACTGTATCAGAGTCATATCCACACAGCCCACCTGAACCTTGACATTGGTCACACAAGTTATAATTTATGAGCCATTGCAACTCAAAGCCCTCCCTAAGAGCTTCACTCAGATTCACCAAGGCTGGATTTCTCTCCATGGCTGTAAATGCTGTTTCTCCCACCGGAATCGTAACGTTGGTATCGCAACTGCTGAGGTAACTACAAATGGCTTCAGCCATGCTACTATTGACTCTATCGCTGCCCCATATGGAAAAGTAATTATAGGTGTTTTTATCCGCCGAGCTGCAGTTAAACTGAAAGGGAAGCAGCTCGGCCGAAATATCTTCCAACAAAGGAGGGCAACGATAGTACAGCGTTATGTTTTCTGTATCAGAAGTATAATTAAAGAGGCTGAAATCTATAGAACCATCTACAAGCTTTGAGGGACAAATATTATCCCAGTAATCTCCCATTGCAGCAGTGAGAGTCAGAGAAGTGTAATTGACTTCAAGTACTCTGTAGTTTATCTTCAAGATGGTAACTGCCGCGAACTCGCCAGGGCAGTTCAATTCATAACCCGGGTGCCCGCAATACTCTGGCCTACTCGCTCCCCAGAAGGGGTATGAAACATTCTCCAAGTTTGCACAGCGAACAGGGGCGCTGCAATTTTCATATTTCGCATTAGTGGCTGACACAGATGCTGGAACATGGACTATGATGAAGATTATGGTGATGGTGAATAGGCAGAAGCTTGGAGAGAGATGTAAAACCATTTTGCAGAGAGACAGAGAAAGGGAGAGACAGAGAAGTAGTCTAATTGTATAATATGCCATGCATTTCACATCTTCCCGTCATAGAAAGCTACTTGAAGGATTTTTGACCAAGTAAGGCCTGATGGGAAGCTCCTGTTAATAAAATTGGGGTGCCGGTCCAGGCCAGTTTAGGCGGCGCAGGAAATTAAATATTTGAAATAGGCCAAAAGACTTTTTCCCCCGAAGCTTACCTCATTGTAAAAATAATACTACCTAACTTTATTAAATTCAAATATCTACTTATTATCGATTAAAGATTTTTTATTAATTATAATAGTAAAAACGTTATTTAATCATAAATATTAAAAAATAAAATAAAATATTATTTTTTTAATCTTAATTTTAAAAACTGATAATCTTTTTTCAAACTTAGTTTTAAAAATTAATATTTTCCTCCTCCTTTATGAATTTTATTATTTTATCAATAATAGCCATCCCTTTCAAATTTTAGAATATTACAATTACAATCCCACAAAATGCATTCTTACTTTCTGACAATTGTTCTTCTTAACGTATTGTTAACCATTTTTTCGGCACCTTCTCCCTCCCTGGTGGACTGGTGGTATTTTTGGCACCAAAATCTAGCTTTTTTGATCGAAATAGAGTGAAAGATTCCCTTGCTCGATTTCACAATGTCATTGACCTTCTCTTTTAGTGGTCAACGACATCACAATGAAAAAAGAAAAAGAAAGTCGCGACAAAAGAATGACGAGACAAGAGGATTCTATGGAGGATGTTTTGCTAGCAAAGACACAAAATTCACAAGGATTCAAAGACAAAAAGAACAACAACTAGCCTAACAACAATGCAAACAATTACAAAAACAGTGATGGAACTTATCCACCCTACCCGCACTACAAGAAGACTAATCAGCTATAATGGAGGTGTTGGTGGAGACCAGATGTTAAGTGTAGGAAATATGGTCAAATTGGGCATATATAGAGAATTTGCAAATCGCAAAAACATGAAGAGGAAACAAATGTTGTTGCTAAACAATATCAAAAGGATGTTAAACAATATTAGGAGTAACTGCTTGTTGCAACATATTTCGCAATAAACAGTAGCTCTAGTGACTCCTAACTAATTAGTAGTGGTTGCACAAACCACATAACTAATGATTAGGAGCTATTTAAAGAGCTTGATAAAACTAAGATTTCTAAAGTTAAGATTAAAAATAGTGAATATATTCCAATTAAGGGCAAAAGAATTCTAGCTATAGAGAGTCTTGAAAGGTTTGAAATACATTACTAATGTCTTATATGTATTTGACATTGACTAAAACTTGCTTATTGTTGGAAAATTACCTGAGAAGGGTTTCAAAATTAAATTTGAAGACAAATTGTGCATGTATTTAAGGTGAAAATGAGAGAAAAAAAACTTTCGGCTTTGAATTTAATACAGGAGGAGCAGATAGCCTTTCCAAGCAACAATGCAAAATTATGTCACAGTAGACCTGGACAGTAGCCTAAGTAGCAACGGACAGTAGCCTAAGTCCACGAGGACTGCTGCAACAAATAAAATCTAGAACAGCTAGAATAATTATTGGACCGAAACAATCTTGAGTCCTCACTAACAAATTTAAGTTTTTAGGTGAGATATCAACTACATTCAACTGGGTAGAGAAAGAATGACAAAAAAAATCCTAAGTTTTGTATATTGGACCTCTCACCTACAAGCTTGGATTGACTCAGTGCCATATAGATCTTTAATTTCTACCTACAAAAGAGAGGTGCATACCCGGAGCTGGAGACTCAATTGAGCCTTGGTTGGACAGCGAGATGTCGCATGCTTCAGACCGGCTAGATTGTCCATTTCGGCAGAAACAAATTGCTTCATCGAAATAATCATCGTAACCACAATATCCCTGAGATTCGATGCATTTCTCACAAATCGTGTCATTTACATTCCATTTCACCTGAAATCCGTCTCGGAAGGCTTGTTCCAAAACTGACCGATTCTCCGTTGCTGGCAGAATTAACGATCTAGGAAAGGGAACAGTTACGCCAACATCACATGCCTCAGGACCTTTACCTCCTATGTCTATATAGCCATCCTTCTTGTTGGTACCAGTGAAAGAGCAAGTGAAATGTCCTGAAAGAGAAGTCGAATTGGGGCAAGCATAAAGTAGGGTAAGCATCTGATACCCAGTCGTATACTTAAATAGCGCCGGGTTGAGGGTGGTGTTAATAAATCGAGGTGAACAGATTCCACCCAAGTAATCATCTCTTGCAATCCTGAGAATACGGGCTTTTTCATCCACGTTCAAAACAAGGTAAAATAAGTCATTCATCTTCATTATAGGCTTATCGTTCTCACAAAAGATCTGCAGGTCAGGGTGGCCACAACCACTCGGGCGGTCAACTCCCCAGAATGGATAACCGGCTGTAAGATTCCCACATCTTATTGGAATATTACAATCTCCGTACCTTAATGACTGAATCTTAACAGGAATCACGACTGTGACATATATAAGAGGAACAAGAGGCGACCACAGGAAATGCCGGAAGCTCATTAGGGCCATAACAAATATGAAGAATAGTTGAACCTGCAGGTTAGATTTAATCAGGCTATTTTACCCGTAAATGTGGAGGCAAAAGAAGGTATGGACATCGCAAATAGAGATTGAGGGAAAAAAAATATATGACAAGAAGACTGAAAAACTTTCTGTAGTTGACCTGAAAATCATACTACAGATTTTCAGATTGCAGCAAACAAAGACTTGTGGCTTTCTTATTGGTCCCAGCTGGTGTCATCCAGGAGTGATTAGTCTACTTCACTAAGGTCCTACCGGTTCATGTTTTAGTTGAATTCACTTGATTTAGATCATACAAGAGAAGTCTTGAGTTAAATGAAAGCCATACAATTTGATTTTGGCTGTTTAGTTGACTTAGGACTTCGTTTTAACAAACCATAGAAAGATTACCATTGACTGGCATTGACGAAATGTCGACCAATAAGTCGCCGACCAGATTTTCAGGCTACACATCTGCAAATGAACAGTCTAGAGATGACAATGGGTAGGGAAGGGCCAAATATCATGCCTCCTTGCCTTATCTTCGTTACAGGGATGATGAGAATCTTTGTCTCTATCCCACTGGAAAAAAATCATCCTTTTCCGTTGTCGTCTTGTGCTCACACTTCATCAGCAACACTTCCCTTTTCCCCACCGATTACCCCATCTCGTCACCCCTACGTTAATCTCCGACAAGGCTACTGCAACGTAATCATCATTCACTATCTCTTTTCGTTTTAATAATTTATCATCAGACACCTTAATAAAATAGGTTAAATGAGTGATGTTGGATGGGATATTAATTAAAATAGGCACCGCATCCCCGCCTAAACCTTTTTCGGTAATAATTACTCTGTTTTACCTTTTTAAGTAAACCATTTGTTTCATTCCAAAAATACCCTTCTTCTAATTTTTCAAACGCAACGCTTACGTTTCGCCGATTAATTCATTACGTTTCAATAAAATCATTAATATTAAATTACCTAAAATAAATAAAATTTATAAATTAAAAAGAGATTAATATTTATAAATTATTTTATTCTTATATATAAAAAATAATGGATATATAAAAAATAATACATTTTTCTTTAAATTACCTGTAATGAAAAATAGATTAAATTTTATTTTTATAAAATAATTGATTTTTATATATAAAAGATAATAAATATATTTAAAATGATACCTTAACTGTGCGTTTTATTTTCAAACAGGTTGCACTGAAGAGATGCAGGAATTTGGAAAGGGGTGCTTTGAAACCTTGTGAAAAATTGAGAAAGGGTGCGGAAATGGTCGTTAATTTGGAAAGGGGTGCAGAAACTTAGCGGAAATTTGAGAAAGGCTGCGGAAATGGTGGATAATTTGGAAAGGGGTGCAGGAATTTGTGAAAGGGTACGACAAACTGTGAAGGGTGCGTGGAAGGTGTGAAAATTACGGAAAAGGTGCAGCGGCAAGTGCTGAAAGGATGCGGAAATGGCTGAAAGGGTACGACAATTTTTGAAAGGGTGCGACAGTTTCTAAAAGGGTGCGAGAATTGCCAAAAGGGTGTGGGAAAGGGTGCGAGAATTACTGAAAGGGTATGTTAATTTCTAAAAGGGTGCGGTAGTTTCTGAAATGGTGCGGCAATTAACAAAAAGTATGACAATTTCTGAAAGGGTGCGACAGTTTCTGAAAGGGTGCGGGAATTGTCAAAAGGGTGTAGAAATTACTGAAAGAGTACGACAGTTTCTAAAAGGGTGCGAGAATTACCGAAAGGGTACGGGAATTACTAAAAGGGTATGTTAATTTTTGAAAGGGAGCGATAGTTTCTGAAATGGTGCGACAATTGACAAAAAAGTATGACAATTTCTAAAAGGGTGCGGAAATTACTGAAAAGGTGCGGTAGTTTCTGAAAGGGTGCGGGAAATACTAAAATGGTGCGGCAGTTTTTAAAAGGGTGCGGGAATTGCTAAAAGGGTGCGTCAGTTTCTGAAAGAGTGCGGTAGTTTCTGAAAGGGTGCGGGAATCGCTGAAAGGGTGCGAGAAAGGGTGCAGGAATTACTGAAAGGGTATGGCAATCCCGAAAAGGGTGCAGTAGTTTTTGAAAGGGTGCGGCCATTAACCAAAATGTATGGCAATTTCTGAAAGGGTGCGGGAAATACTGAAATGGTGCGACAGTTTTTAAAAGGGTGCGGGAATTGTCAAAAGGGTGTGAAATTGCTAAAAGGGTGCGTCAGTTTCTGAAAGGGTGCGACAATTACCGAAAGGGTGCGAGAAATTGTAGAAAGGGTGCGGTAAGCATTGCAGGCACATTGAAGGTGCAGGAATTGCTGAACGGGTGTGTGGAAGTGTGCGGCAGTGCGTGGATGGGTGCATTGCATTATAATCTAACGGGCGCATGAAAACCCTAATGTTCAGACTTGTGCATGCATGCACAACTTACCATTTTTAATTTTAAACCTTTATTAAGAAGTTAATAATTAATTATTTTTTATAAGAAGAGAATTCAATTCTTCATTAATATTTAGTTAGGGTAGATTTGCGACAGATGAAAGTATTTACTGCAATATTAATAAAACTACGATTATCTACTTTCTGCATAAACAAATTATTGTTATTTCACAAAGATCTCTTTCTTTCTTTGTTTGTTATAACTTCAATCTCACCTTTTTGATTTTGAATCCATCCATAAGAAAGAATGGTAGGAGTGATGTTTATGCTAGGATTCAGAGGAGAATGATGCAACGATGAAGGTAATAACCTCAAATATATCGGTAGATTTCAGAAATTATTTTTAGGTGATAAAAGAATCAATTACGAAGGATTTAAGGAAAGAGTATGCTTTCGTTTAGGTATCGATCAAAGTTTCAATGAAATTAAAATTTATATGCCAAATCCAACCAAGTTTAGCGATTCACCTTATTTATTGAAAGATGATTATGATATCCGAATGATGATACAGTTATGTAAGTCTCGCAAAAAGTCTCCTTTTTTCTTGAAGTGGTTTTACAACGAAATGAATTTCCAGATATTTATCAGTAATATTCACAACTGGATCGAGAGATTCATCAAAGCATCCAACAAAATCCATCAATCGAAGTTCATTCCATGGATAACACATATACATAACCAGAAAGTGTACCAGAACATATACCAGAAAGTGTTCCAGAAAGTAGTAGGATAAATACAGATGGTATTGAGAACGATATTGGTTGGAATCCTTTTTCTCAAGACTTGGCATATGGTGAAAGAGGCCCAGAACCAATATGGGGTACACCTGAAGGCTGTTATCAAACGATGATTTACCAAGAAATGATATTAACCTTCCAGAAGAAAATGAATATTATGGTTTTGATAACGTGGGTGATAGAGATTATAATGGTGCAAAAATGTGTAATAATGTTGTTGATGATGTAGGGGTTGGTACGTCAGTGATAGCACCTGAAAGTTTAGTTGGTTGCAATCCATTTTTTGGTGGTCCAGAACCCTACAGAGATGTTGAAAATGAAGGAATTGCAGTTCATACTATTGCACCATCAGGCGACAAATTCAAAGTGACAGACCAGTTTGCATCTAAACAAGTTTTAAAAGATACATTATATAGAGATGCAATAGAAAATGGTTATCAATTCAAGGTCTTGAGCTCAAATAAGAAGAGATGGGATATAAAGTGTTTACATCAACAATGCAAATGGAAAGCGGGAGGGAGCAAGTTAAGTAATAGCGATATATTTGTTTTACATAAATTAGGAACACATACTTGTTCTCGCGATATGATAAGGCCTCACCACAGGCAAGCAGGTAAAAGGACACTTGAAAAAATCTTACAGACCGTATTTACTGCTGGGGATCGTGTGTATAGGCCAAAAGAAATTATAACAAATATGGCAGATAGGTTTCAAATTGATATATCTTATGCACAAGCTTGACATGCAAAGAATTGGGCGTTGAATGAAATTAGAGGTTCACCAGAAGAGTCTTTTAGATTATTACCACTATTTTGTTATAACCTTCAACAACGAAACCCTGATACTATTACACAAATTGAAACTAACTCAGATAATCGATTTCAATTTGTTTTCATATCTTTAGGATGCTCTATTAGAGCATTCCGTGAATATTGTCGTTCTGTTATTTGTATTGATGGAGCATTTCTAAAAGGTCGATATTGGGAAACACTTTTTATTGCTGTGGGGAAGGACGAAAACAATCAAATTTATCCAATTGCATTTGGAGTTAGCGGAAGGGAGGAAACAATGACTTGGACCTTGTTTCTCCGAGCATTACACAGATGTATCGACGATCTCACTAATCTAGCAATCATCTCAGACAGACACCAAACCATCACTCGTTCTATGAGAGAGGTGTTTTCGAATGCACATCATGGCTGGTGTAACCATCATATAAAAGGAAATATGCGTGCTCGGTACAAGCAAACAAAACATATGGAGAGATTATTTTGGAGAGCGACAAAGGCTTATCGAACAGAGGATTTTGAAGAGGCTTTGCATATGATTAAAATTGAAAACCCTATTGCAGCTGCTTATTTGGAAGGGATCGACTACGCACGGTGGGCTCGTGCTCACTTTCCTGGCATCCGATATAACATTATGACCACAAATATTGCTGAATCATTTAATGTTTTAGCATGACATGCACGTAAATTGCCAGTGGTTATGCTTCTTGAATTCTTGCGTTCGACTTTACAAAAATGGTTTTATACTCGTCACAATATGATAGGTACAAACCTTCTAAATTTGTTACTCTTCGCAGTATGATAGCTAAAAACCATAAATATCTATATTTTCTAATTTTTTATATGTTATAATATCTTTCAGATACTTGTACTTATCCTTTGACTCCATGGGCTGAAGAAAAGTTAGCCAATCATATTCGCAAATCAGCTAATATGATTGTCAAACCAATAACCATTGATATATATGAAGTATATAGTTCTGGTAGATCTGTCGCTATAGTCAATCTTACAATAAAAGAATGCAGTTGTAAAAAATTTCAACTATCACAAATAGCATGCACGCATGTTACTGCAATTGCCAGATTTCAAAACCTCTCAAATTGTTATCCTTGGGTAAATAAATATTACTCAACTGAATATTGGAAAGCTGTTTACCAGGAGGCTGTTGAACCTTTGGGTGATTCTTCCGAATGGATACAACCTGAAGATATCCGTATCGTTAATCCACCACAAATGCAACAGCGATGTTTTGGTCATCCATCAGAATATAATAGAAGACCATCAGAAGGAGAAGAAATCCGTCAAGTTGAATGTAGCAGATGTCATCAAAAAGGGCACACATGTTTAGTTTGTAAAAATCCCTTAACTGAGGCTACAACATCTTCATGACAATTTGGTCTCTGATTCATGACAATTTTTTCCTTTTCGCAAGTGAAACTTCATGAGGGGTTATGTTAATTATCAATGGTGGATTTAATTTGCTGAAGTGATGATTTTCTTTAGGGATATCTTTACTTTAAGCAATTTCCAAATCTATTTTTCTTTTGTGCTGTTTCTAATAAATTGCCGCAATTATTATTATGTTTTTGCGTATGGAGTTGAGTTTAAAATTTTAAATATTTAATAGAATATTGAAAGATGAAGAATAACAGATAGTTGTTGTGTTTAGAATGTGGAAGGTGGGCTGCCATTTTTAGAATGTGAAAGGTGGGTTGATTGATGCCCCCGTCTAAAGTCAAAAGATTTATATTTATTCTATATTTATGTTTTGATATTATAAAATGAGTAATATTATTATGCGTATTTATTTTTGAATATACGAATGATATATCACTATGTGTTTAATTATATGTGATTAAGTATTATTTAATTTTTATTAGGGAGAAGGACTATTTCCCACCCAACTTTAGATGCGTTCTCAAAATGATACCCACGGCAGATGAAAATCCAGTTTTCCCACCTATGAGCCGTTAACATGGATGGTTTCTGTTTGCATAAGGGTAAAATGTCCATTTTACCCTTGTTAGATGAAATGACAAAAATACCCCTTTGCAAAATTCATCCCAAATTTGATATGAGGGTTTTCCTTCACCCCCCTTAGGTTTTAGAAACTAATATTTCGCCTTACCTAAAGTTTTTAAACTTTGAAAACTAACATTTTCACCCCCCAAACCTAGGGTTTCCAAATTTTTCAAAAAACAGCCGCCCCCCATAACTTTCAAAACTAGCAGTTTCACCCCCATTCTTCATCTTCATCACCCGACGTCTTCTCCGACGTCGTCACCGGCCTCCTCCTTCTCCTGGTGCGACGGCGGTGGTGCGACGAAGAGATCTTCATCTCCTCGTCGCACGGTGCGACGAAGAGACGGAGATCTCTTCGTCGCACGATACGACGAAGAGACTTCTCTTCGTCGCTCGTCGTCCAGATCTGGGAGATCATCGGATCGTCGCTCGTCGCTCTTCTTCTCTCTTCGACGGAGGTCTCTCTTCTTCTCTCTTCGTCGCTCGTCGGATCTGGAAGACGCGACGACGAAGGACAACGAAGCGTCGTCCTTCGTCTGTTCTTCCAGATCTGGACGACGCTTCGTCGTCCAGATCTGGGCCACGAAGGGTCGTCCTTCGTCGTCCTTTGTAGTCGGAGATGGGAGATCGGTCGAATGCGTCGACCGTCGACGGTGGCCGGAGAAGGAAGCAAACCCCAGGGGTGAAATCTAAATTTTTCAAACTTTTAGGATGGGTTAGTATTATTTTTTAAAACCTGGAGGGGGAAACGGTAAAATTTAAAAGTTTTAAGGTTTTAAATAGCAAATGACGATTTTGCCCCTATCCCTAACTAAAAAATTGGACGACAGTTTGGTCACGGGTGGGAAAACTGGATTTTCATCTGCCGTGGGCTGTAATCTGAGAATGTATCTAAAGTTGGGTGGGAAATAGTCCTTCTCCCTTATATATAATACAAAAAATCAAAGAATTGTATTCCCGCCATGCTTCCATATTCTGGATGCAACCATACAACGCATGACAGAAGCATTCGATGCCCTAAAAGTTAATCTCCTGCCTGTGGCGAGATACTCTAAAATATATAATAAGAATATCCTGCAGTCACCAGAGGCAGTGCCTTGTTGTGGCACATCTATGCATCTCGTGATGGTCAATGGTTCTAACTTTGGCTCAAGACCCCGTAACTCCCAATAGTTGGTCGCATTAATAATAGACGGAAGATAAGAATAACGTTTCATAGCCTCCAAGAACTTCTCTGTAGAGTCAAAAAATGCTTTCAATGAATCATACACTGTCAAAGTCCAAGCATTTAAGTCTAATTCACCGCATGCCCAGTGTTGAGATTCATAATTGATCGGAATATAAACCTGTAATAAAATAAATTCATTACCATCAGTTAAAATTTATCTAATATATTTTACCAAAATAATATATAAATATCAAGATTCATAATACAGACCCGATCAACGTTAGCCCATAAGATATAACCTCTATGTAAGTCTGAATCATTTATCCCTTCAATCGGATCTAATAATAATCGTGGCCATCGATAATTATCTAACCTATAATCTTCTCGTTCTTTTATTATATGCGGTAACCACCCATCAAAAGAAGTTTCGACATAAGTCCATTTAGCCGATGGAAATGTATGTCGTAATACCACTAAATAACTATCGATATGCTGAAAAGTTAGATAATATTAAACTGATTAGCAAACATTATAAAAAAAATATAATATAAAAATAATGTAACTTGAGGCTTTTTAAGATTAATATACCTGATCCATGAGCCAATTGTTATCTTCACATAATAGCTTCCACCACTTTATTTTATTGCATGGCCCATATAAATAAGTGTTTCCCAATCCCGGTTCGAGAGGGTCTCCGTACCATTGTAAATATTCCCACATAGCATTTTCTATATCCTCTCTGCAAGATGCATGTATCACTGCCCGTGCACGACGATGTTCAAAAGGATCAGTGTATGGGCTCCGAAGTGTTTTACCCTTCTTCATTATCCTTCCACGTAATGTCCTCCGAGTAATGGAACGGTGCTCTGTTTGAGTTTTATTTATGACATCCATTGTTTGTTGGATATCCGTATCCAACTGATTAAAATATTCAAACAGAATTTCTGTTGGCTCATCCTGAAAATAAAAAACAAAACACTTATCAATTTTCAAAATAACATCATTCAATTATTCAAAAATATAATATATCATAATATAGTTTAAATATATACCACTTCAGTTGGGCTTGGTGGGTTTGAATGGTGCTTATGTTGAAGCTCGATCAATTTGGCTTCTATGGATGTTTGACGTGCTTCAAGTAGTGTTTGCCGCTCATCGATGCTTCCAAGTCGTTCATCAACTTTTTGCATAAACCCTTGTAGAAGCTCTTGAAGTCTATCAAATTTATCATCATCCATCCGGGTAGATGCACTTGGAATATTGCAAGTATGTGTTTCTTCAGCCGGTTGAGGCGAGGGCACATGACTACTTATAAATGAACTTTGTCACCTATGAACAGGAGTACTCCAAGGTACAAGTTGGATATCTGGAGGGGATGTAACGCCATAAAGGATGTCTGGAGGGGATGTTACATCAGGTTGGATGTTTGGAGGGGATAAAGGTGCAACAGGAGTTGTATCAGATTCTTCTGAATCATCAATGTCATCTATAACATCTTCGTAATACGATGATTGCCTCTCAACTTTGGATGCAATCATACGAGATGTGACAACATCCTAAAGATATTCAAATCAAGTTTATTAATAGAAGTTTAAAATGAACTAATAATAAAGTATGAAGAGATGCATAAGAACTTACTTTAAAAGAGTTTAAAATACGATTCATCTCCTCCTAGCTTGGAACTTCTAAACTTCTCCACCTCAACATTCGAGGTATTGTCTTAACCGATTTGCAGACCACAAATCTTTCCAAATTATTAAGCATCTCATATATCCAAACCTATCAATAAAAAATACACATACCATAAATAAATAAATAAATAAACATAGATACTTATGAAATATTAAAAAGGGGTTAATATTACCTGAAATGCTAAGGTACATCCTCGTATATCGTAAGTTAATATTGGGATATCATTTGAATTCGATGGATACAATCTGAAAACTTCATTGTATTGTTTTAGCAAAGCATTACCTAAAGATTTTACTGTCATCTTCCAAACAAGTGTGCCCCAAGGATATGAATTAAAAGTATCCCAATCATCAAAAATATTTAAAATATTCTCTGGAATAGTTTTTTTATTGTCGGATCCCAATAATGCAAAATGAAGTAGATATAAAGCATATATTTTAATGGCATCATCATCATTGTCAATCCATATTCTTTCTTTAAATACTGCTGCTAAATCACCATAGGTAACAACTTTTTTACCTGGGAAATACTGAGATTTCAATCGGGATTTTCCTATTACCTTCCTCTTAACCATCTCCCTACTTAATTTTAATCCTGTTATTAGAGCAAATTCAACAGGACCAAATCTGCAGTCCACCCCATTAAGCCGAAACCACATTTCCTCTCCCACCACTCCTTTGTTGATTTGACGAAATAACACAGAATGTAATAAACTAGAACTATGCTTCAAAGTCTCCATCTTTAAAAATTGTCCGAAGCAACATGTTTTAAACAATTTTTTTTGGGTATTTGTAAGGACATTTCTGATTTCTTTGACAGTTTCCACATGAACTCTAACTTTTAACTTCGCTAAAAAATAATGGCTGTCATTATACCTCATTTCCCCAGGAATTTCATTAACTCCATTATCCTAAATGACAATCAACATGTTGAAAAAAATAAGGAAAAGGTTGAAAGGCTCAGGTAATATAACTAATATAATCCAACAAATTGCAAACTGTGAAAGGGTGCGTGGATGTGCAATGGGGTGCGGCAAACTGTAAAAGGGTGTGTGGATGTGCAAAGGGGTGCGGCAAACTGTGAAAGGGTGCGTGGATGTGCAAAGTGGTGTGGCAAACTGTGAAAGGGTGCATGGATGTGCAAAGGGGTGCGACAAACTATGAAAGGGTGCGTGGATGTGCAAAGGGGTGCGGCAAATTGTGAAGGGGTGTGGCAAAATGTGAAAGGGTACGGCAAACATGTGAATGGGTGCGTGGCTGAGTGAAGGGTGTGTGGAAGTGCTGCTAAGGGGTGTGTCGACGAGTGAATGGTGCGTCCAAGTGCTGGTAAAGGGTGCGTCGACGAGTGAACGATGCGTCAAAGTGCTGGTAAGGGGTGCGTCAACAAGTGAAGGGTGCATGGAAGTGCTAATGGGTGCGACGAAACGTGAAAGGGTGCATGAATGTGTGCGTGAACGGTGTGAAATCAACCAACGCAACGCAATAAATCTGGCAAAATCACATCCAAAACTAACACAGTTAAACCGGCAAATCAATCACAAACCCTAAACAACCACCAATCGATATACATACATCCAACCAACCAAACGAAAACCTAAATCTCATACAATGTGCCAAAGCCGAGCAGACATACAATGTGACAATGCATAATAATGCCGAATAAATGGTAACAAATACGCACCTGAGACTATTGAGACGACTCAGACGACATTGTCGTAATTTTTCGACGACGGTTCTCTGACGATGAATCGAGTGTGAGAAATTTTGGTTTTGCCGAGACGGTTGAAGTTTGGTTGAAGTTTTGATTTGCAATATTAAAGTTATTATAAAAAGTTAGGGTTAGTTTCTAACTGAAACGTTACGGGCCACGCGCCCAACAGTTCCACGCACCCTTTCAGAACATGCCGCACTCTTTCATAAAATGCCGCAACCTTTCAGAAATTATCACACCCTTTCAACAATTCCCTCACCCTTTCAGAAACTGTCGCACCTTTTTCGTAATTGCCGCACCCTTTCAGAAGTTGTCGTACCCTTTCAGCAATTCCTGCACCCTTTCAGAAACTACTGCACCATCCACGCACCCTTTCAGAAATTCCCGCACCCGTTTTCAGAGTCCCGCACCCACACCCCTTTCCAAATTCCCGGATATCTTTGCACAACCTGAGAAGAAAACGCACCGTTTCAAGATCAACATACCGTTTTCGATATAAAAGAATCAATTATTTTATAAAAATTAATCTTTTTTTCAATTTATTATTTTATACAAATTAATCTGTTTTTCAATTTATACATTTTATTAATTATAGATAATTTAGAAAAAAAATTTAACATTTTTGATATATAACAATTAATTATTTTATAAAATATTAATTTATTTTTTAATTTATAAATTTTATTTATTATAAATAATTTAGAGAAAACCGTTATATTTTTTATATATAAGAATAAATTATTTTATAAAATATTAATCTATTTTTTAATTTATAAATATTACGGTAGTTTAATTTTAATGTTTATCGTGAAACGAAAACAATTGATAAGGCCATTAATTGTTACTATTTTGATTTATAATTCCCTTGTGTTGTGTGGAAATTTGATTCAATCTAATAGAATTACTTATCTTTTTGCTTTTAGGAAGCTTTGAGCAATTTTGGAACAAATAGGGCCAAAAAGATGAAAAACTGGAGCAGATCTATTAATCTGGAATTTTCGTAATGTAGACTAGGCATGGGCATGTGAAAGATGAGAGCAGAATCCGAAAAACAGATCTGAACGCCCAGATCAGCTGCAAGAGTCCAGAAAATATTAAGATTTGCTTCCTAAGAAAAGGATAATCACCAGCTGGAAAAGAGGATTAATTGAGCTAAATAAGGAATGATATTTTTGGAAGAAAGATTTATATAAAAAATACATATCTTTTCCTTTCTTTTTGGGAAGATATGTATCACTTTGCTTGATTGGATTAGGAGATAGGGATTCACTTTCAATTTCCAGATTTTTAGTAGGAAGATAATATATATACTCTTATTTTTATTTGAGAATTATCAACCATTGTACTTAGAGAATTAGAGAGAAAAACATGGTCTATAGTGGCTGAATAATTTATCTTGGTTGAAGGGATCTGAAACCATGGAACTACAATGATTGTGAGATTTATTTTTGTTCTTTAATGCATCTTTTTATTTATTCGAGTATTGATTATCTTTCTGAATTATTTGTTTATGATTGTGTTGGTTGATTTTTAAGGCGTGCGATTAGTTTATCAATTAATATAATCTACGGCTAGTTTAGGTGCTGAATCCGTAATTGTTCAATCCATCTAATCGAAGTGGCAACTAAGTTTATCGTTTGCTGCGTCAGAAGCGATAATCCTAGGGAAATAATCAACTAGATTAAATGCAACGTCGTACGTTTGTGTTGTCTTGCTTCGTTGGTCTTTCTAATTCGTAATGCTATTGTTTAATTAAATTCGAGATCGTATCCGAATTATTAATCAATAAGGGTTAATTGAAATACATGTTTTTGGTTAACTAATTGTAAGGAAGGACAGGTTAATTTAATACCACAACGAATATTTGAATAATTAATTTGATATTTTGTTTCGATGATCGATCGTAGTTCCAATGGTGGATGTGACCGAAGACCAAGGTTTGTTAAATCGATTTATTCCCTTTTAGATTATTTTACTGAATTTTTAATTAGTGTTTTTCATTATAATTTGCATTCACTTCAAAACCCCCCTTTTTATTTATTTGTTTCGATTTATTCGTGACGACATACTAATCAAAGCTCTTCGAGGGAACGATCCCTACTTTCCTTTACTACATTTTTGTTGCAGGAATTTAGGATTTAATTTGGGTGTCAACGACAGCACGTACCAACAATTAATCGGGGAAATGCTATGGTTAAGTGAGAAATTAGAAGAAGGGTATTTTTGGAATGAAACAGATGGTTTGCTTAAAAAGGTAAAACGGAGTAATTGTTGCCGAAAAAGGTTTAGACGGGATGCGGGTGCCTATTTTAATTAATATCCCAAAATCTATTTAACTTTATTTTTTTCAAGTTAATGATATACATAAAATCTGAGCAATTTTTTGCTCCATCTTTAATCATTCTTCAACAAACCATGGAGAATTGCAGTAGGTAATTATATGTTGATCTTGGTGTATTTTTCTACTTACAAAATTTACTTATGAAATGATAATTGCTAAGAGAGTAATTCAGATTTGTTCAATTTTTAACACATTACTGGCTTAACACCCTATTATGAATTACAGGAATTATAGCTAGTGTCGTGGGGATTATAATTATCCTCTCAATGGTTGGCCTGGGGCTATTGTGGAAGAAGATAACAGAAGATGATCAAAGCACGGAGGCCATTATTAGAAATTGCGGATCGCATGCTCCACAAAGATATAAATTTTCTGATGTTAGAAATATTACAAAATCATTCAGCGAAAAACTTGGTCAAGGAGGCTATGGTAATGTTTACAAAGGAAAACTGCCCAATGGTCGTCTTGTGGCAGTGAAGATCTTGAAAAAATCTAAGGGCAATGGAGAGGAGTTCATCAACGAGATGGCTAGCATGAGTAGAACATCCCATGTAAATATAGTAAGTCTTCTGGGTTTTTGCTTTGAGAGGAATAAAAGAGCTTTAATCTATGAATTCATGTGCAATGGATCTTTGGATAAGTTTTTATATGATGGAGAATCTTCAACTACAAATTGCAATTTGGAGTGGAAAACACTTTATGAAATCGCAATTGGCATTGCTAGAGGACTAGAATACTTGCACAGAGGTTGTAACATAAGAATAGTACATTTTGATATAAAACCTTACAACATTCTTTTAAATGGAGACTTTTGTCCAAAATTTTCTGATTTTGGATTGGCTAAACAATCCAACCAGAAAAACAGTATCATGTCAATGTTAAACACAAGAGGAACAGTAGGATATATTGCACCAAAAATGTTCACTAGAACCTTTGGAGGAGTATCTTATAAGTCTGATGTCTACAGTTATGGAATGATGATTTTAGAAATAGTTGGAGCAAGAAAGAATATTGGTGTCAGGATATCACAAACAAGTGAAATATATTTTCCAGATTCAATTTATAACCTTCTTGAACTGGGTAACGATTTTGGACTTCCAGGTGTTGTCACTGAAGAGGAGAAACAGACAGCAAAAAAGATGATACTGGTGAGCTTGTGGTGCATTCAAACCAATCCATCTGATAGACCATCAATGACCAAAGTTGTGGAGATGTTGGAAGGTAGGCCAGAAAATCTACAAATTCCACCAAAACCTTGTTGGTCGTCCCCACCAAGATCCCCCAAACTTTCTTTGCTGGCATCTTCGTCAACACAGCTTGCTTCAGAATGTGAGTGAAATGTATTAAATTTTGAAAACAGAAGGTGTGCCTTGATCTGTACGTTCGGACAACGACAGGTGTTTTCTTTTAATGCTAATATCATATTTAATTTTTTAAGAAGAGCTAAAAAAAAAAAAGGAAGGAATTTTGTTTACACCTAACAATTTGTGATATCAGATTGTGTTTACATCATCTCAGGTCAGATTTGGTTTTAGAGACTTTCAACTGTAACTTGATTTGAATTAAAATCGTATCAAAATTTTTTAACCGTAACTTAACTTTATATCTGCTCAATTTGACCCAAAATTATTTATTATTTTTATTTTTCAAAGTATTTTAATCGTATTAATTTTTTCACCAAATTACATTAATCTATTATTAATAAAACACATAATATAATATTTTGTTTTATTGATAAATATTTTAAAAATTTACATACTAAGAATATTAAAATAGTTTAATAATCTGACTAACCGAATCAAATTTTTATTACTTAATAATAAAATAAAATATTTTAAAAAAATAAACAATAATACGAGTAATTATAATTATATAAAAATAAATCTATACATAATTTATTAAAGTAATACAAAACATTAATGTTGATTTGAGTTGTATCAAATTACTTTCGTATGAACCTTAATACTATTTGATTTAATTTCAAGTTTTATTGGATTAATTCGAAATAAATTTTGTGTAAACAACTCAATCCTAATCCGATATTTTTTTAATCGTGCTATATTAGATTTAACAGGTTATGTTGAAAATTGACCATTCTAATTTTGTTAAAAACAAAAGGTTTACAGTAATCACAATTTAAGAAAAATATTTTACATAAATTTAAATTTTAATTATAACTTTGACACAAAGAAAAGACATAAATAAAAAGATTGATTAAAATTACTAGATAAGAAAAATTTACATATGATATAACTTTAAATTTAGTTGTTATAATTTAAAATAATTCGTTTATATTAAATATCCACATATCTTGTTGGTATTCGTCCTGAATTAATTTTTTAAAGCATTATAATTAATGATACCACATTGACTAACTTGCTCACAACAAAACAAAATCCGAAAGTTTGGTTCGAGATTTTTGTGCTCTGATAAAAAAAAAAAGTGATTTATGGACACTTTTAAGTGCTGGTATCTAAATCTTTCAAAAATGAGTACACTTTACACATAGAGTGTATGATTGTTTGGCCGGTGATTTGCAAAGATGGTTAGCGTTTGATCTGTAATTAGATTGTATGCCAGAATTGTTTGTATTCTAGATCAGAATGTCTGTAATGCTCGACAGATAATTGTTATACAAACTTTAAGTGTATTTCACAGGTCGCTCGGCTCACTGCTGGCTTCTTCCTGTGATTCAAGTTTACGTTGGTGATGTTGCAGGGGAATATGCTTAGATGGTGACATAGTTGCAGAAAACGTTGGAGGTTTCGGTGGAGCTTGCAAGTTTTCTAGGCTACCTGCCAGCATTTCCACAACCTTAGTCATGCATGGTCTGTCCGATGGAAAAGTTTGAATGCACCACAAGCTTACAAGGATCATCTTCTTCGCCATCTCTTTTTCCTCTGCAGTGACAACCCCAAGAAGATTAATGCACTGTTCTTCGCCTGACAAAAGATGCTTGAATAACCAATGTGAAGAATATATTTCACCGGTGTGGGATGTTGCATCATCAATATTCTTTTTTCCTCCTACTATTTCAAGAATCATCATTCCATAACTATACACATCAGATTTGTGAGAGACTCCTCCAAAGTTTCTACTATATACTTCCGGGGCAATATACCCCATAGTTCCTCTTGCTTCCAACATTGACAAGATACTTTCCTTATTTTTGGATTGTTTAGCAAGCCCAAAATCAGATATCTTTGGACAAAAGTCTTCATTCAAAAGAATGTTGGGAGGTTTTATATCAAAATGCACAATCCTGATGCTACAACCTCTGTGTAAATACTCTAGTCCTCTTGCAATTCCAACTGCAATCTGAAACTTTGTCTTCCAATCCAATTTTTGGTTTATGCTTGAAGATTTTTGATCATATATGAATTTATCTAAAGACCCGTTAGGCATGAATTCATAAATCAAAGCTCTTTTATTTCTCTCATAACAAAACCCTAGAAGAGTGACTATATTGACATGGGATGTTCTGCTGATATTAGCCACCTCATTCATAAATTCTTCTCCATTAGTACCCTTTGATTCCTTCAAGACCTTGACAGCTACAGGAGGACCATCAGGTAACATTCCTTTGTAAACATCGCCGTAACCACCTTGACCAAGTTTATTGCTGAATGATTTTGTTATCTTTTTAATATCTGAATAATTATATCTTTTTGGAGCAAGAGACCCGTAGCTTGTAACAAGGGCCTCCAACTTTTTATCGTTCTCTGTTTTATCCCTCCAGAAGAAGACAACCTTATCTAATGTAAGCAGTTGTCTTAGACTGCCGCCCATGAGAAATACACAGAGGATTATCAGTATTCCCACCACGCTAACAGCAACTCCTGTATTAAGGGATAGGGTGATCTAAAGTTAAACAAAATAGACTTCTGCAATAATAGTTGACACACTGTTACTACAATATAAATATTAAGGTTGTCATGAGCTTGTTAATTACCTATGAAAGCATTTCTCCTCTTGCTGAAAATTGATCCTGCATGTAAGATAAGTTAGCTACACTATCCTTCAAACTTAAATATTCATACGATGACACGAATTCAGGAACAGGGGTTTCGAATGAAAATTTGGGAGTTCTAGTATCAGAACAAGTGTTCTGGTGAGATGAACGAACGCTTCATGTTCTTACAGACTAAGAATGAATAAAGGTAGGGTGCGAATTATGCTATAAAAACATGTAGGTACAAACCTGATGAAGGTGAAGAACATGATGCGGAGAATTGTCCATCTGGGCAGTAGCAACTTGTTTGATTTAAGAGAAGATCGAAACCGCAACTTCCATTAGAGTTGCATTCCTCACATGTGATGCCGCTCACGGTCCATTTCACCTGAAAGCCTTCTTTCATGGCTTCGTTCAGGGCCGAAGAATTCCCTGTTATTGCTGATGTAGTCAAACTTCTAGAAACTGGAACGCTGATAGAGACGCACCCTAGAGGATTGGTGAGCCCTCGTGTTATGTATACATTGGGAAAAGGATAATATCTGGGGCAAGTGATGTTTGACGGAATTAGTGAATTGGTAGATATATCACAACCGTAAGATAAACTAAGCATCTCATACGCTGGATCATAATCAAGAAGCCCCAAAATGATGGTGGTGCTAGTGAACTGGGGAGAGCAGATACTGCCCAGGTAGTCTATTCTTGAAATCCTGAGAGTATGGGCTTTCTCGTCAATATTCAAAATACTGTATAACACATCATTGATCGCTATGTTAGGTGCATCATAATGCTTTGAATGCTCATAGTTGCTATAATTGAAAAATTCATAGCCACAATGGAGCCGTAGATCAGGATGGCCGCAGCCACTGGATCGGTCACCTCCCCAGAAAGGATAACCGGCTGTGATGTTCCCACATTTGAATGGAAGACTGCAATTTGGCTGCGACAAGGAAGGACTGGTGAAAGATGGCTGAATCTTGACCATAGCCATGAATATGAAAAATAAAAGAGAAAGAAAATGCAATGGCTGAAACAGCTGAAACTTCTTCATCTCGTTGAAATGAAACTCAGGGAGAATTAATGATGGGTTCGTTGAGTCCGTTTGGTTTTAGACCATATAAAAGAAAGCTAAGTGATCTTCTTCTTAGGAAGATTGGAGGAAATGCTTACAAAGACTTTGATTTTGGCGGTTTAGTTGACTTAAGATTTCCTTTTACTGCTGCCTTACGCAGGAGAAACCAAAGGAGTGTGAATGCATTAATGAAGTTGGAAAATTGGCTTAGAAATTTGCTTCCTTTGTTGACTAGAGGGACGGCAAATTGCCTATAAATACCCCCTCCTCTCTTCATGCAAAGATTGATTTCTCTTCTCTTTTCTTCATCCGGAAATAAAGTTCCATAACCTTGCTCTCTTCTCCTTAGCTGTTTCTTCCTTTCATTTCTTTGTCTTTTATACTTGCTTAATTAATTTTATAACAAATGTAAAGTTATTGAACAATCACATTTAATTTATTAATATTAAATGTCTTTATTTTGAAGTCCTAAATTTTCCAGTCCGTGTCCCCTTATGACTTGGAAAATAGCAATAGCCATTGACTTAGTTAGAGATGACAACAGCTACATAAGACAAACTATGTCGACATCTAACCATAGATTATATGCTAGAACGTTTTCTGCAACTATGTCCCTTGCAACATCACCAACGTAAACTAGAATCACAGGAAGAAGAAGCCAGCAGTGAGTCAGGCGACATGTGAAATTTACTTAAAATTGTATAACAATTATCTGTCAAACTGTTGGACATGATTAGCCGAAGAAAATTTGGATTTATTAATATTACAGACATTCTGATCCAGAATACAAACAATTCTAGCATATAATCTAGTTACAGAGCAAACGCTAACCATCTTTGCAAATCACCGGCCAAACAATCATACTTAGCAACCTTCTTGTGTCATGTTTTCAAAAATTTAGAAAATTATAATGTTGTTATAAAGCCAGGTGGCTTTCCACCAAAGCAAGTCAAAAAGGCTGTAGGAATTCATTTATTAGAGCAAGAAGAAAATGGCAAGGCTTACGCAGGAGAAACCAAAGGAGTGTGAATGCATTAATGAAGTTGGAAAATTAGCTTGGAAATTTGCTTCCTTTGTTGACTGGAGGGGTGGCAAATTGCCTATAAATAATACCCCCTCCTCTCTTCATGTAAAGATTGATTTCTCTTCTCTTTTCTTCATCCGGAAATAAAGTTTCATAGCCTTGCTCTCTTCTCCTTTGCTATTTCTTCCTTTCATTTCTTTATCTTTTATACCTGCTTAATTAATTTTATAACAAATGTAAAGTTATTGAACAATCACATTTAATTTATTAATATTAAATGTCTTTGTTTTGATGTCCTAAATTTCTCAGTCCGTGTCCCCTTATGACTTGAAAAATAGCAATAGCCATTGACTTAGAGACAAACTATGTCGACATCTAACCATAGATTATATGTTAGAACGTTTTCTGCAACTATGTCGCCATCTAACCATGTTCCCCTGCAACATCACCAACGTAAACTAGAATCACAGGAAGAAGAAGCAAGCAGTGAGTCAGGCGATATGTGAAATTTACTTAAAATTGTATAACAATTATCTGTCGAACTGTTGGACATGATTAGCCGAAGAAAATTTGGATTTATTAATATTACAGACATTCTGATCCATCCAGAATACAAACAATTCTAGCATATAATTTAATTACAGAGCAAGCGCTAACCATCTTTGCAAATCACCGGCCAAACAATCATACTTAGCAACCTTCTTGTGTCATGTTTTCAAAAATTTAGAAAATTATAATGTTATTATAAAGCCAGGTGGCTTTCCACCAAAGCAAGTCAACAAAGGTGGTGGGAATTCATTTATTAGAGCAAGAAGAAAATGGCAAGGCTTACGCAGGAGAAACCAAAGGAGTGTGAATGCATTAATGAAGTTGGAAAATTGGCTTGGAAATTTGCTTGACTGGAGGGGCGGCAAATTGCCTATAAATACCCCCTCCTCTCTTCATGTAAAGATTGATTTCTCTTCTCTTTTCTTCATCCGGAAATAAAGTTTCATAGACTTGCTCTCTTCTCCTTTGCTATTTCTTCCTTTCATTTCTTTTTCTTTTATACTTGCTTAATTAATTTTAGAACAATCACATTTAATTTATTAATATTAAATGTCTCTGTTTTGATGTCCTAAATTTCTCAGTCCGTGTCCCCTTATGACTTGGAAAATAGCAATAGCCATTGACTTAGTTAGAGATGACAACAGCTACATAAGACAAACTATGTCGACATCTAACCATAGATTATATGTTAGAACGTTTTCTGCAACTATGTCGCCATCTAACCATGTTCCCCTGCAACATCACCAACGTAAACTAGAATCACAGGAAGAAGAAACCAGCAGTGAGTCAGGCGATATGTGAAATTTACTTAAAATTGTATAACAATTATCTGTCGAACTGTTGGACATGATTAGCCGAAGAAAATTTGGATTTATTAATATTACAGACATTCTGATCCATCCAGAATACAAACAATTCTAGCATATAATTTAATTACAGAGCAAGCGCTAACCATCTTTGCAAATCACCGGCCAAACAATCATACTTAGCAACCTTCTTGTGTCATGTTTTCAAAAATTTAGAAAATTATAATGTTGTTATAAAGCCAGGTGGCTTTCCACCAAAGCAAGTCAAAAAAGGTGGTGGGAATTCATTTATTAGAGCAAGAAGAAAATGGCAAGGCTTACGCAGGAGAAACCAAAGGAGTGTGAATGCATTAATGAAGTTGGAAAATTGGCTTGGAAATTTGCTTGACTGGAGGGGCGGCAAATTGCCTATAAATACCCCCTCCTCTCTTTATGTAAAGATTGATTTCTCTTCTCTTTTCTTCATCCGGAAATAAAGTTTCACAGACTTGCTCTCTTCCCCTTTGCTATTTCTTCCTTTCATTTCTTTTTCTTTTATACTTGCTTAATTAATTTTAGAACAATCACATTTAATTTATTAATATTAAATGTCTCTGTTTTGATGTCCTAAATTTCTCAGTCCGTGTCCCCTTATGACTTGGAAAATAGCAATAGCCATTGACTTAGTTAGAGATGACAACAGCTACATAAGACAAACTATGTTGACATCTAACCATAGATTATATGCTAGAACGTTTTCTGCAACTATGTCGCCATCTAACCATGTTCCCCTGCAACATCACCAACGTAAACTAGAATCACAAGAAGAAGAAGCCAGCAGTGAGTAAGGCGATATGTGAAATTTACTTAAAATTGTATAACAATTATCAGTCGAACTGTTGGACATGATTAGCCGAAGAAAATTTGGATTTATTAATATTACAGACATTCTGATCCATCCAGAATACAAACAATTCTAGCATATAATTTAATTACAAAGCAAGCGCTAACCATCTTTGCAAATCACCGGCCAAACAATCATACTTAGCAACCTTCTTGTGTCATGTTTTCAAAAATTTAGAAAATTATAATGTTGTTATAAAGCCAGGTGGCTTTCCACCAAAGCAAGTCAAAAAAGGTGGTGGGAATTCATTTATTAGAGCAAGAAGAAAATGGCAAGGCTTACGCAGGAGAAACCAAAGGAGTGTGAATGCATTAATGAAGTTGGAAAATTGGCTTGGAAATTTGCTTGACTGGAGGGGCGGCAAATTGCCTATAAATACCCCCTCCTCTCTTCATGTAAAGATTGATTTCTCTTCTCTTTTCTTCATCCGGAAATAAAGTTTCATAGACTTGCTCTCTTCTCCTTTGCTATTTCTTCCTTTCATTTCTTTTTCTTTTATACTTGCTTAATTAATTTTAGAACAATCACATTTAATTTATTAATATTAAATGTCTCTGTTTTGATGTCCTAAATTTCTCAGTCCGTGTCCCCTTATGACTTGGAAAATAGCAATAGCCATTGACTTAGTTAGAGATGACAACAGCTACATAAGACAAACTATGTCGACATCTAACCATAGATTATATGTTAGAACGTTTTCTGCAACTATGTCGCCATCTAACCATGTTCCCCTGCAACATCACCAACGTAAACTAGAATCACAGGAAGAAGAAACCAGCAGTGAGTCAGGCGATATGTGAAATTTACTTAAAATTGTATAACAATTATCTGTCGAACTGTTGGACATGATTAGCCGAAGAAAATTTGGATTTATTAATATTACAGACATTCTGATCCAGAATACAAACAATTCTAGCATATAATCTAATTACAGAGCAAGCGCTAACCATCTTTGCAAATCACCGGCCAAACAATCATACTTAGCAACCTTCTTGTGTCATGTTTTCAAAAATTTAGAAAATTATAATGTAAAGTTATTGAACTATCACATTTAATTTATTAAATGGATTGAAATATCATATTTTCCACATTTTAATGCATTTCATTCACATTCTGAAGCAAGTTGTGTTGACGAAGACGCCAGCAAAGAAAGTTTGGGGAATCTTGGTGGAGACGACCAATAAGGTTTTGGTGGAATTTGTAAATTTTCTGGCGTACCTTCCAACATCTCCACAACTTTGGTCATTGATGGTCTATCAGATGGATTGGTTTGAATGCACCACAAGCTCACCAGTATCATCTGTTTTGCTGTCTGTTTCTCCTCTTCAGTGACAACGCCTGGAAGTCCAAAATCGTTACCCAGTTCAAGAAGGTTATAAATTGAATCTGGAAAATATATTTCACTTGTTTGTGATGTCCTGATACCAATATTCTTTCTTGCTCCAACTACTTCTAAAATCATCATTCCATAGCTGTAGACATCAGATTTGTAAGATACTCCTCCAAAGGTTCTATAAAACATTTCTGGTGCAATGTATCCTATCGTTCCTCTTGTGTTTAACATTGACATGATACTGTCTTTTTGGTTGGATTGTTTAGCAAGCCCAAAATCAGATATTTTCGGACAAAATTCTCCATCTAAAAGAATGTTGTGAGGTTTTATATCAAAATGCACAATCCTTATGTTACAACCTCTGTGCAAGTATTCTAGTCCTCTAGCAATACCGATTGCGATTTGGTAAAGTGTTTTCCACTCCAAATTGCAATTTGCAGTCGAAGATCCTCTATCACATTTAAACTTATCCAAAGATCCATTGCACATGAATTCATAGATTAAAGCTCTTTTATTCCTCTCACAGCAAAAACCCAGAAGGCTTACTATATTTACATGGGATGTTCTACTCATGCTAGCCACCTCATTGATGAACTCCTCTCCATTGCCCTTAGATTCCTTCAAGATCTTCACTGCCACAAGACGACCATCAGGTAGTTTTCCTTTGTAAACATTACCATAGCCTCCTTGCCCAAGTTTTTCACTGAATGATTTTGTAATATTTCTAACATCAGAAAAATTATATTTTTGTGGAGCATGCGATCCGCAATTTCTGATAAAGGCCTCCATGCTTTGATCATCTTTTGTTTTCTTCTTCCACAATCGCCCCAGGCCAACCATCGAGAGGATAATTATAATCCCCACGACACTAGCTATAATTCCTGTGATTCATAATAAGGTGTGAAGTCAGTCATGCGTTAAAAATTGATCATATCTGGATTACTTTTAGAAATTATCATTGCATAAGTAACTGTTAATTCATGGTAAGTATTATCAGTGGAAAAATACACCAAGTTGCCTGATGAAATATTACCTACGGCAATCTTCCTTGGTTTGTTGAAGAATGATTTATTTTTATCATTATGGCCATTGGAAGATACTCCTGCAACATAGCCAAAGTAGCATAAGACTTTGTTGAGTAGCAACAGACTAAAACTTAAAAAAAAAAAAAAAATCTAAAATGAAGTCCACGAGGACTGCTGTAACAAATAAAATCTAGAACAGCTAGAATAATTATTGGCCTGATACAATCATGAGTCCTCACCAACAAATTTAAGTTTTTAGGTGAGATATCAACTACATTCAACTGGGTAAAGAAAGAATGGAAAAAAAAAAATCCAAAGTTTTATACATTGGACCCCTCACCTACAAGCTTGGATTGACTCAGTGCCATATAGATCTTTAATTTCTACCTACAAAAGAGAGGTGCATACCCGAAGCTGGAGACTCATTTGAGCCTTGGTTGGACAGTGAGATGTAGCACGCTTCAGACTGGTTAAAGTGTCCATTTCGGCAGAAACAAATTGGCATATTGAGAATTTCATCGTAACCACAAAATCCCTGAGATTCGATGCATTTCTCACAAATCGTGTTATCTACATTCCATTTCACCTGAAATCCGTCTCGGAAGGCTTGTTTTAAAACTGACCGATTCTCCTTTGCCTGCAGAATTAACGATTTAGGAAAGGGAACAATTATGCCAACATCACATGCCTCAGGACCTTTACTTCCTATTTCTATATAGCCATCCTTCTTGTCAGTACCAGTGAAGGAGCAAGTGAAATGTTCTGTAAGAAAAGGCGAATTGGGGCAAGCGTAAAGTAGGGTAAGCATCTGATACTCATTAGTGTAGTTAAACAGCACGGGATTGAGGGTGGTGTTAATAAATCGAGGTGAACAGATTCCACCCAAGTAGTCGGTTCTTGCAATCCTGAGAACACCGGCTTTTTCACCCACGTTCAAAACAAGGTAAGACAAGTTATTCATCTGCATTATAGGTTTATCGTTCTCGCAAAATATCTGCAGGTCAGGGTGCCCACAATAACTCGGTCGGTCAACTCCCCAGAATGGATAACCGGCTGTAAGATTCCCACATCTGAATGGAATACTACAAACTCGGTACCCTTCAGAGTAGCTTGTTGACTGAATCTTAAGAGGAACCAGGAGTGCGAAATATACAAGAGGAACAAGAGGCAACCACAGGAAATGCTGGAAGCTCATTAGGACAATAGCAAATATTGTTAGATTTTCTGGGTTTTAAGTGTTTAAATTTTTGGACAGGTTATGTAAGCAAGAACTAAGCAGCTTAATTTGAAGAAACAGAGCACTTTTTCGGAAGAGAGCAGCAGAGGTAAGAAATATTTTTCTGTATATTATCATTCAGCATCAAGGCTTTTATATAAAACAAAATACAATATTGGCAATAACTTAATTAATGAGCACCATACTTATAACAGCAAAAAGGTGCCTGAAAATATGGATCATCATCCATTTAACCATAAGCTGCAACTATTACCTACTGTTTTCTGACTTAGATACAAGCAAAAAGACACAAACATCGTCAATAAACTAACAAATATGAATAATAGTTGAACCGGCAGGTATAATCAGGCTGTTTTACCCTTAAATTTTGAAGAAAAAAAAGGTTAGGACACTGCATATGTAGACTCTGGGAAAAATATATAACAAGAAGACTGAAAAATTCTGTAGTTGACGTGAAAATCACTATAGATTTTCATATTGCACCAAAATACAAGTCTTGTGGCTCTCTTGTTGGTCCAAGATGGTGTCATCCAGAAGCGATTACTGATTGGTCTACTTCATCAAGGTCCTACCGGTTCATATTTTAGCTGAGTCCAGTTGGTTTAGACCATATTAAAGAAGTCTTAAGTTAAATGAAGGCCATGCAATTTAATTTTGGCTGTTTATGTAACACCCCATATTTTAACCTCACTTGAAAATGCAAAACTAATTTAATCCATGACTTCATTCTAAAAAAAAATAATTCTATAGCATAATATATTCTTATTTTTGCCAAAATAATCCCCAAAAAGAAAATAATTAAACATAATCATACTTTATAAATAATCCACAATTACAATATTCATAAACAATAAAATTTAGACATCTAAACTCTTCAATCTCCCAACTCAGCTTGAGTTCATTTTATTCCACCCCTCCTAGCTAATCTAGAAAACTTATTCTGCAAAATAAAAGAGACGAGGAGTGAGCCGTCAACTCGGTAAATAAAACAAACATAATACATAACTTTTTAATAAATAAACATCATAAAACGTCTTTATTTTCAAAATAATTAGTCAAAATAAATAAATAAAACCCTTGATATTCCTTAACTATAACGGAACTAAAACATTTCCACAAATTTTAAGAAAAAAAAAAAACAATATAAATAAGTTCATATTCATTATCCTAAGGAGAAACAAACATAAATATTTTATATCAATCATAAGGGATAATCTTAAAATAGTTCATAAACATTACTCATAAATAAATAAAAAAAAAAAAAACATAAAATTTGTACTTAGCCTTTGTCACATAGTGTCACCTACATTCGTGGTGACTTGGTTCGATTCTTATTCATATTCATCATAAGTCCGCAGACTTTTCATAATTCGTATTCTTATTCATATTGGTCCGCAGACCCTTCATTGTGTTCATATTCATAATTGGTCCGCAGACCTTTCATCATTCAACATATGTCCCTGGATGTTTTATGATCCGGTCATATTTATCGATCCATAAATCTTATGGACATTTGGCAAAATAATCTTACAAAACTTGTTTTTCTAAGAAATCTTTATCTCTGAAAAATAGCATAAACTTTATTCAAGGAATTCTTTCAAATATTTTTATCTTAATAATCGTATAATATAACATAAGTTTTCTTCTATAGAAAAATATCAAAACACTTTTCGAAAGTATTTTAGATAACAAGATCATATACTTCTAAAATAAACCATAACATAATTTATCAATCATAGTAAAAAAATTTTATAACATAAATAACGATATAAACATTTTTCATATAGAACAAAAATCATTACATATTATGTAAGCTTTTACTTACCTCAATAATTTCTAACTATGCCTTTAATCAACCAACGAGATACCAATATCTTCACGTTGTCCTAGCAATCATAATTCAAACTTAATACTATCAGATCTTAATCTTAGAAGTATCCATTAATAATCTATAAACCTTACAAATCATCACCCTAGTGTTAAATCATACTAAACTCCATTAAAATCAACTGTGCATATACAAACTTCTTACTGGACAGTTATGATTGCAAGATTTTTAATAAATTACTCACTCATGGTAAATTCACAAAATTCGGACAAATTAAAGTAGACATGTAGTAAAATATTGACAAAAAGTTTCAAAAGAAACAAAGTTAAATTTCGTTTTCAAAACGTTCAATAAAGAGAGCACATCAACCCTGTCAAAGAAACCAGATCTTTACTGGACAGCCCTTATTTCTTGATTTTTAAAAATTTCTATAGGCATTGAAACTTTATGAAATTTGGGCACGTATGAATAGGCATATAATACAATTTGCAGAAAAATTTTCAGATAAAATTGAGTTCAAATACTTTGTCAAAATGTTCAAGAAATTCAGATCATCAAATTGCCAGAATACAGATTGTTTTTTTTCTATTGAACAGTCATTGCTATAAGATTTTTAATAAATTCTGTAATTATCAAAAATTCACGAAAATTTGATATAATTGAAAACACATGTTATAAAATTTCCAGAAACTTTTTCGATTGCAAATAAAATAAATTTCTTCATCAAAACATTTAATAAAGATAAAATAACAAACTGTCCAGAATTTTTAGTTTCTAATATGCACAAACACAATTATTGACCTAACTATGATGCTAACATAATTTAAATCTAAATTTAACTAAACTAAATAAAATAAAATTGAAAGATTAAACTTACTCAAATCTCCAACCCTTTTTGTTGATCCAAATAACTTTACACCTCTCCCTTTTTCAATTGCCAAGTATAAAAATAAAAACTAATATTGTTGATTTACTTATGAGGTCTAAACTTTTAGAGAAATAATTTTATAGCCAATAAAAATCTAATCAAAGGGATAAAAACTATTTCAATTAAAATCAATCAATATCTTCTTATCTCTCAATCAATCCAATCATATCCCTTCTTTCTATTTTAAAAAAAATCCATCAAATCCTAAAATCCTTATTTATAATCCTCCAACACATAATTTCCTTAATTTTTGCTTTGCAACCATAACTATTTAATTTTAATATCTCTTCATATCTTCTTTATCAAAAAGTATACTTGTTTCCTTTTTCCCTTTATACAAAAACTGTATATTACAATTATTTGTAACACCCCAGGTCCAATAACCCGGCCCACTGTTAAGATATTGTCCACTTTGGACACACAGTCCATCATGGGTTTGCTTCTGGGCTTTGCAACCCAAAACGCGTCTTAACAGTTAAAGAGCTCACAGGCTATTTAACCAATTCAATTCTCCCACCACTAACCAATGTGGGATCCAAAGATAGAGCACACACAGACCCAGCATCTCTCCCGTGCTTTGTCGATGTGGGATTCGCCTAGGGGTATCACATACACCCCCCCTTACGGGACTCAACGTCCTCGCTGAGGTTTGCCCCACCATCGTTCAAGAGGACACGCGGAGTTGCTCTGATACCATTTGTAACACCCCAGGTCCAATAACCCGGCCCACTATTAAGATATTGTCCACTTTGGACACACAGTCCATCATGGGTTTGCTTCTGGGCTTTGCAACCCAAAACGCGTCTTAACAGTTAAGGAGCTCACAGGCTATTTAACCAATTCAATTCTCCCACCACTAACCAATGTGGGATCCAAAGACAAAGCACACACAGACCCAGCATCTCTCCCGTGCTTTGTCGATATGGGATTCACCTAGGGGTATCACAGTTTAGTTGACTTAGGAAGGACTTCGTTTTAATGAATTGGGTTCATTGCATTACACAGAGGGAGTTAAATCAAAGCTAAGAAAGATAATTTAAGCCAACCGATGGAAAAAGTTTGGAATATTTGCACTGTGTTCAAAGTCTGTTTTGGTGTGCTGAATTTCTCAATCCATGTCCTCTATGACTTGGAAAATAACAATAGCCATTGACTTAGTAAGAGATGGATGGTTGGAAGAAATTTCTTGATCCAGTTTTCTTAGGGAGAAATCGGTTGGGGCAGACGTATTTGGTTAAATCCAGTGTCTGAAGCCACACGAATATTAGAACTAAAGCATTTTTAACTTCTGAGATTGTCAAATTAGTAACTTCAGCCAGTACAAATTCAGACTGGGAAATTGATTTTCAGAAATTGAACTATGAACATAGGCACTCTATTGTATTGAATTTGAATGGTCACGTAAATTCTACCCTGCAGGTTCAATGTCAATATCCCAGCGTCCTTGCATTCAATACGGGAGGAAAGAAACAAAAGAGGTTAAGTTTCAGGGAAAAAAAAAACCTAGTCAATGATCTTGTCGAGGATGCTGGGGAAGAGTGTTTCGGTGACCTTGCTGAGGATGCTGGGGACGAATGTTCAGGTGATCTTTTGGGCCGTAAAACAGGATTACGCTATGTACATATACTTTTAAATTAGACACAGATAATATCCAAGTATGTAATTGACTAATTATATATCATTTGTGTACCCAATTATAATCTAAAAATTATATTCACCTAGTTTCATTGTTAAAAAAACAATACTGCTTCCATTATAAAAGAAACTTTAGACTGACAACCGACATAAAAATCACAAACTTCAACAAGTGCTGAATCGCCTAAAATCACCAACACTGAAAAGCATACGGCAATCAGAGAATCAGCAACACAATTTGGAAGGCATGAAATCTGAAAATTACTACCGTTTTTTATCAAATGAAGCTGTTGTTTTTACAGAAGATATAGAATGCAAGATTTCCCTTAATCTGACTCATACATACAGGAAAATTACAATATTTCGGAGAAGAATCACACCCAAATCTCACATTTTATGCTGGATTCATGCAAATTACAAGTGCTGGACCAAAAACTAAATTACCTACTCAATTGGATAGATGCACATAACTTATTGAAGACACTCTCCGTGTAAGTATTTACCATACTAAGCCCTTTTTTCTCCAAATTCTATCAACCTGGTCAGTGCTCATCCGAGACTTTTCAGGCTCATTTGATTTTTTAGATTTCTCAAGCCGACTATCTAAACTGTTTCGAGAAACCTCTAGAAGGTCAGCACCCAATTCAGAAGTATTCGAAGAACCACCTTCGGACGGTTTGCTCTGATTGTCAGGTTCAGCTGTTGTTGTTTTAGATGCACTAGTTGCTGTTTTTGATTTGCCTAGTGACAAAACAAATTTCTTTAGATGCCTGATGAATTCTGGATAAAGCTCAAGATTGCAATGCCCTCCTCCACTTATCCATAAAGGATCGTACTTCTCCTTTGAAAGTTCCCAAAGCTGTTTCCCATGGGAGCAATCAACAACTTCATCTGCAGTGCCCTGATGACCAAAAAGAAGTGACTCAACTAGTTTATACCAAATAATTCTCTTAATGATAAGGACTAAACACCTACTAGCATTGTCGGAGGGTCAACGGCAAAGGGGATATAATCAGTGGAAAAATGAAAATCAAAACACGAACAGAAAGAAGTTTCCTATAGAGACAAATTTATTATATAGAGCACAAGATGAATAAGCTGTGTGATTACATCATATTAATCATTTTTAAGTGACCTTCTAATAAAGAAAGATAATAACTTCTAGCATTTTATTGTTAAAAGCTACAGATATTCACATAATCTTTGGAGCTCTTCCTTTCCAACAACTTTGAATTTTAATGCTTTTTGCGCTCTCTTTCCTCATATTCTCATATCTAACCCCATTTAATCTAAAAGTCTACACGGGACTTTATCCAATAATAAAATGTTTGGCAATTTTACTATTACAGACTTTCTACATTTTATATCTTTCGAAAATTATTTAGTTAAAAGCTTTGCAATGCTAAAATCAATATGGTCAGCCTGCTAACACTGACAGCAATAGAGAGAAAACAACAGACAAGCCAAGGAGGGGAAATATATAAACAAAGAAATCAACACTTACATGAATAACCAAAACAGGACAATTGACCAAGCCAATTTTGTCGATATTCTGAAAACAAAAAAGAAAGAATAAATAAATAAGTTCCTTCCAACATAATTAACCAGAAATATAGAGGACCACTTCTGCAAAATCACCTTGTAAATGTCAAACCAATATGTCCGCTTGACAGGGTACAACACCCTCATACCAGACAAAATTGGGCTATGCAAAACCACACCTCTCAAGTTTGGCAAGCGTGAAGCAAGATCAACGGTAGGTCCACTTCCAACAGATTGACCATATAATATTAATTGTTCGTCTTTAACGCCATACTGCTCTTTGAGGCATTTATAGGCTGCATCTATGTCTGCATATGTATTACATTCGGTTGGCTGTTTCAGAGGAAAAATGACACCTGTTAGAATGTGACTTGTGTGAGAAATGGCAACAATTTTGCCAGAAAACATAATTGCATTATCAAAGACACACACTCATAAGTGAAAATAGTACATACAAACTAAACAACTTTGATAAGATAATGATTAAGTACACTATCTGAAATCAGTAGTGAAAGAAAGAGTCCCAAAATAAGATGTTAACATAACTCAAAAGAACAGTAACTACTGATTTATTTTAAAAATCATTACAGATATCAGATAGATAATACATGCCAAGTATTCTGTTCTTAAATGTGTGCATCTAAAACTCAAGAAAGAATTATAGTCAGAGAAGTAATGTCTATCAAATCAAGAGTTAAACAAGTAGATTTGGGTGAAAAAAGATTATATCATTTGCAGCCATATATAAACATGTTCTCGCTATCAAATATTAACATGTTTTATCATCAAAGATAGAACAATCAAATACAAACGATATCTTTTAACTTGTTTGCTTCAACAGTGAAATTATATTCCAAGTTCTGTTAACAATTACACTAGTTGCAAGTTTTGTGTTGGCTTGCCTTAGTAGTAACATGCGCCCTGATATCAGCTCTAATACATCATTTCCTACATGGAACAAAATTATTCTTGACCTTATTTAATCATCAGAGCACCTTACAAATTAAGCCCAAAACTAAAATGACCATTTAAGAATTCAAAATCTTTTTCCCACACACAGTTTTCATCAAACTGAAATATGAAATGAAATAGATACATCCGTTTTCAGCATTTGTAGAACTGCATTATTTTTAAATTTGATAAATCATTGGACATCACAGACTCTTGTTATCGAGATATTGAACTTCTTTAAAATTTGGCAGGTGAAGGAATGTCAATTATTAATGCATACAGAAGCAAAATAAACAAGTAATAGAAATCCAGACACTTACACTAAAAAATCTTTCCAGAACAGACAGGAATAAGACGACAGAAAGGGAGAGTGAAATTATGCATCTGTAAACCAAAGTGATTTTGCCTACTAGAAATTTTAGTTTCAGTTTCTAAACAATGGGACAACATTACAACTCATATTACATCAGAGAAAGTCCAAAAATGCAAAAAATCCTTGCAATTAATTCTTTTGTAACTATAAGTTGAAGATATCTCATTATCTAGAAGTATGATTGCCCAAAAAAAAGATTTCAAATTGCTAAAACTAATTCAAGCTTAGGAAAAGCTATCTTCCTGTCAGTAGCTACTAAGAATTGAGAAGCTACATTTCTAACCTTCCCAGTCGACTGTCCATAGCCGGAGTAATCATACCTAAAATAACAGGATGCAGGAGTCAGGAATGGTCAAGAAGGCACATAGATATAATAAAAGTTAGCAAAAGGAGTCCATTGTGAAAATACAAAATAATTCTGGTTTGATACAGAAATTCTAGTTCCGGAAAAAACTATTTGGATTCAAGAGTATAGGTTTCTGAAAAGTTTGTAATAAAAACAATTTTGCCTATTATCACAAGTTATTTAAACTAATTTCATCCTACTATTGTATTGAGACAGATATTCAAAGTCTGACATATAACAAAGTCAAAACAAGAAGACAAAGGTACTAAACAAACATAATTATGATCTCCTTCCCCCAAAAAAAAAAATCAACATAATATTAACACAAGGAATATTACATAAAATATCTTGACTTCAAATATGACAACATAAAACATAAGATGTTAACATAAACAACTAAAACCAACTAATATAGCAAACGGTCTGATCTGCTTAACAGGTTAACTCCAACAGAGAGTATAAATTCCAGTGATGTTCCCTCTAAACTCCCACCATTAGCATTGATAGCAGATTATATGAACAAACTTCTCCATGATAAATCAATTGTATAATGGTCCCCAATGACTTCCTCACAGACTGGTTTTCTGAATATCCATGGTATGTTCCATGAAATTGTTTTGGCAAGCTATATTTAAATTTTGTGTTTACACATAATTTAAACAAAGTACACTAAATTTCCAATATTATGACAGTTGCAGTTTGTTCAATCAACTTAATCACTGAGTTAGAGACCTGTGCTTCTGTAGTGGTAGGAAACCTTGTCAAAGGTGATAATTATGCAATGTCAAACAAATATAGGATCATAATTTTAAATCTATAAATCAAAGTAACACGATTATATCCTTATGCTGCACACATAGCTATTGCTTATACTGATTAAGACTCAAATGTCACTATTCAAATTACAGATTGGAAATGGCATAAAAGTTTAATTTAGTGTACATTCAATAGCTTGGTTCAATCAAGATAGTGCATATGCACACACAACCTCAATGAGGCCACATTGATATCAATACACAAAACACGCCAACCTTTTTCTACATGACTGACCTCACAGACAATTGACTATCCGAAAACTTAACTTACCGACCCTCTCTCCACACCCCACAACAAAATAATTCTGACATCAGCCGATGAAAATAACTCCTAGAGTCATTCTTTGCAACGTATTAGACTACATAACCGTGGCAAACTTTTCATTATAGTTCTCCATCTCTCTTGTTTATTTACTAAATTTCCACACATAAAAAGATAAAAACAATAAAAAACCTTTAGCATCTCTTGGTTTCATGAAACTAAAATCCTCTACACAAGCAAACAAAACATTATACTAATTAAATCAAGTGACAAACAGCATTAGGGAACAAAAAAAACCTATCATATGCTAAATCTGCCTTCCAGTTGGGCTTTCGAACACTAACCAAACCCAGATAACGACGCGAAACTAATTCCCAAAATAATAAAAACATTTTAATGAACGGAAAAAACAAATTTAATATTTAAGAGAAGGTAAAAAATACATATTTTGCAAGCTCAAGAAAGGAAATTTATAAAAATAAGAAAAAGTTACCCCATGAGATTGACGCGAAGTCGATTGCATATTTCAACAAAAAGCTCAAACATCTGGCCCAAATCCGCTGCATTTCCATGAGAATACAAAAGTGTAGCCGTCGATTTCGGATGCTTAATATGAACAGCGACGATGTCATTTCCACGGCGAGTTCGAAGCTTCAAAACGTCGACGTCGTCTCGTCTGGGAACTTCTGGAATATAGAGACGACCTCCGCAAGAGTTGTCGGTTTCCACTCCGTACGACGGTGGATTGGGCGGGAAGAAAGCGAACTTGGCCGCAATCGTCGAGGTGACTCCTCCCATGACGTTGAGGCTCTTCTCATTACATAATGGTAGATCCCAGTGAAAAATCAAAAGGAGAAGAAACTGAGGAGGGAAGGCGCGTGGAAGATAGGGAGGAGTGACGTGTCGAAATTTATAATTTGGAGTGGATTCGGAACGTCGGAGAGGAAAGAAAAAAAAAGATCGCTGAGTGAGAGATTTTCAGAAGAGAGAAATTAGAGCTAGCCAACGGTACAGATAACTAAGTGACATCTGTCCCCTTGTACAATACTAGGCTTTTCTGTCAAAACGCTGTCGTAAAAATAAAAGGTGTCGTAACAAGTGTAAATTTTCTTCTGGTCCTCGCTTAGGACAATTTTCTAAAAAGTAACAAGTTAATCCAAAAAGTTGGAACCCCCCCTAGATTTCATGATTGGTCATTATAAAATATACGACTAGATTGAGCTAAATCAAACTCAAGTTTAAATTCAAAATTATTAAATTTGACTTAAAATATTTGAACTTAGTTCATTTGAGATGAGCCAAACTCAAATCAAATTTTAAACTCTGTTTGATACTAAAATGAGATATTTTGATGTGTATTAATCTAAATAACATTATTTTACTAAATTTTTATCAAATTTTTCAGACCTTCTAGATCTATGAACTGAATACTCTTAAAATTGAAACTCAAAAATATTAAACTTTTATATTTGAGTTTATTTGACTCAAACTCAAATTTGAATAAATTCGATTCAAATCTACCGTTAATAAAATAATTTGAAGTTTCTTTGAAATAATTCTAATATATTTTTTTTAAAAGAAAGTTGAAACACACATCTGTACCAAAATTTTTTGTAGGAATAAACTTTTCACATGGTCTCTATCAATTATAATGGTGAAGAATCATAAAACTATAAGGGTGTAAGTGTCTTTTTTGAAAATTTATGGATATAATAATGTTTTAACTAAATTCAAAGGTGTCGATGGAAAGCCCTCATAGATAATGGGATCTGAGTGTGGTCCCACTTTTCTGGCCCATGAATATAACCCAACAAGAATACCTAACCATCTCTTTCTCCCTTTCCCTTTCCATTTCCAAATATTATTAATTAAAATTTCACTAAATTTTTTAAAAAGAAATAATTGCTAAAGAACTCAAAAAGTGGATTCAACAAAAGTAAGCTAAGCTCCGAAAACATCAATACCCATTTTGACTTTCATGTTAGTGGGATTAAAGAAGATTATGATGATAATAAAATAAAATAAAATTATGACAAAATAAGGCAGTCAGCAAAGCAACAAAAGAATTTTAAAAATAAATTCATTTTCTTGTTCTTGTTGAAAAGAGGAACATCCCTCTCATTGCAATTTAGACTTTTGAGCTTTGTGGAAACCACTTTTGAAGGAAAGAAGAGAACTTTGTGTGGCTGTAAATAGACAATTTGAAGATTTTTAGGAGCCAGGAGGGCCTTCACTGTTTATGAACCATATTATGCCTCCTTTCATATTGACATTTCATTCACTGCCCCCTCATTGTTTGTGGTTTGAAAGGGAAACCCATATATATTTATTTCATAACATAACATTCATCATTTTAGAGAAATTATGACAAATATATTATCTATAAAAGCTTATGGAAAGCAATTTTATTATTAGATTTTATTCTTTTAAGTCATACTTTACTTTTCCGGAAGGAAGAACAGGCCACACTGAAGCAGTAAAAATAATCTATGACAAGAGAAATATCTCATACAATTTGATTCTGATTTTTACGTGGCGAAGAACCAACATCAGAAGTTTTATTTGCAGAAATATTGCATGCAAACTCAAAGGCTAAGATGGAAAATTTAATTATATTGTTGCCTTCAAATTCAACAAAGAATCACGCATCCGTTAATCTGCAGGATTTTAGCCATGGACGAGAAATCAATTGACGATAAGTTGACAGTATTTCGACAACCAACAAGCTGCCGAAGCACACGAAGATGGCTGATGCCTGTGGAGAGATCATTGAACAACTAAAAGGAAATAGGGAGGATAAAGGTCTCATCAGATTCTGTGAAGACGATGATAACTAGGAAATTCTTGTGCAGCATTGGTTCCCAGATTCAATGTTGGAAACTGGAAAAGGCAGACAATGGAAACAAAAAGCATGGAGCATGTTCAACGCTATAGCTTAACTTAAATTTCTTACATTCCTGAGATGAGATCTTCCAAAGTCCATTAATCATGCTTCTTTCTTCTGTGTCCTCCCTCTCTTACAGAAATCTATTGTAAATTTAAGTGTCTGCAATAAGGCCCTCCATTTAGAAGGCTGTTCAGCAGGCATACAACCTAATATTTGTGTTTCTAAAGAATCCCACAAAGTGAAATTTCTTAGTTTTGCTGCTGAAAGATAGCTTGAATGGTAAACGTAGGACATCCAAACAAGAGGATATGAGGTCGAAACTGTTATCTTCTCAAGACAAAACCATCATTCTTCTTCACATTGGTTATTGTTGGTTGAATTGGCAATAGATCTGAACACATTTCAACCTATGATATGCACTAAATTGGCTTGCGGAGATCTAGCATGCCATAAATTATTTCAATAAAACAAAGAGATAAATTAGTGAACAACATAGGCTAGAAGACTTGGGATTGAAGCTTGAGATAATCTAGCTGTAAGCTAGAAGAATAAAAATAACTTTAAAAAAATATATCTTGCCCTTTACAGTCCATCCATCAAGTGACACATGGTAACTTAGAAGAGAGAAAAAATCTTTAATTTCTCTTTTTCCAGGATAAGTGTTTCATGTTAGGTCTTCATGAATTGGAAAATTCTGAAAAGGTGAAATGGTGCTTGTGTTGCTTGCTGATTCCGATTTCCATCTTATGGCTTATAGTGGGACATAAATAAAGATGCCCTTTTGAAAAGTATTGACTAGACTTAAATTTATTAAGAAGCTATCTTCAGTCATTCGTTCAAATAAATCAACAAATAATATAATTATATATATCAAATTTTGAGTATTTAATTAGATATTTAAATGATAAATTATGATATAATTTAATACTGATATAATATATATGTGTATCCGATTGTATATTCATTTACAAAGTTTCTGGTCCATAAAACCCTATCCTGTTTACCTTCTTTTTTTTTCCTTATATATATACACACACACCCACACCCACATTTCAACTTTATATAATTTTCAATAGTATCAATGTTATATTTATGAAGCGCCCATAATTTCAGGGAGATAATAGAAAAAATAAAGAATGCTGAGAAAAAACCAATAATATTCATTACTAGTGGCATGATTGCAATGAAACATCATAATTTAGAGATCCCAAAATGAGCAAGAGTGACCAATTAACAATTTGTATCCCCAAAATGGGGGAAAAAGACTATGTCCCACGCAAATTTTAGTCTAATTTCAAGATTATACCTATGATAGTTAAAAAATTCAAACACATACTCATGAACTAATTACCATCCAAATTTTTAGTTAAGGATACGAGTAAAACCGTTATTTTATCCATAAACCTTAAAACTTTAAATTTTTTATCATTTTTCTGCTTAAGTTTTAAAACTAATACTTCAACCCATTCTCAAAATTTGAAAAGTTTAAATTTCACCTCTAGGGTTTGCTTTCTTCTCCGACCACCATCATTTCGACTGATAATCAATACTTTCTACCCATCTTTCATCTCTAGCTACAAAGGACAAGTGTCCTTGAAAAGAAAGCAACAGAGAACACTTGTGCTTCTTCCTATTTACTAGCTAGTTCTCTAAACCAACAGAGATGAAACTTGAAAAGGAGGGAAAGTGAATTTTTTAAAGTTTAATCATGGAGGATAAATGTGAGTTTTTTAAACTAAAAAGGGGATATGATATAAAGTTTTTAGATCTTAGGATTTATGAGTAAAATAATGATTTTATCTCTGTTTCAAATTGAAAATTTAGATGGTAATTAGCTTATAAATAAATATTTAGATTTTTTATCTGTTATAAGTATGATTTTGAATTTTAATTAAAATTTGGGCGAAAAATTGCCCTTTACTCTCCAAAATGGTTAAGGGTCCTACATATTTATTTTATAATAATGCATATGTATGAATGTATAAAGTACACAGATATCTGTAACATTACACATGGAAGCTGCAACAGACACAGACTTTATATTAAAATTGTATTAATTCCACCATTTATTTGTCCACATGTTTTCCTTTCATCATCTATTGCGCCTTCAATGCTCCTTCCCCACAATAATATTCACATCACTCATTTTGATTATTATTATTTTTTTAACAGAAAAGCTTTTACTTAAGTCAAATTTTTATTTTAAAATTAAATTAATCATATTAAATAAATAAAATTTTAAATTACCATTGCATCATGGTATACCATAAATTTTGTGTTTCATTTTTTTCTTATAATTAGTAGAAATATAATAAAATATTATTGCTATGCATGTGGCAAATATCAAATGATTCCATGGTACAATCAGTGGGTAAAAATTAAATACATATATGAAAGTAGCATCCAATGCAGCCTCCTAGATGAATTCAGATGCTCTCCAAGAAAAAGAGAAAAAAATAAAAATTAACAAAAATATTCCATTTATCCGTGAATTTTTACAGACTTACTAATTTTCTACCGTTACTCAGGAATAGTGACAAGCACAGGTCGCCAAGCTCTTCTCAATAACCGATAACGAAATGTCGCCGATATCGGCCTAAGCGAACCAGTCGAGCCACGACGAGATACAGACCCACCGCCGCTACCGACACTCCCAGTACTAGGTAAAAGCCCTGCCCGATCTTCTACACTTTCTGAAACTCTCTCCTCAAACGGCGGCGACGAGACAAACAAATCTTTCAATTTGGCTCTAATCTTTTTGTTCTTGATCTCGGGCGATTTTTCGGCGATATCTCGTTTCAAGTCATCGTCATCCGGGCGAGCGAATCTACGGCGGTTAAGTAGCATCCGGAGTGTCTTACGGCGGCGAAGGTGGATGACTGGACTGGTAGTCGGGCTCCGTGTTGGGCTGCTAGCGACGGCGCATTGGGTGGCCAAGAACTTGAATCTCTGAAGAGCCGCCATAAAAATAGAAAAAACGAAAAAAAGCGTGAAAATTTTCGAGACGGGTAGCTAAGAAATCGAAAAAGCGAGATCTGAGAGTGAAGAAAAAGAGGGTGGCATTTGTTGATGGTTTTGTTTCAGAAGTGAAGATGAGTGAGAGAGAGACGCTTTATGGGGGCCGATTTCGGATCGTTTTGTTTGGTTTTGTTTCGGGTATAGTGGACTTTAAAGCTGAGCAGGACAGGTGGCGGATTTATATTTACAAAATAAAATAAGTCCAAAAAGAAAAATATGTATAATAGGTTGACAAGAAAATACAACAAGGTCAAGGTTGGTATTTTATTTCACTTTTACGAATTTTTAGACATATAAAACAACAATTTTCAAAATAAAAATAAAAATTTTTAAAAATTATATAATTAATTATTATTCTATTTTTAATTTAAAATTATTTAATTAAATTATAACATATAATTTAAATACCTAATAAAATATTTAAAATTAGATATAAATATTTTTACTATGTAAAAATTTAAATTATATTTTTTTAACACTGGTTGATTGATTTGGTACATTGATGAAAGCAAGGAAAATAATTTTTTAAATATGTTTTCAAACTAATCTTTGAAATAAGTAACACATGTTTGATCATTTTGTCAAGTTTCTCACTATAATAATATAACTGCCCATTTGAAGATTGTTACACTTTTGACCACAAGCTATAATAATATAAGATTAGGCGCAGGCTATGGTTGAGCCAAGCCAATATGACTATTGATGGGATTCCAGTTAACTCAATTAGATTTATGCAAAGCCGGCTTCAAGAGTTGTTCGATCAAGTTCGGCTGAAAAATTATGGTCAAATCTCCTCATTTATATATTTAATAATTATTTTTAAATTTGTACGAATTTATTGATATTTTATTTAAATTAAATTGTGAGTTTACCAACTTATTGAAATAGAAGTTACTTTTTAATATATTTTTTTTACTTATGTACTAAAAATCAACCTTTGTCACTTAAGGTTATTGACTTTTAATCTTTGATGGACGGCAACCAACTGCCATTATCAAATAATTAATACAACCAAATACGAGCGAAGACTTCAAATTTACAGCATTAATTATGAAATGCCCTATAAGGAAAGTTGTATTAATTATAAAATATTCAACGATAAATAAATAAGTAAAAGGGAAAAAGACCTCAAGAAATTACTAAATTTACTGGCATCAAACCTGAACTCAAGTTCCACTGTCCTCTTCATCAGCAAAACTTTGGTCACAGTGTTCTAATCTTCATCTGTAATTAAACCAAAAAAAAAAAAAAATCCTAAATATGAAATTGAAAATTTAATATTTTCAGAACAGAGCAGAGCAGATAGTTTGCAATTAGGCAAAACAGGACAATGGAATTTGAATTGGAGTAATTAATAGGAAGCAGGTGGGCTGAAGCTGCTAACCCATTTATCATTACCACCGGAGTCTGGTGATGAAAGCGGCGGAGGGACGTTCTTCAACAGCACAACATCATCGGTACTGTAAAAATCCACAATTTCTGCTTTCTGTGCACCAAGCTGTTGATTCTGAATCTCTTTCAAAAGCTGTAAAATTTCTTGCATTGAAGGCCTGTCTTCTCTATCTTGCTGCAAACACCTGAAAGCCAATTCCGCCACTGATGTTACCATATTTCTTACAGCATAATCCTGTTCGAATCCAATATATGGATCGATTAGTTCGTTCAGCGCACGGTTCTGGATTCTGTTAATAGCCATGCTTGCTAAATTTATATCATCTCTGTGCCTGTTAGTGTCCACAGCTTCTAAGGATGATATGAGCTCAATTAAGACTACTCCGAAGCTATAAACATCGCTCTTTTCAGTCAGTTGGTAGCATTGATAATACTGAGGATCGACATAACCCGGTGTTCCTTGTGGAGCCGTTGACACATGGGTAACATTAGTTGGGAAAAATCTTGACAGCCCAAAATCTGCTACCTTTACATGAAATCTGTTGTCGAGAAGAATGTTGTTGGTTTTGACATCGCGGTGTATGACATCCGAGGCATGGAGGAAGGCCAGTGCCTCGGCTGTTTCTATGGCAATGTTCATCCGAATAGACCAACTGAGCGAATCTGACTTTGATCGATTTCCATGGAGATGATCCGCCACTGTTCCATTGGGAATGTATTCATAAACAAGAAGAAGTTCCCGGCTATGTCTGGAGGTGCAGCCATAGAGGGCCACAAGATTTCGATGGCGCAAGCGAGTTAGGATCTCAATTTCGTTCTTGAACTGCTCGACTCGTTTGACAGTGCTCTCATACAAGCGCTTTACAGCAACTGAACGCCCGTCCTTGAGTACACCTGATCAAACATTTGATAAAATTGGTGAGACCAGGAGATGGCAAAGACTTCATTGTCAGTAATGTGGATTAAACAAATAGTTGTACCGTAATAAACAATTCCAAAGCCGCCATCTCCGAGCTCTTTGGAAGAGTCGAAATTGTTGGTAGCTTCTTCGAGTTCAGCGTAGCTGAAGACCTGAGCTCCAAAGTAGGTGCTCTCCTTTGCAAGGTCAGATTTTGAGGAGGGATAAGTAGAGATGCTTTTAGAAAAACTCATTGATGTACTGGTTGAGCTTGTGCCTGACGGAAGAGTTTGAAGGTATCTGCCATTGTACTGGGCTACACTTTTCCTCCTCCGAAGAACGATGAATATACAAAAGCATAACAGACCTATAGCGACAACTCCACTTGCAACTGCTACGCCAATGACTAGAGATGAAGCAAGAAATAGCTCAGATTTTGTCAATATTATCAACTTTACCAACAAAAATAAAGTTAAATAGATTTTCTGGCACAATGAAATATCACCTGCTTTAAGAGATTTTGCTTTCTTTTCCCCTTTATCTGCCAAGAGATCCAGAAATATCAGTGATATTGAAAAGAATACAAGTAAATTTGTATCAAGACTATCTTATTTCATTATAAAATATTCTACATGGAAAATGATCATGTTCCCATTTGTTGAGAACTGAATGCATACTTTGTTCATAATCTACGGTTTGGGAATGTGTTTGCAGAGCTTTTTCCCCAGGGAAAGCTTTTTTACCTCAGAAACTGATATTGTTGGGGCTGTTAAGCATTGCAGATCAAGATTTTGAGAGCTCATCAATAGAGACCAGCTTTATTCTACGAACTAAAATGAACTTATATGAAACAGAAAGTGTTCTAGAGCTCAGAGCATGGTAATTTATTTGATGAGCTGTTATTGATCATATGGGCCTGGGAGCTTGCTCTTGTTAGCCAACAATGGTGATATTACAATTTGAGCAGTACAAGAATATAAAAATTAGAGACAAGTAGGAGAACAATTTGCCATTGACTATTGACAATTTTTCAATAAAACTTACCAGTAAGATAGAGTAATTATAATATGGCAAGTAGGCTGCCAGCAATAACAAACCAATGCCTAATGACTAGAAAACTAAGAGCAGGTATGAAATCAGTGGGCCTAAAACAACAACCAGAGGATTGTTGGATAACCCTTCCAGCGAGAAAAAGAGAACTTTGAGGATAGACTTTCAGTGAAAGAAGAAGCAGAAGAATTGAAAAAGAAATCGGATGTACCTTTAGAAGGACAATGTTCTGGATAAGGCTTATCAGGACAATGGCAAGTGAAACTGCGAGTATCAGAGTCATATCCACACAGCCCACCTGAACCTTGACATTGGTCACACAATCTATCATTTATGAACCATTGCAACCCAAAACCCTCCCTAAGAGCTTCCATCAGATTCACCAAAGTTGGATTTCTCTCTATGGCCGTAAATGTTGTTTGTCCCACCGAAATCGTAACTTTGGTATCACAACTGCTGAGGTAACTACAAATGGCTTCAGTCATGCTACTATTGACTCTATCGCTGTCCCATATGGAAAAGAAATTATAGGGGTTTTTATCTGCCGAGCTGCAGTTAAACTGAAAGGGAAGCAGCTCGGCCGAAATATCTTCCAACAGAGCAGGGCAACGATAGTACAGCGTTATGTTTTCTGTATCAGAAGTATAATTAAAGAGGCTGAAATCTATAGAACCGTCTACAAGCTTTAAGGGACAAATGTTATCCCAGTAATCTTCCATAGCAACAGTGAGAGTCCGAGAACTGTAATTGACTTCAAGCACTTTGTAGTCTATCTTCAAGATGGTAACCTCCGCGAACTCGCCAGCGCAGTCCAATTCATAACCCGGGTGGCCGCAATACTCTGGCCTACTCGCTCCCCAGAAGGGATATGAAACATTCTCCAAGTTTGCACAGTGAAAAGGGGCGCTGCAATTTTCATATTTCGCATAAGTGGCTGACACAGATGCTGGAACATGGACTATGATGAAGATTATGGTGACGGTGAATAGGCAGAAGCTTGGAGAGAGATGTAAAGCCATTTTGCAGAGAGACAGAGAGACGTGGAAGCAATCTATTTGTATAAATTGGTATGCATTTCACATCTTCCCATCGTAGAAAGCTACCTGAAGGATTTGACCAAGTAAGGTCTGATGGGAAGCTTCTGATTGGAAAAATGGTGTGCCGGCCCAGGCCAGTTTAGGTAGCGTAGGATATTATATATTTGAAATATTGACGATATACCCTTAGACAATAATGCTTATTTCTGTATATTTTCAACTTCCAGGCGTCAGCTGAAATAAATCTGCCACGTCCAGTTCTAGAATTTGAAATCAGGTGTAAACGCTGAAGATTCTAAAATTAAATATTAGAACCCTTAAATTGACCGCAAATTCAAATAAAGACATCTACAATGTAAGTCTTGCCGGTCTTGTCATTGGATTGTCTTTGTGTATTATCAATTCAGAGCTACGGGTCAAAGAATTTCAATCCTAGCTTAATTCCAATTAAAATTATATTAAAATCTCTTTAACCTTAATTTTATCTCCTAACCCCAATCAAAATTATATGGGTTAAATTCAAAACGAGATTTCTCAAACTTAATACAAGCAATGCTTAAATAAATTTGAACCTGAATATAATATTTATAAACTCAAGACCAAATCCAAACTAAAATATATTTAAAAACTAATCACGAGTCTAAATTCGAACTCGAACTAAAATATATTAAAAAAATTTTTAAATTACACTACACAAACTACAAGTGAACTAAATTCAAGTAAATAAGTTTAGTGAGCTCAAGTCAAGTTCAGCTTGTTTGCATGAACCCGAGTCAAACACGAACTTCCAATCCATGAAACAAGCTGAATTGATCTCAAGCTTGATCAGTCCAAATTGAGCCCCCCAAAAATGAGTTTCACTCTTTTTGGACTCGGTTTAGTTTGAACTAACTTTATCTTAAAGAAACATTTTTTTTTTAAACATATAAGTAAGTTCGAGTTGGTTTGCATCAACTCTAACACTACATTAGTTTTGAATTGATCTGAACACCACTTAAACTAAATTTCATGTAAGAAATTTTAACTCTAACCTTTTTTTTTTTTAATTATATTGAATTAATGAATCATGTATAAATTGTGAGTTATATCTAAGAATAGGTTTAAACCATTTGTCATTTGAAAAAAAAAATTATTTGTATTTTTCTCACTCAAAGTTTGAACTAAAAACATTTTCTCACTATTAAATGTATAAGTCACACTTTTTACCCTCTGGTAACAGAGAATAATTTTGACAATGTCTAAAAGTTAAATTACATATTACCCCTAACTGGTTCCTTTTTTCATAATTATCATATCACCGAGAATTAAAAAAATCTTTACATAGTCTTCGACATATAAAAAATTTTCACCTTCACCGTCTTCTTTCCGAAGAGTTCTTACATTAAGCCTTTGACCAAGGTTAACGAGGCTCTCCCCCTTGAATACAACTCCTACGATCGTGTCAAGCCTCGGCCTCTATTGGGACCTAATCCTGCCTTTGGGGGTGAGAGAGGTTATGAGTCAGAGAATGGAAGGAAGCCAAAATACAAATCCAGATACAACTGGAAACCTAATGCCAGTTTGAGTATGGCCGAAAATTAAAGCCTAAGAATGGGTGTAGACCCGATTTTGAATTGGCATAGTGAAACTGCAGTGGCTTGGACTTGATGCAACCCAGGTTAATGATCACAACTTCCCTTGGACTGATTGCACTTCTCACATAATTCCATACGTATCCATCACCTTCCATTTCACCTCAAACCCTTCTTTCAGGCTTTTTCCAAAGATGACTGACTTCTTCCTGCTGCTGAAACTGAAGCTTCAAGAATTATAACATCGACAGATTCAAGAGGCAGCCTTCTATTGTTGTTGTGACGCCATCCACATCATGAGACTCAATTAAAAAGCAAGTCGTTTCAGGATTCATCAAATAATAAAATAATGCCAGCTTTTTCCGAAGGTGACTGATTTTTTCTTTACTTAAAAAGAAATGCCAGCGCATGAGCTCTTTCATCGACTTCTAAGGCAATATAATTCATTTCATAATCTTCATTGATCATTATGGTAGTCATATCATTCTCACAAATGAACCCTTGCATATTACCATCTCTCAATTAAGCAATTCAATACAAATTTCAGAAACAATTATTTTATTTTAGTTCTTTAATTATTAAAGAGTTATCTAAAGTTTCACAAAATAATGCACAGCTTTAAATGAGACAGAGACTGAGAGAGCAAAGTCTCAATAATCCACCAACCCTATTTATGAGAGAACTTTGAAAAGAAAGAGCAACAAAAGAAGCTGGCTCTCATAATTTATGGAACGGCCACTACCTACTTACACATTTCATCACCTATTCAGATTATTAGACTTGACATTATCACAATTGACTATGTCAAGTCTAATAATGTTGCTTTTGTATATGTAAAGAAGGAAATAAATAAGCAGGATGGAAGTGTTTTAGGTGGAGAATATTTGTCATATGCACTGTGTTGCCCATTTTATTTACTTGGCTGTCATGGATGGTTTGGAGTTAGTGGAAAAAACATATTGCTTGAATTCAATATGTATTGAGATATATTAAAAAATCTCGATTTAGGTTTTAAAAATTCAAATCATGTGTTGAGAAAGAGAAATTTCATAGTAAGATTTTATTATGTTTAAATGTACCCACTAAGAAAAACTCTCTAAATTTGAGGTTGAAAATAATCCAAAAGTTTCAACACGCCTTTAAAAGGTTTGCAAAGGACATACCTCGTATTTCTAATTAATGTAATAAATCTAATGAGAGGATGATTCAAATGGGCCACTTACAAATGAGAATTGTAATAAATTAGATATTTGACCAAGCTGTTAATGATCCTTTAAGAACAAACCATTTATATATTTGCATCTTTACATGTGATTTCTCATTTATGATTCAAAGGAGTGTTGAGAAATTTCCTTGCAATGAAAATGGGAAGTGAAGAATAAAATGGTTGGTTTGTTGGTTGGTGAAAATGCCGACATATTTTTAAGGGTTGTGCAAGACCATGTTTCATCCTTTCAAATTTGTAAAATTAAATAATAACATATCAATTTATGAGTATTAATTAATATCTAATCATTTATATATCATTTTATGAGTATTACTAAATAATTAACTTAAAGAGTTGTTTAAAGTTTGACTGGGAGAGCAAAACTCTATATTTATCCAAAGTATTGTTAAATTACTAAGAATTGTTATTAACGCATAGCTTTAGAGGAGGCAGAGAGCAAAATCACAATAATCCACCAAACCTATTTATGTGATAACTTCGAAAAGGAAAAACAAGTAAAAAAACAGGCTCTCATATTTATGGAACGGCTACTACCTACTTGCACATCACCTATTCACATTATCGATGCTGCAGAAGGGAAATAAAGCAAACACCCAAAGTTACATGCACAAGAAGCCTTTCGCCCTTTCCAGTACTTTCCGCTAAGAATCCTGTGAATTCTCAACAATCTGACAGAATTTAGTCAAAAGTCTCCAGGTGGAGAAACAAACAGCTAGCGTTATTAATTCACAGTATAATCGTGAAGCACACATCTGCCTCCTCATGAGAACGAATGGTCATTTTCATTTATTGACAAACCCAGGAAGTTTCTTTTCCAGAATTTCTGTACATATCTGGCTCATCATCAGGTAGAAAGACAATAGATCAGATAAGCGTTCCACTGACATCTTCCCCATCACATTTCCAGCTATTCTTTCTCTTTCTTCATTCAATTTCAATCTCTCCAGGTAGGAATTTACATTCCTCACTGTTGCACCCATTTGCTTCAGCCTCTTCTCTTGTTGCAAACTCAATGCCATGTTTGACTGCAAAATTAATCAAATAATCAATATTTAAAAGGTTATATCTATATACCAATAAAAACAGTACTTTAAGTACTTAAACATACCTTTTATTCTCCATTTCTTGGTTTACAGTTGGGGGCTTTGGGACACAAGTTGAATCGCTATTAATCTTTTTCTGATAAGCTATTACTGCATTCACAAATTCCTGCAAAATATAGACCAGAATCCAAAATGATAAAAAAAACTCACAGTTATTTTTATATCTGGAAGTCTAATTGGATAATTACAAACCTGATATGCAGATGGGCATCCTGGATAATCAAATTTATCTGAATCAGGCTGCCTCATTCGTTCAGGATGAAATTGGAGTCCTATTATGAACTTACCCTCTTCAGGATTATACGCATCTGGATCATAGAACCCTTCAATCAAACCATCTTGTGCAAAAGCCATAGGCACAAAACGTTGAGCTAATCTCTTAAAACCTTGGTGGTGATAACTATTAACCCAAATCTCCATTTTATCTTCCTTCAGAGAATCCTTAAACCATTCATGCAAAGGAGTTTTCTCCACCACTCTCACCGCATGTCTGTGCCCATCATAATTATCATAATCAATGTGATTTACTCTTTGGTTTTCAGGGCATTTCTTTGACACTTCCTTCTCTACATCTTGGTAAAGGGTGCCTCCACTGGCAACATTTATCACTTGGGACCCTCTGCAAATTCCCAGAAAAGGTACGTTTCTTTTCCAGGCAAAGTTTCGCGAGCCTTAACTCGATCGAATCCTTTTCCTTATCAATTGCAGTATCACTTGCATGCGCTCGCCGGATCTCTTCCAATTCTTCCGGTGAAAGATCTGACATTTCAGCTTCGTATAATGCCGGGTCAATATCTTCTCCTTCACAAAGAAGCACACCATGAATTGGTTCAAAGCTATCTATTAACATATGCACCCCGTTGACTCGGGGTACAATAATCGGCACTGCACCGTAACCAACTATAAGATCAAGATGATATTCACCTGAAAATCAACACGAACTTTCAAAACATTGCACAAATAAAAACATACTGTTTATGTATGATTTACTGGGAGAGAAATACGGCTAGCTTACCCACAAAATCTACAAATTTGTTCTTGCGAACAGTACGTCTGGAGACGATGAGAACACGAGGGAGCATCACAGAGAGATCGGGAGAAGCCATTTGAGTGTATTGAATATTGATTAGATATTCAAGCTTTATCCCGGTTTTGTAGTGTACGTCTTGGTTCTATATATATATATAAATTTAGAGTACAAAATCGTCTAGGGTTTGATTTGGTTGTAATATTTACTTGTTCTATAAAGTTGGAGAGCAGGAGTACGACATGAGCACAAGCTCCTGTCGCCGCATCTAATTTCTTTCTATTATTTAGGGTTGCGTGCAACGATTAAAGTTTTACATACTTGGGGGGACAGTTTTTTCCCCTTTTTTCTCGTAAAAAAATCGGAATTCTTTTTCCCAAAAAAATCACAAACAAAATCATAAAAAATTAGAGAAATTAAAAATTTTAACCTTATTTTAATTCATGTACATATATATATATATATATATATATATATATATATATATATATATATTACTCATTTCAAAACTTAAACAAATATACCATAACAATAATTTGTTTTTTCAAAATACCCCTCTTGAAATGACCTATGCAAAGATTCTCTCTTTTTCTCTGTAACTTTTTCTCCCTTCTTCCTTAGCTTTCAAGTGAGAAAGAAATCCCAATAGCATAAAAAAAATAAATTATTAATGGAAGAAGACATGTGGTTAAACAATAAAACTCATGAGAAAACCATTATAAAATATTCAATTTGAACACAAAGGAGGGAGAGACAAAAATTTAATTTTATTATAATTTCATATTGTAAGATTGTTTAATGCTATTATTTCTTGTTGTTTTTCATTGTTTAAAGTTGTTATAATAGTATTTAATGTTGTAGTGATGGTTATAAAATATCAAAATGCAACCCAAAAAAAATTCTAAACTAAGAGCAGGTTGGTGTTAACACCAACCATTGGCGTTTCCGTCAACCCTCGGGCCCCACTGAATTTATTTTTTTGTTTTCTTTTATTGTATTTAATTCCTTTGGTTTTTATGCTTATGTATTTCAATCTGGTGCTTGTGCGTATATTGTTTTCTTTGTCTTGACAGAGAGTTACATAAAAAATTATAAAATTATTTCTCTGTTTTTTTTCATTGAAAAAAATAAAGGTTTGACGTTTAATTAAAAAAAATACTAATTATTAAAAACAAAGGTTGATGTCACTGAAAAAAAAGTTCCAGAAAAAAACGTCAACCCTTATTGTAAATAAAAAAAGTTAGGGACATTAGCCCTTTTTATATGGAAATTGGCGCAAAGCGCCAATCCTTAAATAAAAAACCAAGCCAACCCTTTTCCATTTAAAAAAGGGTTGGCACGCCAACCCTTTTCAAAATATTTTTTTAAATTAAAAAAAAAATTTGTTTAAAATGTTTGAATGCCCACCCTTTTTTAATTTTTTTTAAATTAAATGTTAATTTAGTCAGAATTTAAATTGATTTGATTTGATTAGATTAATTTGAAATTTGATTCAAATTTAAATTAATGCAATAAAAATAGAAGAAAATAACTGTGAAAATTTTATAATTTTTTATGTAACTCTTTACTAAGACAAAGAAAACAATATACATACGAGCACCAGGTTGGAATACCCAAGCATAAAAAATAAAGGAATTGAGTACAATAAAAGAAAACAGAAAAAAAAAATTCACTAGGGCTTAGGGGGGTTAACGTTAACGTCAACCCTTGGTGTTAACGTTTAGGGTTGGCGTTAACACCAATTTGCTCTTCGTATGAAATTTTTTCTAACTTGTATTTTAGTATTTTATAACTATCACTATAACATTAAACAATATTATAACAACATTAAACAAAATATTATTTTCCTTGTCTTGACAGAGAGTTACATAAAAAATTATAAAATTATTTCTCTATTTTCTTTCATTGAAAGAAATGAAGGATTGACGTTTAATTAAAAAGAAATTACTAATTATTAAAAACAAAGGTTGGTGTCACTGAAAAAAAAGTTACTAGAAAAAACACCAATCCTTATTGTAAATAAAAAAGGTTAGGGACACCAACCTTTTTTATATGGAAATTGGCACAAAGTGCCAACCCTTAAATAAAAAGGTTGGGAATGCCAACCCTTTTTATATGGAAAAGGGTTGGACCCTTGGCGCCAAGGGTTGGCACCACGCCAACCCTTTTCTCAAAATATATATTTTTTAATTTTAAAAAAAAAATTTGTTTAAAATGTCTGAACGCCCACCCTTTTTTAAATTTTTTTAAATTAAATTTTAATTAAGTCAAAATTTAAATTAATTTGATTTAATTAGATTAATTTGAAATTTGATCCAAGTTTAAATTAATGCAATAAAAAATCGAAGAAAATAACTGTGAAAATTTTGTAATTTTTTATGTAACTCTCTGCTAAGACAAAGAAAACAATACACACACGAGTAATAGGTTGGAATACGCAAACATAAAAAATAAAAGAATTGAATACAATGAAAGAAAACAAAAAAAAAAATAAATTCACTAGGCCCGAAGGGTTAGCGTTAACACCAAGGGTTGGCACCAACCCTTGGCGGAAAAGCCAATGGTTGGCATTAATGCTAAGGGTTAGCGTTAATGCCAACCCTTGACGTTAACACCAACCTGTTCTTCTTCTGAAATTTTTTCTAACCTGTATTTTGGTATTTTATAACCATCACTATAACATTAAACAATATTATAACAACTTTAAACAATAGAAACAATATAAAATAATAATATTAAACAATCTAACAACATGAAATCACAATAAAATTAAAATTTCGTCTCTCCCTCCCTTGTGTCCAAGTTGAATTTTTTATAATGGCTTTCTCAAGGGTTTTATTGTTCAATCACGTATCTTCTTCCATTAATAATTTATTTTTTTCATGTTGTTGGAATTCTTTCTTTATTTGAAAGCTGAGAAAGAAAAAAGAAAAAGTTGCAGAGAAAAAGAGAGAATTTCTGCATGAGTCATTTCAAGAGGGGTATTTTAGAGAAGTAGATTACTGTTGTAGTATATTTGTTTAAGTTTTGAAATGAGTGACATATATGTAAATACGAATTAAAATAAGGCTAAAAATTTTAATTTCCCCAAAAATTATCCAATGATACTTGGGACTTGGGAGAATATACATTTCTTCTCGTCCTATTATAAACTGTTTTTTAAGTTTTAGAAAATTCAAGTAGCATCTGTGAAAGTGATTAAATTTATACAAAATTATAGTTATTCTTAAAATCTGATCTTAATTTGGGAGTGATAAGGGTTTTTTTAAGTGTTAAATACAAAGACCAAATAGTGCGTTTTGAGTCACTTACAGCAAACCGTTTCACTTGGAAGAGGGTTGACAAAAGAGAGTTTTCACGTTCTTACTTTTGCACAAATGAATCTAGGATTCACTTCAAGTAACTCCAGTTTAACTTCAGATGCGTGGACTTTGATTTCTGATGAATCCTAAGATCAAACAATCAAATGGCCAAGATAAGTCCTACAGTTAGTTTGTTATTTCTGTTTTTAATTGTATGGTTAAGATGAACTCAGTTAATTAAGTTTTCATTGTCAAGTGTTTATAAATATACTGTATTTGTAATTCATTGATGAAATAAGAGAAGAAGATGATGCATTTCCAATAAAGATTTGTTGTTTTCCTATTTTTTGATTGAAAGGTCAAGTCTTTCGTTAAAAAACAAGGAAATGGGTTTGGCGATCTTAAGAATGAAGTGTATAGAGACATGGCCATTGATGCTTATCGTGATACTGGGGTAGGCATTTCAGAGACGGGTCAGAGTGAGCAATATGCCAGTCAGAAATTGGTAGAAGCTATAATGGGAGAAATTTTATCAGTAAGATTTTGAAAATCTGTTACGTTTCTCTAAATCCAGACATAAAATTTAAGGAAATTATTTGGGAAAACTTTCTAGAAAAACAAAAACGTGTTAAGCGAGGAAAATAGACAACGTTACATAAATGGAAATGGGGTCACAATGTGTTTTTTTTTTTTCCGACTTCTGCTTACAATTGAATATGACCCTTTCCAATTGTAGTGAAGGCTCTGAAGAAGAAGCGCATTGAGTCATACTGCGTCACTTTCAGGAATCAAAAGTTGGCAGTTTTGGATGCTTACTTAAACAACAAAAATTAAAACTCTCATTCAATCTTTACTGAATCCTAGCAATTTCTTCAGACGGTGGTCAAGAAGCTAGCCGGCAAGCTCAGATAATAGTGAAGGCTCTGAAGAAGAAGCGCATTGAGTCATACTGCGTCACTTTCAGGAATCAAAAGTTGGCAGTTTTGGATGCTTACTTAAACAACAAAAATTAAAACTCTCATTCAATCTTTACTGAATCCTAGCAATTTCTTCAGACGGTGGTCAAGAAGCTAGCCGGCAAGCTCAGATAATCTGAGTAAACATCCACGGGCGGTGTCATTTGGAGTGTGTTGGAAATATAAATTGGGCATACAAGTGTGAAAATTGAAATCCATATTACACAAAACTAACTGGCTTAAAAAACCAATTGGCTTATGTTAAAGTTCAATCTATAACACTTATATACCATTCATTTTTCTTAAATTTATTAGATGTGAGATTCTCTTTCTTTATTCTTTATTTGAGTCTTCAACACCCTTGTTTAAGTGTAAGTACCTAGGTTGTTAGACTTCAAACACCTAGGTTGATAGACTTGTCTTTCGGCTTAACCGATTTTTGGTTGGGTGTATTGTCACTTGTATCCAAGAACATTTAAACTATTAAACCCGTCATTTGACTTGTGCTCTGATATCATATCGAAAATATAAATTTGGCCTACAAGTATGAAGATTGAAATCCATATTACACAAAATCAATTGGCTTGTACTAAAATCCAATGCATAATACTTATATACCACTTATTTTATTTAAGTTTATTAGATATGAGACTCTCTTTTTTATTCTTTATTTGAGTCTCCAACAAAGTGGGCTTATTCAGGGAAGGTGTTTCAGCATTAAATTAACGTAACTCCAAAGTTGCCACATTAATCTGTGGGATCCTTCTCTGGCCCCTCCTCATGAACTAAAAGGCATTAATTCATTGTAACAGTTCCGTAAAATCGTTGTCAATCACCTGTGGTGTGCTGAATTCTCTGCTGATCTGTATCGATGCATGGATCTCCACGAGTCGGGCATTCTTCTTCACAGCTGATTTGCAGATTAAGTCTCTGCTGAAGAACCTATTCTGATTAATTATCCTTTCTTCTGGAGGAGGAATCACCGGCCATTTAGAAACAGTAAATTTCTAATGTCTCCTAATTTAGAAACAGATTAAGTGACAGATTCATATAGCACTTAAGGTAAGAATATTTTTATTAATGTAGCCTATTTGGTCTAATAATAAATTATGGGTTAAAATGTTATTAATCAGTATTAAATGGTTTAGTATTATAGTACACTTTAATAGGGTTAACTAAGAAGACGATTAGTATCATTATAAGATATAAAAAGTTCATATCGGGCAATGACCTTGTAATAATATGGGGATATTAATTAAAATAGGCAAATTTTTTTTCGCTTAAACCTTTTTAGACAAACGCACAGTAGTTTTATTTTTATAAGCAAATTTTTTTGTAACTCCAAAAATACCCTCTCAGCCCTGTATACATAGACGCTGGAAGAAAAACTTGAGTGTGTGAGTGCGGCGCGGTGCGTGTGCAGTGCATGCGCAGTGCGCACACCCTGATTAATATATATAAACAAAGTGTGAGGGTGCGCGTGCACCCTTTCTTTTAAATAAATAAATATATATATATATATATATATTAAAAAATATAAAAAATAAATAAATATATTAAATATTATAATATTTAATATAATATATATAAATAATAATAATAATTTTTAAATATATATTATATTATTACATATTATATATAATATTATAATATAATAAATATATATAGTAATATAATATTATATATATATATATAAAATATATGTATTGTGTACAGTGCACGCACTGTGTATGCACTGTATATATACTGTGCATGCACTATATACACACTGTACATGCACTGTACGTACTGCACACGCACCCATGCACTCCGCGCGCACTGCACACGCACCCACGCACTCCGCACGCACCCACGCACTCAAACCTTTCTTCCAATGTCTACGTATACAGGGCTGTGAGGGTATTTTTGGAGTTATAAAAAAATTTGCTTATAAAAGTAAAACTACTGTGCATTTGCCTAAAAAGGTTTAAGCGGAAAATTTTTTGCCTATTTTAATTAATATCCCAATAATATGAGACTATAAAAGGATCAATGGAGGGAGAGAAATCAAACTTCTTTCAACTTCTCTTTAATAATCAAGCCAAATTTTCATATTCGAGATTTCAATAAAATCAAGCATGTTTTAATTCAATTAACTTATGTAATTATATATTCAAGTTTCTCATAATAAAGAAACAACAAAATAATTCAAAATAAAAACAAGTGAATGATGCCTAAATAAAAATTAAAGACTTACATTGATTTTTATACATGTTAAAAAAATAAGATTAAATTTACAAGGCATTGGAGTGGGTTATTTAGGTAATAATTTAATTAAATTAATTTGGAAATTCAATTACTTTTAGGTCAAAATTTGGAATTGAGATTGTGAAAAGGTAGAGTTTTAAGTGTAAAAAGGCTATGGATTAAAGAAGTCCTACCATCATTGATATGTTTAGTTGTCTGTATATAAACCTTAGAGTATTGACTAAAATTGAATGCATCCTCTAAAAATAGTTATTTTAATTAAATTTCATCTTAGCAAAATGAAAATTTAGGGTGCATAACTAAGGTTATCAACGCATTCTGCCGTATGAAACAATTCATATACCTTTTGAGTAGTATTATATGCATAACTTTTATACATAAAAATGACGTATTAGATAATTAAAAATTAAAGATAAAATAATACTCACTCACATTATGATACATCATTGTTTGTATATAAAATTATGTACATAATTTTATTGATATCATCATTTTATACTTTTCAGTTTTTAGCACCATGAATTGATAAAGTAAAACATATAAAGAACAAGATTGATGGAAATCCTCTAAATGGAAAGATATATTATTTTATTATGATATCATTTTATTAACACTTAGGTATATCAATACCACATGCGGGGGCTAACTGAAGAACTATTTGAGCGATAAGTAAACGACTAACAGATTGGTCTTTTTTGTATTCACAAAAGCATTTCATTTGACCCTTCAATGAGTTGCAACAAATTTCTGTTGGTCGAGTCGGCAATGTCACAGGCATGCAGGATGACAAATCCAAGGGACTGCATAGCTTCTGGGATGTCACACACACCTCTCTCGAAGCCATAAACAAAACCACCAACATGGACACCACCAAGACTAGATCACAACAAAACCTACTCATTTTTCTTGAATTGTTGGCGATGTTGAAATCTATATGGAGAAATAAGAGATGACTTAGCCAAACAAGAATTTATAAATGGGTTGAGATGGTGGTATTGAAATAACTCCATTTAAGTTCGCCAATAAGATTTAAGGTTTGATAATGCATCTCCTATTGAGTTTATACATGGAACAAATGTTGGTTAATGAGTGGGGGTTAAGTGAAGTAACTTTCTCCCAAATTTGCCATATTGACCTGTGGAATCCTTCTCTGGCCCCTCCCCATGAACTAAAAAGCATTAATTCACTATAAAAGTTGCGCGAAATCGTTGCCAATCTCCTGTGGAGTGCTGTTGCCTGCTGATCTGCATTGATGCATGGATGTCCAGGAGTAGGATAGTCTTCTTCACAGTTGGTTTGCAGATTAAGTCTGTGTTGTAGAACCCATTTCGATTAATAATCCAGTCACCTGGAGGATGAATAACCGGCAATTTTGGAACAGTTAAGCATTTGAAGAACAATATTGATGAAAATTCTCTAAATTGAAAGATGACATTATATTATTCTTTAATAAAAGAAAACTCATGTAAGAGTTTCGATTGATGGATAAAGAGCTAATTAACACTTAAGTATATTAACACTAAGAACAATATTGTCATATTTATTTTAAATAAATAAATAGATATACACTTATATTTGTTATTATATGATTAAATATTACTTTATTTTTAATTTAAAATCATCTAATTATATGATAACATACATTAAATATATAATTATTTATGTTCTTAAAATAGTTATGCATAATTTATTATAATAGTAAATAACGTTTGAGTAATACTGTGTATTACTTTATTCTTAATTTAAATTCATTAAATTATATGATAATACATATAAATATGTACTTATTTGTATATTTAAAATGCACATTTGAGTTACTTTGTGGTTAACTAAACTGCTAAAAATTAGGTTTTTTTAAGTATCCAAAAGGGCATTATTGTATTTCACTCTTCAAAACACGACATCAATTCCTAGGATTGCATGCCTCTTGGGACGAAACATACATCTGATAAAAAAATTCAATTACATTTTTAAGATAATAATTTCGTGAAATCAATTTAAACGTTCAATTACATTTTTAGATGATAATGTTGTAAAATCAATTTGGAAATTTAGTTTTTTTTTAAGGAATAATTTCATGAAACAAATATGGAAATTCAATTACTTAAAAGTTTATAATTTCACCAAATCAATTTGGATATTAAATTAATTTTTTGGAAATTGAATTAATTTATAAGGTAATAATTTCATTAAATGAATTTGGAAATCAATTTGAAAATTATGTTATTTTTTAGGTAATAATTTAGTGAATATCTAAAAGTTAAATTATCTTTAGGTAATTATTTTATGAAATAAATTTGAAAATTTGGAATAGAAAAAAGTTAGGGTTTTCAAACTGTAACAAAGTTATAGATGACAACAGTCCTATCGTTATTTGATATGTTTGATTATAACCTTTAGGGGGCGTTTGGTTACTGGAATAAAACATTACTTCAAGAATCTATCTTTAATTCCTTCATATTACTTTGTTTGGTTACGAAGATAATAAAAGATTCCAGTAATGTTTTATTACTAAGCTGACGTGGCAAGTAATATAAGCGGTAATTTGATTACCATCTCAACCTTAGGTATTTTAAGATTACCAAGGTAATATATTTTTTCTTACTATTTTACCCTCACTTATAATAATTTTAGGACATAAATGCCCTTCTTATCAATTAAAATAACATATATGCCAAGTACCAAGTTTGACCTAAAACTTTTTTATTTGGGACAAAATTACCCTTCAGTTTACACTAAACTACCTTTATATAATGCCTCACAAACCCTAATGCAAGTCCATTTCATCGTGTTTGACAGCTTGTGTGTACGCCTTCTCCATAGCTAGGGTTTCTACTCAACAAATCATCTCCCTTCAAGTTGCAGCAACAATTTTGGTAATTCCTCTCTCTTATCATCTTCTTTATGTATTATAAATTTGTTTTTAATCTTATTTTTCTTTGCTTTCGAATTTGAACTTTTGTGTTTTCATATAGAAACCCTTGATCTCTTGCTTTAAAAAGCTTTTCTAAACTCCTTTAAGTTGCCACTTGCTGAGGATAAAAAAATCTTTAGAATTTATTCCAATATTTTCTCACGCATTGAGAAAATGTTCCACACAGAAGTTCCAACCAGGTTGAGTCCAGAAACCTTGAAAACATCATCCTAAGAACCTGAAAATATATTGTCAAAATTAAGAATAGGCATATGTAAAGATTTGTTGCTAGATTTCAACAAATTTGTCCTAATAGAATGCCCCTGCCCAGAAACTACTATGCTCTGGAGCCTGGGATTTCCAATTGCTCCTCTGTCGCCTGCATTCTGGTGCCATATAAAGTTGTGTTCAACCTATTGTGTAGCTGTCACAACTGGCTACATGAAAGTTTCAAAATTGGTGCTTTCTAATTTTTCGTCCTGGTGGAAATGGTTCCAATCTTGTTGGCTTGTTGTACTTGCCCCTTTCAGCTGCAAAATGTCCAGCCTTTTGGAGTGACTTGTAAACTAATTGTAATACTTTCTTTTATTGTGTTGATGTTAGTTAGTAATATTTGTTATGGAGTGACTTATAAACTAATTTATATGTTCTTGGTTTTGGATCATTGTAAACTTTGTGTTTAACATAATTTCAATTTCTGATTAATGGTTTTATTGGTAAGTAAGACATATATATATAAACTATCTAATTCTTTCAGCTTTCATTTTGTTAGTAAACACAGTATTAATTTATTGAATTAAATCTCACAACTTTCAGATGGATTAAATGTTAGTTATTTATTTATTTTGTATAATATTTAGAGACCTGTGAGATCTAATTCAATAAAAAAAAAATATATGTATTAATATGAGAAATGTTGAGTATATGCACAAGAAAAAAAATTTTCAAACATTACAAATGTTAATCTAACCAAACACAGTATTAATTTATACTCAGTAATCTTTTTAAAGGTATTTAGGTCAATTATATATTTGGTATTCATTCATTACCACTAACCAAACATAGTAATCATTTATAAATGATATTATAACCAAATATAGTGATAATTTATACCCAGTAATCTTTCAAGTAATCTATTTTAATTGTAATCTTTCATTTTTAGTAATAAAACATTCCATGAACCAAACGCCCCCTTAGGAGACATTTGGTTTGAAAAATGTTTTATTATTGAAATTGAAAAATTATCTTGAAGATTACTGAATATAAGTATATTACTATGTTTGGTAAAACTGGTATGTATAAATAATTATTGTGTTTAGTTAGAAGTAATAAAAAAATATTAATATATTATTTTATTTATTATATGAAAGATTAATGGGTATACAAAATATTTTTAATATTATTTATTATTTGAATTAAAAATTGAGGGTAATTTTATCCTAAAAATTTAATAAATAAAGATAAAATAGTAATAATAATTAAGATTACCATGTGAATCTTTTAATACTTAAAATAGAAGTAATAATCAAATTAACTTCTATATTATCTATCACATCACCACCGATAATGAAAAGTTACTGAAATCTTTTATTACTTTACAAACCAAACAAAGTAATAGAAGTAATAAAAAATATATTACTAAAGTAATATTTAAATCTTCCAACCAAATGGACCCTTAGAGTATATTGGCTAAAATTGTATGCATTCCCTTAAAATAATTATTTTAAGGCCAAATGACTTATTCCCACTCAAGGTATAGTAAAATCCCAAAGTTCCACTATTCAACTTTCAAAAACTCAAACACTCACCTATGAACTAAATTCTGTTAAAATTTTCAGTTAGGGTCAAAAATAAAATCGTTATTTAATAATAATATTTAAGAAAATAAAAGTTTATATCATTTTACCCCCTTAATTGGAAAAACTAACAATTTTCTCTCCAAAATTAAGTTTTAAAAAGTGACATTTTTCCCCTACATAAGGTTTCAAATTTCACAATCGAATTTCCTATGAATGACAACCAATTTCTCTCCCTCTTGGTGACTTCTCTCCCTCTAATTGATAACATATGGATTTGATAAAATCCAAACAAAATCTAGATAAAGAGTTGAAACTCTTCATCTAGACTTTTATCGTTTAAACGAAGTCAATTTTGTCTAAATGATGATGACGGTCCAAACAAGGAGTCATGCTTGTTCGGAGGAGGACGACTTCTTGTCTGGACCATTGTCATTATCTAAATGAAAATGACTTTGTCTGAACGACAAAGGTTTAGATGAAGAATTTTGACTCTTAATCTAAATTTTGTCAAATCTACACGTCATCAATCTAGGGATAGCAGTCTTCGGGAGGGAGAGAGATCGACCGTTGTTTGTCAAAAATTCAACGACAAAATTTGAAACCTTAGGTAAGGGGGAAATGTCAATTTTTAAAATTTAATTTTAGGAGAAATTATTAGCTTTCCAAATTAAATGGGTAAATTAATATAAATTTTTATTTTTAAAATATTATTATTAAATAACGATTTTACTTTTAGCCTAACTAAAAATTTTAACAAATTTTAATTCATGAGTGGGTGTTTAGATTTTTGAAAGTTGAAGGGTGGAACTTTGAGATTTTATTATACCTTAGGTAGGAATAAGTCTTTTAGCCTTATTTTAATTAATTTTCCTCTTTATTTTATTAATAAAAAGCAAAATGAATATAGTGAGTGCATTACACATATTTATACTTTCGGTTTTTAGCACTATAAATTTATAAAGAAAAACATTAATAGAATAATATTGATGATAATATTCATATTGAAAAATGATATTATATTATTATTAAAAAACAATAAACTCCTTTAAGATTTGCCATTGATGAACAGGAAACTGATTAACACTTGGGCATCTTAATACCACACGCGGTGGATAACTTTTGAGTTACTACAGGGATAGCAATAGCAAAACGACTGAAAGCTGGGTCTTTTATGAATTTACAATAGCATTGTTTTTGACTCTCCAATTTCTTGCAACAAAGTTCTGTCGGCTGAGCCGGGGTTATCACTGCAGATAAACATGGCATCAACTTCGTGATATCGCATCCCTGCTGGGACATGACACACACCTCCTTAGAAGCCATCAACAAAACAACCAACATGGCCACCACCATGAAGAAATCACCACAAACCCTCCTCATTTTCTTGAATTGAATTGCTTGCACTATTGCTATCTATATTGATAGGTGAGAGATAGCTTAACTAAGCTAGAATTTATAGATGGGTTGAGATGATGGTATTGAAATAATTCCTGTGAGCCCGCCAACAGATTTAGAGTTTTAAATAAGGTATCTTTTTCTTGTGATTATACATGGAACAAGTGTTGGTCATTGAGTAGTGGTTAAATAAGGAAATTTTGGATTTGTAATGGTGGTGAAATATATGGTAGGTATATCTTGTGAGTCTGCCAATACATTTTGGGTCGTAATTAAGATGCATTTGGTTTAGTTATAGCATTGTCGCCACAATAGGTTTGGGACATGCCTAATTTGGTGTAATTCATTGTGCAACGAGCCATGTTGTGGCCTGTCAAGACCCATCGAATAGTGGGTTTTGACAAGACACTGTCTCAAAGCTAAAGATTGGGCCACAACTCATAGCATTCTGCATCATGTTACTATGGGCTTTTTGGTGAGTTGGTTCACTTAAATTGATTTTTATAAATTTTTAATTTTTATAAAATTTTAAAATAAATGAGAACTTTTCTTTTAAAATTTTATTAGATATCACTTATGGCGGAAAATTATAATGGTTATGTGATAACGAAAATCAAGCTAATAAAATATGAAAAATCGAACGTAAAAATAAAATAAAATGATGGGTTATATCCTTTTTTTTCTATAATAGACGAACCTTTACTTTGGGATTAGTTCCATAATCACTATATTAAATAAGTCAAAAATTTGACTTTAGTAAATTTATCTTGTTTGTATACCCTATTTTTTACCACTTAAATTATCCTTAGGGTATCATATTCATTTACTTAACCTTCTTCAGGTGAAAGTATAGATTCCTTTCATTCATCGTAATCAAATTCCGTCAAAAATAAGTATTTCAAGCCCATGGATCGATATCTTAATGGTGCTGCAATCTTTATTCTTCAAAAATATTCCCTTCTTTTTTCTCTTCTTTTTTGACCCATGACCGCCTCCTCCATGTGTGTTAGTTAGATAAGAGTGTGGGCTGGAATAAAGTTTGTGTATCAAGAGCCCTTAACTAGATACCTGAGTTGCTTCTGGATATATAATTTAATATGACAATATATAATTGAGTGATTTTAAAATAAAATAAAACAAAAAGATAAATAATTATATCATCCTTTTACATATATGTTATCATCTCAGTTTGCATGAATAAGCTTATAAAATTTGTAAGTATATATAGTTTTATTCATATGGAAAACATACCATGCTTTATGCAAACTCCTTATTCATTAATAACATAAACTGCTAATAAAAAAGCTTCGATTAATTAACATTTAGGCAACGTAATACCGCATGCACCGGCAACCTTTCTAGCATCGGGAATGTTGACATATTTCCTCAGATTTGGGTCCTTGAGGTACCCACAAAGGCATGACTTCTGTTTCCTCAGCTTGCTGCAGCAAGCACGGGACGGTTTTCCTGCAGAACCCACCGATGAGGCGCATGATGTCAACTCCATTGGGTTGCATGCTGCCTCTGCAACATGCACTTCCTTAATCAATACCATCACCACCAAACTCAACATAAGAGCCACGCTGATCTTCTTCATTGTCTCAGACTTGAATTGGTGAATATTAAGACAAGTAGAAATTTATTAATAAAAGAGCTTGGAGATGGTGCTTCTGGCTAAATTTGTCTCTGAATTTATAGAGGAAGCTGATGAATTTAATAAGATTAGATTGTTGTTTCCATCATGTTTTTCTAATTTCTTGCATTTAATTTCGTGGAATTTTCCAATATCATATCTTTCATGAGGATTGAAAATTAAACATTTTTGTTTTGATCTCTCACCACCTTTCACTCGATGTTTTTAAGGGTAATTTGTATGATATTACTTAAAAATTATAGTCATCCCACTAATGAAGCCACTTGTGGGATCCAATTACTCTTTAATTCCTTTAATGTACATATATTTTACTGTTTCTTGTTTGAAAATTGAATCATATTTAACTCTTTAAATCACAAGTTCTGATCACTAATTTTGAATATTAATGAAACAACACATTTTGCTTCTGTTTTTCACCCAAGTCGCCCTCATTTTAATTAAGAGTATATAATAAATAAATTTTGCAATCAGAATGGACCTAGGAAAGGTTAAGGAAGATTATCTGACCTCTCTTGAATTTGAATAATTAGTAGTTATCTCCACTAGATTGACAAATTAGTAGTTTAATATCTTTTTAAGTTTTAAAAAATTTGTAATTTAATATGTTAAAAATATCAAAATAATTCCTTTAATATATATGTTTTACTATTTCTTGTTTGAAAATTTAAGCATATTTAACGCTAGAAATCACAATTTGTGATGACTACTTTTGAACATTAATAAAATAACATATTTTGTTTTTGTTGTTCACCGGCACTATCCTTATTTTAGTTAGGAGCATATAATAAATAAATTTTACGTTAACGGCGAACCTAAAAGGGTCAAAGAGGGTTACTTAACCCTCTATTAGATTTGAATGATGAGTAGTTATCCCTATTGAATTGATAAATTAATAGTTTAATATCTTTAGGTTTCAACAAATTTATAATTTAATATATTAAAAATATTAAAATAATCTTTAAAATTTTGCATTGATTATTTTTATATTTTATTATTTTTAATCAATCTTTTATATTTATATTTATATTTATATTTAATTCTTACCTTTATGTAGTATCTATGAATTTGCCACTACTTGCCGCACATTGTTTTCATTGATAAACCCATATATGTTATTATGGGTGTATCTAGAATTTTATCCGCAAATATTTTCCAAGCTGATTTAGCTGGACCTTCTCCGAACCGAGATGAAGCCTCACCTGTCTCGTCTTTTCATAACCCCAAACTGTAGAAAACACCCATTTTCTTCCGGTTGGTTTTCTTAGTTTACAAGCTTATCTTAGTGTGTTTGAATCAACAGAAGATTTACTTATTCCATACATACCATGCAGAAAAGGCCAAAAAAAAAATAAAAATCAATTTCTAATTCATCATAATGTTAAATCTTTTGTATTGCATTGTTCTTAAGATATATCCTTTGGATACACGTTAAGATAATCGTAAAATTTATTTTCTTTTTCAGAAAATTTATCAATACCGATCATCACTAACTAGTAGATTTTAATATATTTTGAATAGACAATTTTCTTTTCTTATTTCTCTTTTGCTATAATCGATAGAAACATCTTAAGGGCTAATCTTCGTTTTATAGGTTGATAAGGAGGAAAGTGACAAAAATAATTAAATTATTATTTTATTTTATTTTTTAACAAAATGATATATACATATTTTAAATATATAAATTTATATATTTATCAATTTTAAATACATAAATATATATTTATATTTTTAATTAAAGGTAAAATAATATTTAATTTATATATATATATAAACATAGTATTACTCTTAATTTGTTAAGATATTTTGACTCAAACTTTATCTAAAAACATATTCAAAAGACATTAACTAGCAATTTTTCCTCCAATTAATTAAACATTTATTTATAATAAAATTATATACACTCATTTTAGATATATAAATATGTATATATTTATATATGTCATTATATAATTGAATAATTTTAAAATAAATATAAAATAACACCTAATCATATAATGATATTTATAAACATGTATGTAATTGTATACTCAAATTAGATACACATAATATTACTTATTAATTTATCATGTATTAATTTTGGAGCAATATTACATGTAGACACTTTTGATATATATATATATATATATATATATATATATATATATATATATATATATATATATATATATATATATATATATATATTAATGTATCATCATATAATTTAGTGTTATTTTATCATTAATTTAAAATTATCTAATTACATCATAAAATATCTACGTGCATACACATATATGTATACATAATTTTATTATTTTAGTTATTCTAAGTATTCTCAATTCCTCAAATTTCTCTATTGGTGCGTGGTGTCCTTTTTTGTGCTGTGTGAGTGATTATTCTAGTTTTGTTATGATTGGTATTATTAGATCTAAGATGTAGACTGAGGTACAAATCGCACAACCATTTGCTTTGTTAAACAGGCGGAAGCATAATTAGAGCCAAACAACTTGTGTAACCAATATTGGTACACCAATTGAGCATCGGTGTAGCACAAGGAGCCCCAAGGATTGCTGCAAAAATCCGCCATTGGTGTACCCAAGAGATTTTAGGGTATGTCTATTACGACACTATTAGGGTTAGTGTCAATATAAACTTACCTATACTATTCGACGAAGAGCTAATGATTTTAGTGTATGGCTCGATAAATAATGTTATAGGCAATATCTAACCATTAAATCACGGATATTCATTCAAATAACTAATGACATAACATTATATTAAAATTAATATTATCTCAAAACACAAATGACCAACTTGATCAATGATAAATCTATCTCAAATATGAAGAAAATCTCATCATTTAATTAAGGTTACATTTCCCTTTGTACCATAAAATATTTTTAAAACAATGTTTTAATTTTACACCGAAGTCACTCTCATCATTTTTAAGATCATTAAATTATTACTCCTTCTAAAAAATAATAATAAAATTATATATATTAATTTTAAATATATAAATAAATATATATATTTAATATATATTATTATATAATTAAATAATTTTAGATTAAAAATAAAATATTTAATTACATTATAAAAAAAATTCAAAAAAAAAAAAGAAGAGAGAGAGTAAAGAGTAAATAAACAAACACAAAACAGTTAAATATTATTTCATCTCCGTGAGTAGAGACGTGGAGTACACGTAAGGATAAACAAAACACACCGTTCTTTACTATTACTATTACTATTACTATTACTTCTTATTTATTCATAATAAAACTCACGTGCATAAGCTTATGATAATAAGCTTTGATTTAACATTTAGGCAAGGTGACACCGCAAGTACTGGCAACTTTCTTAGCATTGGGAGAGCTCACATATTGCTTCAGATTTGGATCCTTCAAGTACTGACAGTAGCACGGCTTCTGCGCCTTGAGCTTGCTGCAGCAAACGGCCGAAGGTGGCGACGACGATGTGAAAGCTGGTGCACATGAGCTTAACTCCGTCGCGCTGCATGCTGCTTCCGCCAAATACACTTCCTTAAGTAGTGCGAGTGTGACCACCAGACTCAACACTGCAAAAAGAGCTGCGTTGATCTTCTTCATTGTTGATGCAGGAGCCTTTGATTGATGATACTAAGAGTAGAAATTGATTGAGGTTGGCGACGAGATAGTGGTTCTGAGTAGTCAATTTATAGAGGAAGAATGAAGCAACTGTCACAGTTAGCAAATGAATTAAATGAGATGGGACCTGGTGAATTTAGTAGCATTGGTCCCATTTCGTTTAAATGAGCCCATCAGGAAGCAAACTAGTCAAAGAGGCCGTATGAAATAATTGAATAAAATTATATTCACAATCTTTATACATTAACATGATTAAATAATTTAAAATTAAAAATAAAATAATATTTAATTATATAATAATATATCATTATAAAGTTGAAAACTATTGAAAATAACATTTTTTGGAAAAATTAAAAATTAGGGTTGGCCCGATGTAACCAACCATCTCAAATAAAATGAATATTGCTCTTTAGATTAAAATGGTTAAAAGACTATTTTTCACCCAAATTTTGATATGTTTTTAAAGTTATACTCATGAAATTTAAAAAATCGAAAGTCCTACTTATAACTTAATGGGGTTAAAATTTTCTATTAGAGATAAAAGTAAAATTGTCATCTTATTAATAATATTAAAAATATATCAAATTCATTACATTTTCTTCCTAAGTTTTAAAAACTAACAATTTTACCCCTACCTAAAGTTAAGTTTTCTAACTTTGAAAAATTACCCATCCACCGCCAACCAAAACCTAGGGGTTTTTCTTTTTTCTCTCCTCCAACTATCATCTCCAATGCCAACAACCTCTCATCTCTATCCTAAAACATTGATTGATGTCTTCCCTCTTCAAATCTCTTCATCTCTGACGAAGAGATTTGAGATAGTCTCTTCGTTAGAGAATAAAAGATCTGGAGAGAAGAGGCCTTTGTATCCTATCGTACGTTAACTAATGTTTTAGGGTTGAGAGTAGAGGATGTCAGCTTTTGAGATAGTGGTCGAAAGGGTGAAGAAAAATCTTAGGTTTGGGGGGAAAATCATGACTTTTTAAAGTTAGAAAACTTTAAGTAAAAATGAAGTTGTTAGTTTTTAAAACTTAGAAAGAAAATGTAATGAATTTTATATTTTTTTAATATTATTAATAAAATAACAATTTTATCCCTATTTCAAACAAAAAATTTTAATAATAGTTGGTTCATTGATAGGACTATGAGTTTTTTAAATTTCATAAGTATGATTTTAGAAATGTATCAAAACTTAAGTGGGAATAAATCCTTTGGCTGATTAAAATGTAATTTTTCAAATTTACCAAAATGAAGTCATTGATGTTTCACAATATAAGTGTTAAAATGATATTTGCCAGGTGAAGGATTAAAGAATACCTAACCCGGTTCGGTATAGAATAATTATTTAATTAATATTAATCCAATATTATTCAAAAAATTCAAACCCGTCAGACATGTGCAGTGGACATATCTGCTAAATAAAGATCCCAAGAATGGATTTGGTGGTGCATTTCCCATACCCTCATTAATGTTTAGATGCATAGTTTGGTAATCGGTGAGGAGACTCATATCCTCCTTTAATTGTAGGGGAGTTGGCACATGGAGCCACAAACAAACCAGTAACATAATCATTCCTGAGCAATCAACATTAAAATCTTGGAAGTAAGAAGGTGCCATTAATTGGATAAAGTTCTTTGGGAGAAGGACTATTTCCCATCCATCTTTTGATGCATTTTCAAATTGGCACCCACGGCAGATGAAAATCCAGTTTTCCACCCATGAGCTGTTAAAATGGATGATATCTGTTTGCATAAGGGTAAAAGGTCTATTTTACCCTTGTTAGATGAAATGACCAAAATACCCCTTAATTTAATTTCTCAAAATTGATGTGAGGGTTTTACCATTCACCCCCCTTAGGTTTTAGAAACTAACATTTTCACCTTACCTAAAGTTTTTAAACTTTAAAAACTAACATTTTCACCCCCAAACCTAGGGTTTCCATATTTTTCAAAATACAGCCGCCCCCCATAACTTTCAAAACTAGCATTTCACCCCCATTCTTCAACCTCATCTCCCGACGTCTTCTCCGGAGTCGTCACCGGCCTCCTCCTTCTCCTGGTGCGACGGCGGTGGTGCGACGAAGAGACCTCCCTTCGTCGCTCGTCGTCCAGATCTGGGATGTCTGCTTCGACGAAGGTCTCTTCTCTTCTCTCTTCGTGGCTCGTCGCATCTGGAAGACGCGACGACGAAGCGTCGTCCTTCGTCTGTTCTTCCAGATCTGGACGACGCTTCGTCGTCCAAATCTGGGCGATGAAGGGTCGTCCTTCGTCGTCCTTTGTAGTCGGAGATGGGAGATCGGTCGAATGCGTCGGCCGTCGATGGTGGCCGGAGAAGGAGCAAACCCCAGGGGTGAAATCTAAACTTTTCAAACTTTGAGGATGGGTTAGTTATTAGTTTTTAAAACCTGGAGGGGGGAAACGGTAAAATTTAAAAGTTTTAAGGTTTTAAATAGCAAATGACGATTTTGCCCCTGTCCCTAACTGAAAAATTGGACGGCAGTTTGGTCACGGGTGGGAAAACTGGATTTTCATCTGCCGTAGGTGCCAATTTGAAAATGCATCAAAAGTTGGGTGGGAAATAGTCCTTCTCCCAAGTTCTTTTCTCTTAAACACATAGTCAGACATAACAGTGGACACTTGGGGCAGCAAGAATTTATGATAAACAGATGAGTCTTTTTCATGGCCATACAATTATTCAATAGTAAATAGGGTTACAGATGACAGTATTTCAACGTTAGTGCTAATTGTGGAGTTCATTTAGGTTGCCATCAAGAGAATTAAACTAAAACAACTTTGAAAGAAACTCAACGAGCTCAAACTTAAACCAAGAAACTTAACGAGCTCAAACTTAAACGAGTTTGTACTCATCTGAAGTTGAATCCAACCCTAACTCTACCTTCGCTTTGTCACTTTCTGGCGAATGTTTCTCATGATGTACATACAGCTTGACTTTAAAATATTTTTACTTGATCATATGAACTTAGAAGAATCAAACCCCAAATACACCTTGCAAATTGTTCAACATTCATTTACTTGGTTATGGGTTTGATCATCTCTCAACCAAGATAGGACTGAGCCATTGCAAGTTTCTCAATCATAATTCATTACTAGGAAAGTTTTATAAGATGACCAAGTTAGTTGAAGGCGCCAAGTTCAGGTGAAGCATTGAGATCCACATCTGCATTCTAAGAATTTGGAGAAAACTACCCATCTACTAAGAATGTCAATAAATAACAAAGAAGAAATAATGGCACGGTGGTCTTTGCTTAACTGAACTGGGAGACCAAAAAAAAAACATCATTTATCTTCTGCAGTCTTTCTTTTGCTCCTGAGCATGTCCGTGAAATTCACCCTCATGATTCGCCTGAATCTAGTATCCTCTGCCGGAGAAACTGGCAAGGTGACTGTGGATGAGGACTCCACTAGCTCAGGTGGTGGTGGCAGTGGCTCTGAAATTTCTTTCTTGCCTAATAGCCCGCCTTCACCAAAGAAGCTGGTAACAGACGATGCAATCCCTAGATGAGCACCCACTACCTTACTGATGGCCTCAAGAGTTCCACCAGACCTTTCTTTCAATATTATTTCAATGGCTTCTTTGTGTGCTGGGTCCAGTGCATCAGGGTCCTTTAACAGGTTTTGTATGGCAGGTATCAGGAAGTCCCGGACACTGGTAGCAGAAAGATCTAAAACAAGCACAGCATTTGAGTTAAACATCAAAACAACAAAAACTGAAAATGCAAATCCGCTTTTAAGGCAGTTGACAGAAAGGCAATGTAGTTTGTAAAACAGAAATGTCTCAAGTAAGATGAACATAAAAACTCAGAAATGCAATTTGATGAATTACATTTCTTTAATCTAATTTTAAGACAGCTCATGTTCACTCGAACAAATTAAAATAACCGTCTGCACTTGTTATGCTGAAAATATAATTGAGAAGATGTAAACCTGCAGCATCCAAAGCACGAATTGATTCACAGTAAGCATTAGCTTTTTCACGATGACGCACAAGATCACTTGAAGAAGTTGGTATTGCTGAAAGATGGAATATCTTGGACAACAAATGTATATCAAGCTAAGGAAATAGCAGTTTAAACTGATGACCTAGACAACATGAAACCAGTAACACACTGAAATGCTAGAAACAATGCATATATTCCACAACAAAAAGAGAAGAAATAAAACCCAAAGAAACCAAAATAAAAAACAAAAACAAAACTTAAGCAAGAACATATCTCATTTAGGATATAATCTCTAAGTCTATCAGTTGTATGCGGCACTGCTACCGCCAATGCATGGACCACAGCAACAGTTGCTTCATGGGATCCATCTTCAAGAAAAGCATCCATTTGAACACGTATCTTATCGACAATCTACAATGTCAAATTTATTAGGGCAGTGTCAGAGACTGCATTATAATTTAAACATTAAGTCAAAACCGAAAAAATTCACACCATGTCATTTTTAAAATGTTGTGCCACAGCTCCAAATGCATCTATGCTGGCATACTTCACATTCAGGTTTTGGTCAGACCCAAGAGTAACCAATGCAGGAAGAACATGAGTAGAGGCAACTTTTGCATCAATATATGGTACCTGCGGTATAAATGAAGTCAATGTTTCGAAAATTCATGTTAGGGGTAACTGCCAATGACACATCATAGTAGTGTAACTTACAACAACTTTCAAAAGATTGGAAGCATTGATTTTCATATCAACATTGGAGCTGACGACCATTTCCCACAAAATATTAAATACCATACCATGATATTCTTCAAATGTGCTGCATTATAGAATACATCGATAAGTTGGAGAAAAATATAAATAATTAATGCTGAAAGCTGAACATCACTAAACAACCAGATGAAGCGGACAGCATTATTAATCTCAGCACTGCACTTCACTGAATGATTCTCTTTCATGGCACCTTCAACTAACAGCATTCTCAAGCAGTCTGCTAATTGTTCATGTTTGCTAGGAGAGCCTAAAACACCAGCCAAGAGAAGCGGCAGTACACACATAGAAGCAAGTTTCTCAGCCACAGCAGTTTTTGGCCTAAGACCTGCAATCAAATAACAATTAGATAACAAAACAAGATCTGAAACAATACCAACAAACATAAAGAGTCCATTACCTTTGATTCTTGAATGAATGGTTGAAGGAAAATATGTCAAATCAGCATTATCCCCGACTGCTACCAAGAATACGGGCAGCATAATGTGTGTTAGGTAAGAATCTCCATAATTTTTTGACACAGCCAACAAAAACTGCAACATCATTCTCCAGGTTAGCAATAAATGGAAGAAAAATTCTCAAGTGCAAAGAACAAAATGAAGACAAGCAATGGAAAGTAAAAAAGCACGATAAGACAGAAATACCTTAGTAACTAGGTTTCTCAAATTATCTTCTTTCTGAGGTAACATGCAGGCCAGCTGTATCAAATCAGGAAAGCAGTTGGCATGCATCCATTCAAATGCTGGCCACTCAACATGTCCCCTAGACAGATATAAGAATCTCAGAGAAGTATTCAATGTTGTAGTTTCTTTTCAAAAGAACAAATAATTTTTCCTCCAAGAAATGAACAAAATAATCAGAAGAACTGAATAGAAAGCAGAGCTTACCCGGCATACAATTCAAGCAAGGAACTAGGAAAAGCTCCCTCTGATACTGAAGCAGCCGAAAACGGACATGTCTCAATTGCATTCTGCTGCACAAAAGGAAGCAATTCTACCAGCATTCTCAGTAGAACTTCAATATTCCAGCGCTCCCTTTCACCTAAAACATGAAGATGTGACTCTATAGACCCTTCGACTCCAGAAAGAGGTGGACAATGCTGAAAATATTTGAAGAGCAAAACATTGAAGAGGAAAAAGCATCACAAACCAGTTGTGAAATTACAAGTGAGAAATCAATGGCAACAAACAAGATACCTCAGTAGAGCTCAAGATATAGGAAAGTAACACTCTCAAAATATGGTCCAATTTGTTTCCCCAATTTATCACAGCAGGAAGTAGTTCTTTAAGTGTAGTTTCTACCACCACTCCTGATGGATCACAGACCAACTGGAACATCAAATCCTCCACCTATCAACAAACAGAATTGAGATGTTGGAGAAGCTTCATATATGTATAATTTTATTCTTTTACTTCTTTTCTTGTAAGCCATCATATTAGGGTAAAGGCAAAAGGCTCCAATCCCTAGACCATGTGTCATCAACCTGTTCTAGAGCTTACATTGTAGCCAAACTGTCAAGTCAGAATTCTTCGCCATGATTGCCTCGAAGCATATTTAGTGAGGCTGACCTTGAAATATTTGTCCAAATTCGGAAAGAGTGGGAGCAGCAAGGCCAGATTATGAGCAGCAGCCTCTCGAACAACAGTTGCTGCATCTTCTATCAGTTGTTGCACAATAGACAATATAAGAGAATCACGAATCTCAGGCCGGACAAATTCTGCAAGCTCTCCACATGATTGTGCAACAAGCAACCGACGTTCTTCATACATGTGATTTATCTGTGATCCATTAAAGAAGAAAATTGCAACCAAAAATTATGAACATGAGATACATTAAGTAAACTATGAGGTCCCTCCATAGGCATGAACAGAACTCACCTGTTCCCAACACTGAGGAAGCAATTCCATTTCTGTTCTCATCTCTCCAACATTCTTAGCAAGGGTAACACAAGCCTGAAACGAAGACAAATGAAGCAGGATTATGGTCAACCTACAGGATTGTGGGAACATATAAATGTGTATTCCAGGCAGTCACCTACATCCATTATAATTTTTCTCTGCTGTTCATCTGGACGTTTGATCAAATTAAATAGTGAGTGGGTCAGGGTATCTCGTGTGCTGCCATCTGGATGGCGCTCAATTGCACACATTATCAGAGGAAGAAGCTCCTATAGTTAACAAAATTATGAGAAGTAAATCTCGACACAAAAGTTCGAGAGACATGCATTCATAAAAATAAATTGATTCAAGGCAAACCTCCCGATGGTTTATCAGAACATAAGGAACAATCTTGGGCAAGGCATCTGCAAGGATCTGAATAGTTCCTAAACCCTGTCAAAGTACAATAATATCTCAGCTAAATTGTGTCAAAGAAGTTTAGATTGAAAAAAAGGGAAAAAGGGAAAAAGGTTTCAAGGTTTTAGATTTTTTTTTTAACAGTAGTGGATCAACATAGAATATTCCCAATTTTGACAAAATTTCACAAACACTGCAACATGAATTCCTTACTAAACAAAGACAAAAGATAGAATTCCAAGGTGAAAGGATATGCTATCCTAAATATGGAGAATGAACTTGCCGTTTTGTCAGCTTCATCGCTAAGACAGCCTGATTTCGAATTGAGCACACTGTCCTCTGGAGTTGGTTCATCATTCTGTTTGAGAATACTTTCACTGTTTGCTAAATCATTATTTGCATTTGAAAGATTTGTCAATGCCTCTTGTGAGGCTTCCTCAGGTTGTTTAATTGTGCTATGATCAAGGATCCGAGTAGCCAATGACTGAACTTCTTCACTGTTTAAAACTTCAACCATACTAATTGGGTAAGAGGTTACAGATTTATTTTCATCCACTTCAACTACTTTCTCTTCTGTCTGTGTAGACTCAGAATAGACAGAGCCTACAGAGTCAGGAGCATTAGTATTCTTTGCCTTTAATCTTTCAATTTCCATCCGCAAAGCTTTTATCTCTTACTTGTATTTTTCCAAGGACTGGGATTGGACAACAACATCAGGAGCTACCAAATTCTGTGAAGAACAGGATCCTTCAATATGCATTTTGAGTGCAGTAATTTCAGCTCTGCAATCATTAAGTTCCTTCCGTTGGTGCTCCAAAGCCTTCCTCAAATCTTGCACCTGCAAAAGTGCATAAGTGAATATGCCAACATATGAGTATTAAATGAAAAATGCTTGCGAGAATGTTAAAGAGTGAACTTACCAATTTCTCCCTTTCCTTAAGATCTTTATGAACCGCTTCTAATGATTTGGTTAATAAACTTATTTGACCATCAGAAACTTCTTTGCTTTTCAGTAAGCTCTCCTTTTCAATATTCAAACTCTCATTTGCTTTTAGCAATGACTCATTTTCTCGAAGCATAGCAATTTTCTCCTGCAGCATAAGGAGCGTTTGAATATATATATATATGGGGAATTTCACTATCTTTTATTTTTTGGATTAAAAATTACTATACTAAATTAAAGAAGAGATTGAGGTTTCTTCAACAATGGACCAGAAATCAACAAAGAGATAAAAAAATTTGATAACCACAACAATTCCAGACAAGATAGTGACAAGCAAATTCTATATATATACAGGTAATTTAACAAAAGCAGAAATTTTCACATCCATGACAGATGAAATTTTCATTTCCAAATAATAATAATTATACAGAAAATTACTAATATCAATCATCCAAGACTACAATGTTCAAAATCTAAGAGCATTTAACTTATGCATTCACTATTAAGGGACTAAACATTACATAAAAAAATAAAAGTCAGTCAAAATGTAAGAAAGCAAAATGTATGTACAACATGGTATCATACTAACATGAGCAAAAAAAACATATGACATAAATCACAGTTCAAAGTATCAATTGCCATGAGTTTTGAAGCATGATTGTATATTCAGCTTATTATCTGGTAAATCACAAGGGCAAACTTCACAAATGAAGTAATTTCAATATTAAGAATGATTGCTACCCATATTTTTAAGGTTTTTGAGCGGTCACCAAGATGTAAGCAACTTGAAAGATCAGTGCCAATTGGTAACTACTAAGTTAGTTGGAATGTTGTGTCAGTTTGATCAAGTATTAGTTGAGACATAAGTTGGAAGACTACCTTAAAAAAGTGAGAAAAACATTTTTCTCTAATTAACACAAGTTGGCAAAAAATCTTGCAATAATAAACACTACATTCCAATGCATTTCTCTATGAAAAACATGTAAAAATATGCTATGTGTTTTCTTTGTTCTTGAAAATCAAGATAATATACAATAATCAAACTCAAACACCAATGAGCTCCTATAACAATCGACACCATAAAAAATCCTTATCAGTTTGACGGTTAAAAGCATCCGTTAAATCCTCCAACTCTTGTAGATAACATGGCTACAAATAAATAGATCACTTTTATGGGCTATAACAATTCTTTGAGATCAAGACCAGCTAACTAAATTCTGCAAGGATAACAAATTTGTCTTATGTAAAACATCAATCAGATACTCATGCAGACAAAAGAATTTCTAAATCAAAATAAAAATATCGGTACCAATCATTTACTCCCCACATCTTGCACTCCACCTAAGAAGAAATGGAACATGAAGATAATACACATCAAGGGGAAGCAAGAAAACGCAGGTCACACATTGAGCTCTTCGTATTACTCCCAGTGAACCCAAAAAAAAAAGCACACAAAACTTTTGAATATCGTCTCTATATAAGCATAAAAAGCAACCAGTCTACTAGACTTGTGTCTTAAAATATACCTCAGCAGCCTCAGAAGTGGATGAAAGATACTGATAATAATAATGCCGTAAGGCATCTGGTACACATGCAGGTGTGTTCTCCAAAACATCTAAGCTTTGGTCTGTAACCTGAAATAAGAGTATTGACAACTTAGGATCATGTTTAATACAAGCTACTCAAACAAATAGACAGACACACATTCAGCTACTTTTAAAATTTTAACCTCTTAATGTCAACATTTTCTATAAAGTTAAAAACTAAACACATAAGAACTACAAGTTTTGAAGATAAGCATGGACCTGCATTCCAAATTGTTCAATGACTTTCCCTTTGACCAATGATATGTCTTTTTTAGCTTTCTAGAAATTAAATAAAAAATAACAACGAAATTGTCTTCAAGTCAAAAGGAGGTCAATAAACAAATGAACAATTTGCATAATCAAGGCAGGTCCCTGCCTATTCTCATAACTTGTTGTAATTAAGAGATCTGAGAACAATCAGAAAACCTCACAGGAGGTCAGTGACATCTATCCTAAATTAATAGTTTCAGAATTAAACTCTCACAAACAAAACTTAAATAAAATTATGAAAGGAAGAGAACAAAGAAAATGAAATATACATTAAAATTTAACATACCTCTTCGTAAAAAGTCATTGTTGTAAGCCAGTACCCTGCTAGAAGTAAATATTCCTTTACAGCACAGTTAAGATCTCTTCGTTCATTATCCTTCAAAGGACCCAAATCAGATAAAAATGCATCCCTCTTCTTTCGTTGGATCTCAGTTCCATGTTGTACATTGTCATCAGCATCTAACTCTGTAAATGCATTTAATAGCAAAAGGAATTCACAAAAGGCTAAAGCATAGAGCTAGCTAACAAGTAAGCATAATGAGTATAAGCTAATACCAAAGGAGGAACATTACTTAAAGATCCATAATTTGTTCTAAATAAGGACAGAAACATTGATATCAGCATTCAACTGTTATGCAGTACTTACCCTGAGGGATGTATAACTACATTCTAATTTAAGACAAGACAAAACTGCATGAGTGTCAATTTTTTTCTCTCAAAAATGAAGAAAAGTGTCATTATTTTTGCACAGAAACTCCTTAATGTGCAGCTATATATTTTTTGGCAAATATTGGCCCTAGATTGTTCCATTAATTCCTAAAATGTAACACATCATGGACAAGTGATGCGCTCATGTATGATGATCACAGTTAACCAAATAACACAGAGTAATGCAGAAAATGTGTTAGGTGTTATTCAGAGGGAAACAGAAAAATTTCACAGTTCCAAATATCAAAGCCCAAACAGAAAACATACCATGCAAATTATCCTGTCGTAAATCAGTCTTTTTGTTTATATCAGTCTTTAATTTCGTAATGTCCTCTTGCACTAAACGGAGTTCATAATCACTAATTGCTAATTTTTCTTCCAGTGCTAATTTTTCTTCTAGTAAACTCTGAGGATCTGCAACTGCAATTCAAAATAAAACAGTGACACCAAAGCATCAAAATTGCTGCCCAGAAAATATTTCAGCACAATATCAACAATGTTCATCGTTTGCTGCCATAAAGGTGTAAATTATGAGAATTCATGTACTTGTCTGACAAAGTTTATTCAGAAGATTGTACCAAAATTATTTGGTTGTTGATTACTGAAAAAAAAAAAAAACTCTTCCCTCCATCGCAGACATTTTAACAGCATTATTAGTGAATGTCATGCTACTCTTCCTTCTGCACACCTACTACTAATTTCTCTGTGAAAAAACAAATTTAGTAAACCCTCAAAGAAAGGAGTTGAGTTTTCCACAATCATTTGACTTCATCTTAATGTTTTCAACTCTAATGACAAGCCTTTTTCTTATGTTCATATCCAATAACAAAAGACACCCAAATATTTAGTTTAAATAGACAAATATGATTAAAGATCATCAAATATCAATTCTTTTTTTTTTCTTCATTTACAATCAATAACTAATCTCCCTTTGAGTGACCATTCAAAAAATGAAATTTTAACTTCCATTACATTGTCACTGAACAATGAAGCCCACACACTATAAAAATCAAATATCAGAACTAAAAGCTCCCCACAGTACAATGAATCTTGAATATGGTTTCATAAACTTTGAATGCTCAAAATAAGAATTTGTCAATCACCACCAAAGAAACAACAAACTAATTTTTATCGGAATGCCATGTCACCACTGGTGTTTTTAAGTTTTATGATTCAATATAGAGTATAGCCTAATCTAACAACATTTCCTGTTCAACAATCAAAACGCATCGTTTATATAAGGTAAAAGCTAAGCAAAAGCTTCTGATCACAGTTTCTTAACGTTATAATTTCATACTGTAACTTCGAATCTCTAGATTTGCACAGTGAGCATTTTAAAGATAAAGAAGTTGGAGTAACCTCGAAGAGAGTTGAAGCGAGAGATGAGATCGGGAGGGAACTGAGTTGAATCAGAAAAGAATTGTTTGAGGCGAATGGCCTGATCGTCTCTGCCATCTTCAAGGAGCTCTTGTAAGAGCTCGAACGCCGTCAACAGATATTTCTCTTCCAATAAGAAATTCACCACGCAATTGCACAGCGACGATCTCTCTATATCCATTCTTCACTCTCTGGTAATCACGCTCATACCAACCACGAACTGGTCTGCTGCTGCCGTACAGAGTGGTTGAAAAAAGTGAAGAAGCGATTCGGTGTTACCAGTAAAACCAACAGAGTCGGTAGGTTTTGGAAGTGTCAACTTCGGATTCTGCGTAAAATCAAACAGTTCAATTATTTTTTTAGGACTATTTTCAAAATAATTTCAGAAATTACACGCATTCCTTATTAAATCCATGACGATACATACAAACTAAATTATAATAAGGAATAAAATAATCTTCAATTTATTTTGCAGATAAATCTGGGCATCGGCATTTGAAACACCGTCAATATGTCAACGGTTTGCGATAGAAACAATTGCACCTCCCTCGCGCCAAGACATGTGACGGAACTTAAAACTTTTTTTTTTTTAGGGCCAAATTATTTTTTTCCCAAATTTTGATAAATTAACTTTCTACCTTTTAAGTTTGAAAATTTTCATTTTCACACCCACTATTCAGTTTAATCAGTTAAACTTAAACGTAAAAGAATTGGACGGTGATTTAACGGCAGCTAAAAAATCCGACCGTCTCGTCCACATACCCTTTTCTTTTCTCTCTCTCTCTCTCTCTCTCTCTTTCTCTCTTTCTGGTCCCTCACTTATTCCAACCATCTCGATCCTTCTTTCTCCTCTCTTTCTCGCGAGGCCTCCTCCTTTATTTTCTTTACCTTTTCAGTTTTTAACTCCCGTTCAGACTTCGATCCATTTGCCAATGGTTTGTTCCCAACAGTCTACATGCTTCCAAACAAACAACCCACGACCTCGAAGCCCACCGCTCTTCTATCATAAACGACTTCAAGTCTACTCTCCTTAAAGTTCTCATCGATCTAAATTCACCTCCAAATCTATCAACTTTCCATCAATGTTGCTCCAACCTTCTCATACCATTTCACCTTTACCCTCTCTCTCTCAACTTTACTGTAATTTTATTTTGTCTCTGTATGTTTGAAGTAAAATAATATAATTAAATTAATTTTAAATTAAAATAAAATAATATTTAATTATATGATATTTATATATTTAAAATAAGAAGAAAGAGCTATTTTTCATCTAAATTTTAATCAAATTTTAAAATCACACTTATAAGAGATAAAAAATGCAAACTCTTATTTATGACCAATTTATCATCTAAATTTTTAATTAAAGATAGGGATAAAATCATTATTTTACTTATAAATTTTAAAACGTCAAAATTTTACATTTCACCCTTTTGGATTTTAAAAACTAACACTTCAATCCATCTTCAAAGTTTGAAAAGTTTAAATTTTACCCATAAGATTTGCTTTCTTCTCCGACTACATCGATGATCAACATTTTCCACTGATCTCTCTTCTTTGATTACAAAGGACAATGAAGAACGAACTTTCGTCACTCAGATTTAGACGATGAAATGTCATTCAGATCTAAAAGAACAGACGAAGGACGACATGATGAGCTACGAGAGACAAAGCATCATCCTTCGTCATGTGGGTTGTGCGACGAAGAGATTTCAGTCTCTTTATCACACTGTGCGACGAGGAGATGAAGATCTCTTCGTTGCACCACCGTCATTGCACCAAATGAAGGAGGAGCTCGAAAATGACGTTAAAAGATGAAGTTGAAGAATGAGGGTGAAACTGCTATTTTTGAAAGTTATGAGGGATGACTGAGTTTTGAAAAATATGAAAACCCTAAGTTTGGGGGTGAAAATGTTACTTTTTAAAAAACTTTATGTCAAAGTGAAATATTAATTTTTAAAACCTTGAGGGAGAGAAAAGTAATAAATTTTATAATTTTTAATATAAGCAATAAAATGACTATTTTACCCATATCTTTAATAGAAAAAATTAACAGAAGTTTGGTCATGGGTGGAAGTTTAGGTTTTTCATCTCTTTTGGGCGTGACTTTGAAATTGGGCTAAAATTTGAATAAAAAATAATCTTTTTCCATTAAAATAAATTTATATAATATTATTTAAAATAATATTTAATTTTTTATTATTAATTAAACTCAATAGTTATATTTAAACATGTTAATATGACCGAACACAAATTGTTTTCTCCAGACTGATCACACCTAAAGTGGATAATATAAATTACCTTTTGATTCTTTTTAAGGGGAAAATTTACTAACTCCTAACTTTACCTTTGCCATTATCGAAGTTTCAAAATTTATTTGCAAAGGTTGTTTCAAAAGCTAGTTTAATTGGCTAAATATGAAATCCTAACAAATCACAAAAGAGTTTGGATTTGAGATTTACAAACACCAAAAGATGAGATTTAAGTTTTAACTGCTCTGGTGATACAAAAAATAAAAGGCCAAATGACTATTTCCCACCCAAGCTCTGATGTAAATCTAATTTCTTACATATTAATTATTGAAAATTTAAATACCTATTTATCTATTAAATTTTATTATTACTGTCAGGGGTAAAATTATTATTTATTAAAATATTTAAAAAAACTTAAAAATTTATCATAGTTCTTCTCTCTAAATTTAACAATCTAACAAAATTCGTATTATCTAAAGTTTGAAAAATCAATATTTTTTTTAGAGTTTTTCCAACCATCATTGCTAGCGGTTAGAGACAAAAACGATGAGGACGATATTCTCCCTCCCTCTTAGTTGCTCTCTCAATCATACTTTATTTTCAATTATTACTGATCGAAGAATTGATCGACAAAAACAAATCATTCGTCTTTGTCTAGAGAAGAATGATCTTTGTTTGTTGGTTTCTTTGATCGATAACTGTCGGAAATAGAATAGAACTGAGAGAGAAGCTAGGAGGGAGGGATAATATCGTCATTGTCTTTGATAGTGTGCTGAAAAAACCTTAGAGAGAAATATAAGTTTTTCAATTTTTTGGGTGAGAGAATTTGTTAGTTTTTAAACTTAGGAGATGGAAATGTGATAAATTTTTATTTTTTAAATTTTTTATTAAATTACAATTTTAACCCTGATAATAATAATAAAATTTAACAAATAAATGGATATTTATGTTTTTGGTAATTAATAGATGGAAAGTTGAGTTTGTATCAAACCATGGGTGGTATATAGTCATTTGGCCAAAATAAAATGTTTCAGTAATTAGGTCAATGATAATAATGAATACATCAAAATATTTTATGGTTGATTTTCAATCTCCTTTAGTAGAGTTTATTGGTAGAATATGCTCAACAACAATAGTCATTAGAGCTGATCGAATTTCATGTTTCAAAGGAGATTTGCAGGTTAATTTTATGAGCACCGACAATTTTAAGCAGGCTTTATTGCTTGAATATGGTGGGGGGTACTCTCTTTGAGGGGATGAACACAATTTATGATTTTATTTTATTTCAAGTCTCAAAATTTTCTGTTCTCGTGGTTGAGCATCTTCACACGTAGCAGTAGATTGGCCTGTCTCTGTACTGTGCCTGAAAATATCAACGGTGTTATTTTCCATGAACCTGACAAAAAACTTGTTTTTGTTCCTGCTGCCAACCTCCCGGAATTTAAATAAACGAAAATAAAGCGGAAAATGGAATATTTCATGGCTGGCGATCCATCCAACACCAACCAATCGTCACAACACAGGTTACTCTTTCTTCTTCCTTTGCTGTTCTGTCTTTTATTCTATTGAATTTAACCAACAAAAACATTAACTTGAACACAATTCTCCACCTTTTTCCCTTCAGAAGAATTACCCGGTATGTCTTTCAATCTCATGCTCCTTCAAACTCCTTGCATGGATTTCATGTTTATCTTTTGAGTTTTTCTTACTGTTATGAAACAGGTTAAGGATGGATAAAAGAAGAAATGGGTCAGTGAAAGCAGCAGATAATAAGTATGGAGAATGGTTCATTGATGGTACTTCTTCAGTGAGGAAACTCCAGATGGACTCTCAAGAGGTAAAATTAGCTGCCAAATTTCTTGTTGGTGTTGTTGCTTTTGATTTAATATAATTGTTTTGGAAATTTTATCTATGTTTATCATATTGAAGACATCGTCTTCAAGACTGAAAGAGCTCCACAAGGCGAGAAGAGATATTAATAGGTACAGAGAGAGCAGAAGAATGGCAGAGTCTGTAAAAGCTCAAGCTGAGTCCGAATTATCTGTTGCAAGAAACACAGTCAAAGACCTGGTTTCCCGGATCGAGGATACAAATTCTAAGGCAGAAGCGAAGATGAAATATGTGAATGAAACGCTAAAGAAGTCTGGTAAGCGTATGGAGAGTTATCGGTATGCAGAAGTGATGAAAGAATTGGAGGCTGTGAAACATGAATTGAGTAAGCTTAAGCTTGATATGGCTTCTGTATTGGAAGAAAAATCGCAGGCAGAGAAGGAGATTGAGACAACAAGCTCGAAAATGTGGTCTAATATCAGTGTTGAAACGCTAAGGAAAGCGATTGAGGAAGTAAATGAAGAACAAGTGTTGGTTGAGTTGGCACGAATTGAAGCCTTGAAAGAGGTTGAAGAGATTGAAGCCCAAAGAGAGAAAAAAGCCTCTGAATTCTCATTCGCCATGGAGGAAACAAAGAAGAAAAAGAAAGAAATAGTTGAGGAGATTGAGCAGTCTAAGGAGGTTGAAGAGAAATTGGCTGTCACACTAAGTGATGTGAATGTGTTAGAAAATGCACTAAAATGTGTCAAAGGAATGGACAAAAGGCTCCAAGGAGATGACACCTCAAAGTTTACAGAAAGCAGTTTTCAGGAATTGGGAGGTTTGCCTTTGTTAAGGTCAGTCATGGAAGAATTAGAGGTGGCCAAGAAAGAATTAGCTTTAAAAAGGGATGAGGGTTATCAGTTCATGGCTTCAATGGATGTAATAAGGAATGAGATGAAGCACGTGACTGAAGAAACAGTGCGGTTAGAGAAAGCAGAACACAAGTCGGATTCGATTGTTCAAAATCTTAATTCAAAGCTACTTAGAGCAAAATCTAAGCTGGAAGATGTTTCTGCAGCTGAAGAAAAGGCTAAAGCAATTGTAAGTAATCTATCACTTACTGTTGAACAGTTAAAGACTGAAGCTGAAGCTGCAAAGAAAGAGAAAGAGCTTATAATTCAGGAAACTGCAACCATCAAGGAAGGAATTCAGAAAACTGAATCTGAAATTGATTCGACTGGAGAGGAGTTGATAGCTGCAATGCAAGAGCTGAAGGAAGCGAAATTATCAGAAGCTTTAGCTCTTAAGAATCTTAAATCTCTCATAAAAAGCACAATGCAATCGAGAGCTTCTGCATCACAGAATGGTTCATCGATTACCATTTCAAAGTTTGAATATGAGTACTTAACTGGGCATGCTGCTGGGGCTGTGGAACTTGCAGATATGAAAGTGGCTGCAGCTCAGGCATGGATTGAAGCTTTAAAGGCCAGTGAAAAGGAAATACTAATGAAAATTGAAATGGCTCAATGGGAAATCAAAGAAACAAGAATGGATGAAGAGAAAGAGGTGTTTAGAACTGAGAGATCACTTTCAACAATGAGAAAGGTAGAGCAGGAAATAAAGAACTTGAGACACGGGGAAGGAAAAAGACCAGAAGCCAAAAACTTGCAGCCCAGATTGTCAAGAAAATCTATGAAAGCCAGTGGCAATTTAACTCCATCAAGACGGGGGAAGTATCAGAAATCTGCCTCCCCTGCAAATAAGACACCGCGATCAACTTCCTTCAATGTCAAGAGGAAAACAAAGGTGATGCCAAGTTTTGCTAAGTTATTTAGTGGCAAGAACACTGACTAGGATCTCAAAGCTGTTTGAAGATCTTTTACAAGCTTAAATATCAGGTGATATTTACGTAATAACTGTTGGCTTTCCAAGTTTCATCAATTCATACTTTCATATTTTGGAAAGTTGAAGCTCTGGTTAGTTGTGTGAGGCATTCCTGTATAATAATTGAGAGTTCTGTTTCTATTGCATCTCATACAGTAACAATATGTTTAAAGTCTCAAATTTTCTTGTGTGAAACACAATCATCATATTGTACTTCCAGAAACCCAATTGAGCAAGTTTATTTTGAAGACAGTTGAATAATTAAACAACTAAGCACAGGCTAAAGTCAAAGCCATATATACTGCAACCAGATTCCGATTGCAACGTATATATACCGTAGTTTGGCAATTTATCATAAATTAAAGTTCACGGTGAAACCGAAGTCTAGGCAACCAGAAAATCGATGCATTGGTTAGTCAATTTGTTAGTTATTGGTTGGACCATGGAGTTAGTCAATTTGTTAGTTATTGGTTGGACCATGGAAGCGCTAGTTGCTGTCATGCCATCCCTAATAGACCGTTCATTGTATTGCTCACTTGACTTGCCAACATCTAAATGCACCAATCATCGCCTTAACTCACGCTGTTTGCAGCAATATTGGAACCTCATCCTCATTATGTCAACCATCCCAAACACATGATCACTACCCTGCCTAATTCTGTTCACTATATAAAAGTATTGACACAGAAAAAGAATATGAAATTTGACACTCTTAAAATAGAATATAAACAAAAACAATTGTGCTTTGTTGACGAGTAAAACTGAATGTAAGACTCATAATTAAATATGATTACTGTGTTTGCAAATACTAAAGCATGCCATATGCAAATTAATTGATAGAAAATACACCCTTTACATTAAAAATTGAGCTTGCGTGATAAAGAAGAATGGTTTATAAATTGTAAATAATTTTGTCTGGAATCAGAAATACCAAAAACAGTTTTCCAGTTTTGGGAAATCAAAGTGGTTTTGCACTTTGCATGAGTTGTGTTTGCCCAGTCAATACTTCGAACTGACTATAAGCGGTGTAACGCCAGGAAAGAGGAGCACTGCTAGTTGAAAAATCACGTAAAATATGTTTGTCAATTCCAGCTTCCAGATTACGTCCATTTGAGTTTGTCGAGTATTAAGGTGATTCTTCAGAGCCCTTTCTTTCAGCTTTGAATTCACTTCATTTACTCTTCACAGAGATGGTTTTGCCTTTTGTTTTCTTGACTTTTCTCCTCTGCAATTGTAATCCTCCTGTGGCTTCACTAAATGTTGAAGGACTTGCTCTTCTATCCTTCAAAAAAGCCATACAGAACTTCCCAGAAGGCTATCTAAACAATTGGAACAACTCAGACGATAATCCGTGTGGATCGTATCCATGGAAGAGAGTTGTATGCAGAGAAGGAAAAGTCCTTTCTCTCAGCATTCCAAACAAGAATCTTTCAGGGTTTCTTCCACCTGATCTTGGAAAGCTCTCTTCTCTTCACCATCTTAATCTCAGGAACAACAACTTTTATGGAAGTTTACCAATCGAGCTCTTCAATGCATCAAATTTACAAAGTTTGATCCTATCAGGAAATTCATTTTCTGGGCCTGTTCCTCCTCAAATAGGGAATCTCACCAACCTACGATTTCTATATCTTTCTCAAAATTCATTTAATGGCTCGATACCTTCATCTCTAGTTCAATGCAAGAGATTAAAAGCTTTAGTCCTCAATAACAACAGTTTGAATGGCTCTCTCCCAAATGGTTTTGGAACCAATTTAACTACACTTCAAAAGCTTGACGTTTCCTTCAACAAATTGAGTGGTCTGATCCCCAACGACATTGGCCAATTATCAAGCTTGAAGGATACTCTTGATTTGTCTCACAATCTTTTCGGTGGTTCTGTTCCAGCAACTCTAGGAAACCTTCCAGAGAAAGTGTTCATAGATCTCAGCCATAACAATCTTACCGGCCCCATAGCCCAAGTTGCGGGCCTACTAAATTTAGGACCACCGGCTTTCATAGACAACCCTTTGCTCTGCGGACCCCCTTTGAAAGTTTTATGTCCTCCAGAAACTTTTCCTAAACCCGACCCTGCTGACCCTTCTATTAAACCAAAGAAAGTCCATTCAAGTTCCAGAGCAGTGATTGCAGCTGTTTCCATTGCCATGGTTGTGGGTATCTGCACAATCGGGATGTTGTTCTATCACAGGTACAAGGATTCTTGTGCCTGTAAGCGGGGCAACGGTGTTGGCAGCAGCCCCTTAGGAGAAAAGTTGACACTTAGACAGAAGATTTCCTGCTTCACAAAAAATGACTTGGAAACTTTATCAGAAGTTATGGAGCAGTATGAATTTGTGCCATTAGACTCACAGGTTGATTTTGATCTTGAGCGCCTCCTGATAGCATCAGCTTTCCCTCTGGGTAAGAGCAGAATTGGCATTGTGTATAAAGTTGATTTGAGCAATGGGCCAACCATGGTGGTAAGAAGATTGGGGCGTGGAGGCTGGCAAAGGTTCAAGGAGTTCCAAACTGAGGTGGAAGCGATTGGAAAGCTTAGGCATCTAAATATTGTCAGTCTCCGTGCTTATTTCTGGTCTGTCGAGGAGAAGCTTCTCATCTACGATTACATACCCAATGGTGACCTTACCACTGCACTTCATGGTAAGTATTGCCTCCTAGAAGAATTTGCAAATTTTGATTCTTTCTTCTTTGCCTGCCCAATGTTAATTAATAATTTCCATGATAATCATACATGTTCATTAGCTAACCATTTTAATTCTTCAAAATTGATCAGGGAAAGCTGGAATGTTTTACAGACCTCTCTTATGGTCTGTTCGTCTGAGAATCATAAAAGGAATAGCAAGAGGATTGGCTTTTCTACATGAGTTCAGCCCCAGAAGGTATGTCCACGGAGATTTGAGGCCCAGCAATATTCTGCTAGGACAAAACATGGAGCCCCATATCTCTGATTTTGGACTTCGCCGCCTTGCTAATATAACTGAGGAATCGCAAGCATCCCTATGTGAACAAACAACCAATGGAACACCACAACAGAGTTCTCCATGTGATTTTACCGTGAGAAACTCTACCTTGAGCACTTCTTGTTATCAAGCTCCTGAATTTTCAAAAGTCAGAAAGCCAACACAGAAGTGGGATGTGTACTCGTATGGAGTAATCATACTGGAGATGATATCTGGGAAGCTGCCAATGATTCAGATAGGTTCCCTAGAAATGAATCTTGTTCAATGGATTCATCTCATGCTTGAGCACGGGAAGCTGATGATAGATATCTTGGACCCCCTCTTAGCTCGTGATCTCAACAAGGAAGATGAGATGGCTGCTGTGCTAAAAATCGCTCTTGCCTGTGTCTGTAAGAGCCCTGATAAGAGACCTTCTATGGGGCATGTCTTTGATAGTTTGGACAGACTAACATCACCCATTGAATAACAGAACATGCTTGATGAAGTAAAAGAATTCACTCAATAAAAGACATGCCAGATGAGTGCCACGATTAATGAAGGGGAGCAAAGATTTTCGAGTTAGTATCACCGTACATAGTTTTCTTTTATGTTTCTAATCTGGCTCTGCTAGGTAAAAATGTTTTCCTTCCCTATATTTATCGGATTCTTCTTCCCAGTTTCTCTTGAATTAGAATTTTTCTAGCAACATTAGTTTTATCTTCTTATTCTAATCAATGGCTTTCACGACCGTCATACAGACTGCACAAAACTAAAAACTTTTGTTTTTTTGGTAAGTAAACTAAAAACTTTCATTGCTTTGAAAGTCAGTGAACTAAATCAAGCACTTAAAGATGGATAATTCAAATACATCAAACTTGTGACTTTTAACTGGTTGCATTTTTTTAACATAAAATCTTATAAATGATAATGACAAGGGAAATTACTTCATGCCAAAATGATGTTAAAAAGTGCCTCTTGAGAGGCAAATAAATTCTCATCCAAACTGAAGTGTGAAGAATAAATTTAGCAACAGGGTGCAGGCAATGCCTTCCAATAGGATAACAGTTCGACCATCTCAAAATGTTGAATTTTTGGTGATAAAGATTTCGCAAGAAAAATGAACAAAAAGCCTTCATGGTAAAAACAAAAAGGAACGTGCCAAGAACAGGTGGAGTGGATAAGTTCTAGTTCACAAATCACAATCTTTCTGCAGATTCAGAATTCATGTCAAGAAAGCTTCACAGCTATCATGCGCTAGACCACATTAATACGCATATTCTTTTTCCAAATCAAGTACTTTTTAAACACTATTGGAAACAAACTATAATTGACAAAACCTTATAAAATTCTAAGTGCAAGAAGTGCAGTCACAGACAACAAACAAATTTAAATTTATTCAGCAGCCAGAACTTCATTGTCATCAAAGATGATATCGAGATCAGAGAAGCAACATATTTACATCAAATTAAAACTATACAACTCTTGAGGCAAGTATCATTATTGAATTTTCACTACATAATCTCAAACACTTTAATCAGATAACATATGGAACATTGCATGACAAGAAAGATAAAGAAAAAGAAACTGGTGGCCGATTTCTCTAACTGTATATCAAACAGGAACAAATACCACCAAAATGATAAAACAAGCAAAAGCATTCAAATTTACCCACCCTGACTCCATTACCAAAACTGTTTCTTCTCTTCAGATAACCGACTTACTTTGGCCATATGCTTCTAGCCTATCGGTTTACTTTGTTCAAATGCGACTGTGACAAAGCCTCTGACAATGGTAATGTTGAGGCCTTCATGGTTTGATACTGAGGGAGCAAAGAGGGGGGCAGTGGCTGAGTTTTATATATTTGGGACAGTGCAGGGTCATCATTATATTCATCGCAGTAATTAGCAGTTTCTCCAGAACCAAGATCAATTAGCTGAGGCTGACTATGTGTTTGGGATTCAACCACATTTTGTTGCTTATTTTCATTACAATTGACATCGATAGGTGCATTTACAACCTGGGTTGTTCTATAAACTGGTGGGATGAACTCAGGTACAGGTGGGGTTGCCATGACATCCTTGTGAGCTACTTGGGAAGAAATTAACATAGAATTTGGATGCAATGGAGGCCGACCTGAAACCACTGGCAAAATCTCTTTGGAACCATATTGCACAGAAGACTCATATATTTGGGCCTGATCAGCTGGCATAACATATACCGGGTATGATTGACTAGGCAGATATTGCAGCTGCTGTGGATGTGACAGCATGTTATGCACAGGATAGTTAGAGGCAACCGGCACTACTCCGGTAGGGTTTTGAGGTACATAATGACCACCCAATTGTACAAATTGCATTTGTTGTCCCTGCAGCTGATCCAATTGTGCAGATAATGTATACACTGAAGCCTGAACTGTTCCATGTGATGGCATATGCAAGACAGGTTCACGAATTTTACTATCCCATGATTCATATGCGTTGAAAGAAACCTTATTTTCCATTGCAACAACAGGAACAATGTGGTCTTGGAAAGTTCCAATCTGCGCATTCGATATAGCATTTCCCAAGCTATTTATATCACTGTAAAAAGTTAATCACACAATCAAAACTATGCCTCAAAACAATTTCATTCCTATTTGGTTCTTGGAAAATCTATGAAAACGCGTTTAAAGCAGTTCAATGGTAACCAAGTCAAGTATTAGTAGATTCAATTCAATTTGCGATTTCACATAATAGCATTAATAATAAACTAACCAGGTCCGATTATTTCCTTTTACCAGCTTCTATAATTTCTCACTATATCTTAACAGCTTTCAAATCAACCAAAAGATATAGTGTGAAAATTTATTTGCCTTTCAAATCAATCAAATCAACCAAAAGAATTTATTTACGTTTCTCTAATTCTCAAAATAGTAAAAGCATTTTAATGAACTGAAAGAAACAAATTTAATATTTAACTTCTTATTTCATAGTGTTACCTCAGATTGTCCCATATGAGACTTCCATTTTTATGACATATTTAAAATAAGGTATTTCTATCACTGATCACCGTCGTAGCCGTATTATTCTCACAAATGAGCTCCATGTCTGGATGGCCACAAGGTTCGGGTCCATCTTGTCCCCAAAAAAGGGTAACGGCCTTTGATATTCCTACATATAAACTTGGTACAGCGAAGAGAAGAAGGAAAAGGCAAGCCATTTTGGTGGAAAATGGAGAGTCCACATTCCAGGAAACAGAACCATTAATGAATTGGGTTCATTGTGTTACACAGAGAGAGTTAAATCAAAGCTAAGAAAGAAAATTCAAGTAAAGCGAGGGAACGACTTTGGAATATTTGCACTGTGTTCAAAGTGCAAATATTATTTTTTCCTTCACTAGATTTTGTCCCACTGGGTTTTCCTAGTAAGGTTTTTAACGAGGCAGTTTAAGCACGTCCGACACCAACTTATAGGACATTTAATAATTATGTCCCTTTGCTTTGGTTTTTATCTCACTGGGTTTTTCTTTAGTAAGGTTAATATAATTATCTGTAAGTGGCGGAAATCCAAGGGGGAGTATTATATATGGTGGATCTTCCACCACGTAGGCAAGATTGACAAATTAGTGTGAATGCAAGAATATAAGCATGCATTAAAGTCAAGAATGGAGGGTAGCAGGTTTTCTATATAAAACCCTCTCCTCTCATTTGTACATATACTTTATTCTCAATTTAGTTGCATATTGCTTTTCTTTATTCTTCTTTTCATCCGGGAAAGCATTTTTCCTTGAATAGCTTCTGCTCTTCTTCTTCGCTCGGCTCACTGCTGGCTTCTTCCTGTGATTCAAGTTTACGTTGGTGATGTTGCAGGGGAATATGCTTAGATGGTGACATAGTTGTAGAAAACGTTGGAGGTTTCGGTGGAGCTTGCAAGTTTTCTAGGCTACCTGCCAGCATTTCCACAACCTTAGTCATGGATGGTCTGTCCGATGGAAAAGTTTGAATGCACCACAAGCTTACAAGGATCATCTTCTTCGCCATCTCTTTTTCCTCTGCAGTGACAACCCCAAGAAGATTAATGCACTGTTCTTCGCTTGACAAAAGATGCTTGAATAACCAATGTGAAGAATATATTTCACCGGTGTGGGATGTTGCATCATCAATATTCTTTTTTCCTCCTACTATTTCAAGAATCATCATTCCATAACTATACACATCAGATTTGTGAGAGACTCCTCCAAAGTTTCTACTATATACTTCCGGGGCAAAATACCCAATAGTTCCTCTTACTTCCAACATTGACAAGATACTTTCCTTATTTTTGGATTGTTTAGCAAACCCAAAATCAGATATCTTTGGACAAAAGTCTTCATTCAAAAGAATGTTGTGAGGTTTTATGTCAAAATGCACAATCCTGATGCTACAACCTCTGTGTAAATACTCTAGTCCTCTTGCAATTTCAACGGCAATCTGAAACTTTGTCTTCCAATCCAATTTTTGGTTCATACTTGAAGATTCTTGATCATATATGAATTTATCTAAAGACCAGTTAGGCATGAATTCATAAATCAAAGCTCTTTTATTTCTCTCGCAACAAAACCAACCCTAGAAGAGTGACTATATTGACATGGGATGTTCTGCTGATATTAGCCACCTCATTCATAAATTCTTCTCCACTATTACCCCTAGATTCCTTCAAGACCTTGATAGCTACAGGAAGACCATCAGGTAACATTCCTTTGTAAACATCGCCATAGCCACCTTGACCAAGTTTATTGCTGAATGATTTTGTTATCTTTTTAATATCTGAATAATTATATCTTTTTGGAGCAAGAGACCCGTAGCTTCTAACAAGGGCCTCCAACTTTTTATCGTTCTCTGTTTTATCCCTCCAGAAGAAGACAGCCTTTTCTAATGTAAGCAGTTGTCTTAGACTGCCGCCCATGAGAAATATACAGAGGATTATCAGTATTCCCACCACACTAACAGCAACGCCTGTATTAAGGGATAGGGTGATCTAAAGTTATTAAAAATAGATTACTGCAATAATAATTGACACACTGTTACTACAGTATAAATATTAAGGTTGTCATGAGCTTGTTAATTACCTATGAAAGCATTTCTCTTCTTGCTGAAAATTGATCCTGCATGTAAGATAAGTTAGCTACACTTTCCTTCAAACTTAAATATTCATACGGTGACACGAATTCAGGAACAGGGGTTTCGAATGAAAATTTGGGAGTTCTAGTATCAGAACAAGTGTTCTGGTGAGATGAACGAACACTTCATGTTCTTATAGACTAAGAATGAATAAAGGTAGGGTGCGAATAATGATATAAAAACATGTAGGTACAAACCTGATGAAGTTGGCGAGGAAGAGGAAGAACATGATGCGGAGAATTGTCCATCTGGGCAGTAGCAAATTGTTTGATTTAAGAGAAGATCGCTATGTTAGGTGCATCATGTTCTCCGCATCATGTTCTTCCTCTTCCTCACCAACTTCATCAGGTTTGTACCTACATGTTTTTATATCATTATTCGCACCCTACCTTTATTCATTCTTAGTCTATAAGAACATGAAGTGTTCGTTCATCTCACCAGAACACTTGTTCTGATACTAGAACTCCCAAATTTTCATTCGAAACCCCTGTTCCTGAATTCGTGTCACCGTATGAATATTTAAGTTTGAAGGAAAGTGTAGCTAACTTATCTTACATGCAGGATCAATTTTCAGCAAGAAGAGAAATGCTTTCATAGGTAATTAACAAGCTCATGACAACCTTAATATTTATACTGTAGTAACAGTGTGTCAATTATTATTGCAGTAATCTATTTTTAATAACTTTAGATCACCCTATCCCTTAATACAGGCGTTGCTGTTAGTGTGGTGGGAATACTGATAATCCTCTGTATATTTCTCATGGGCGGCAGTCTAAGACAACTGCTTACATTAGAAAAGGCTGTCTTCTTCTGGAGGGATAAAACAGAGAACGATAAAAAGTTGGAGGCCCTTGTTAGAAGCTACGGGTCTCTTGCTCCAAAAAGATATAATTATTCAGATATTAAAAAGATAACAAAATCATTCAGCAATAAACTTGGTCAAGGTGGCTATGGCGATGTTTACAAAGGAATGTTACCTGATGGTCTTCCTGTAGCTATCAAGGTCTTGAAGGAATCTAGGGGTAATAGTGGAGAAGAATTTATGAATGAGGTGGCTAATATCAGCAGAACATCCCATGTCAATATAGTCACTCTTCTAGGGTTGGTTTTGTTGCGAGAGAAATAAAAGAGCTTTGATTTATGAATTCATGCCTAACGGGTCTTTAGATAAATTCATATATGATCAAGAATCTTCAAGTATGAACCAAAAATTGGATTGGAAGACAAAGTTTCAGATTGCCGTTGAAATTGCAAGAGGACTAGAGTATTTACACAGAGGTTGTAGCATCAGGATTGTGCATTTTGACATAAAACCTCACAACATTCTTTTGAATGAAGACTTTTGTCCAAAGATATCTGATTTTGGGTTTGCTAAACAATCCAAAAATAAGGAAAGTATCTTGTCAATGTTGGAAGTAAGAGGAACTATTGGGTATATTGCCCCGGAAGTATATAGTAGAAACTTTGGAGGAGTCTCTCACAAATCTGATGTGTATAGTTATGGAATGATGATTCTTGAAATAGTAGGAGGAAAAAAGAATATTGATGATGCAACATCCCACACCGGTGAAATATATTCTTCACATTGGTTATTCAAGCATCTTTTGTCAGGCGAAGAACAGTGCATTAATCTTCTTGGGGTTGTCACTGCAGAGGAAAAAGAGATGGCGAAGAAGATGATCCTTGTAAGCTTGTGGTGCATTCAAACTTTTCCATCGGACAGACCATCCATGACTAAGGTTGTGGAAATGCTGGCAGGTAGCCTAGAAAACTTGCAAGCTCCACCGAAACCTCCAACGTTTTCTGCAACTATGTCACCATCTAAGCATATTCCCCTGCAACATCACCAACGTAAACTTGAATCACAGGAAGAAGCCAGCAGTGAGCCGAGCGAAGAAGAAGAGCAGAAGCTATTCAAGGAAAAATGCTTTCCCGGATGAAAAGAAGAATGAAGAAAAACAATATGCAACTAAATTGAGAAAAAAGTATATGTACAAATGAGAGAAGAGGACTTTATATAGAAAACCTGCTGCCCCCTTTCTTGACTTTAATGCATGCTTATATTCTTGCATTCACACTAATTTGTCAATCTTGCCTACGTGGTGGAAAATCCACCATACATAATAACATTATAATTTTCTAAATTTTTGAAAACATGACACAAGAAGGTTGCTAACTGTGGGATCCTTCTCTGGCATTTCTCATGAACTACGTTTCCACGCTAATTGTAGCATAGAGACGTGGCCATTGATGCTTATCGTGATAGTGGGGTAGGCATTTCGGAGACGGGTCAGAGTGAGCAATATGCCAGTCAGAAATTGGAATAAGCTATAATGGGAGAAATTTTATCAGTAAGATTTGAAAATCTGTTACGTTTCTCTAAATCCAGACATAAAATTTAAGGAAATTATTTGGGAACACTTTCTAGAAAAACAAAAACGTGTTAAGCGAGGAAAATAGACAACGTTACTTAAATGGAAATGGGGTCACAATGTGTTTTTTTTTTCCCTTTCCGCTTATAATTGAATATGACCCTTTCCAATTGTAGTGAAGGCTCTGAAGAAGAAGCGCATTGAGTCATACTGCGTCACTTTCAGGAATCAAAAGTTGGCAGTTTTGGATGCTTACTTAAACAACTAAAATTAAAACTCTCATTCAATCTTTACTGAATCCTAGCAATTTCTTCAGACGGTGGTCAAGAAGCTAGCTAGCAAGCTCAGATAATCTGAGTAAACATCCACGGGCGGTGTCATTTGGAGTGGGCTTATTCAGGGAAGGTGTTTCAGCATTAAATTAACGTAACTCCAAAGTTGCCACATTAATCTGTGGGATCCTTCTCTGGCCCCTCCTCATGAACTAAAAGGCATTAATTCATTGTAACAGTTCCGTAAAATCGTTGTCAATCACCTGTGGTGTGCTGAATTCTCTGCTGATCTGTATCGATGCATGGATCTCCACGAGTCGGGCATTCTTCTTCACAGCTGATTTGCAGATCAGGGCTCTGCTGAAGAACCTATTCTGATTTATTATCCTTTCTTCTGGAGGAGGAATCACCGGCCATTTAGAAACAGTAAATTTCTAATGTCTCCTAGTTTAGAAACAGATTAAGTGACAGATTCATATAGCACTTAAGGTAAGAATATTTTTATTAATGTAGCCTATTTGGTCTAATAATAAATTATGGGTTAAAATGTTATTAATCAATATTAAATGGTTTAGTATTATAGTACACTTTAATAAGTTTAATTAAGTAAGACGTTTAGTATCATTATAAAACATAAAAAATTCATATCGAGCAATGACCTTGTAATAATATGAGACTATATAAGGATCAATGGAGGGAGAGAAATCAAACTTCTTTCAACTTCTCTTTAATAATCAAGCCAAATTTTCATATTGGAGATTTCAATAAAATCAAATATGTTTTAATTCAATTAACTTGTGTAAATATATATTCAAATTTCTCATAATAAAGAAACAACAAAATAATTCAAAATAAAAACAAGTGAATGATGCCTAAATAAAAATTAAAGACTTACATTGATTTTTATACATTTTAAAAAAATAAGATTAAATTTACAAGGCATTGGAGTGGGTTATTTAGGTAATAATTTAATTTAATTAATTTGGAAATTCAATTACTTTTAGGTCAAAATTTGGAATTGAGATTGTGAAAAGGTAGGGTTTTTAAAGTGTAAAAAGGCTATGGATTAAAGAAATCCTACCATCATTGATATGTTTAGTTGTATCTATATAAACTTTAGGGGGCATTTGGTTTGGATAATATTTTATTATCAAAATAGAAAGATTACCTTGAAGATAGATTACTTAGAAGATTATTGGGTATAAATGATTACTATGTTTAATAAAATTTGGTAAGTATAAATAATTATTGTATTTGGTTAAAGGTAATAAAATATTACTAGTAAATTATTTTATTTAAATGTCCTTAAATATAATTATTATAAAATATTGTTTATATTATTTATCATATTAATTAATAATAAATTTATTTTTGTCTCAAAAAATTAATAAATTATAATAAAATCAAGATTACTTTAGTAATCTTTAAATACCTAAGGTGAAATGGTAATCAGATTACCACTTAGATTACCTGTCACGTCAGCATCGATAATAGAAAATTATTGTAATATTTTATTACTGACAAATCAAACAAGGGAATAAAAGATATGACAACATACATTAAATATATATTTATTTATGTTCTTAAAATAGTTATGCATAATTTATTATAATACTAAATATAGTGAATAACATTTGAGCAATACTGTGTATTACTTTATTCTTAATTTAAATTCATTAAATTACATGATAACACATGTAAATATATACTAATTTGTATATTTAAAATGCACATTTGAGTTACTTTGTGGTTAACTAAACTGCTAAAAATTAGGTTTTTTGAAGTATCCAAAAGGGCATTATTGTATTTCACTCTTCAAAGCACGACATCAATTCCTAGGATTGCATGCCTCTTCAATTAATTTAAACGTTCAATTACATTTTTAGCTGATAATGTCGTAAAATCAATTTGGAAATTTAGTTTTTTTTTAAGGAATAATTTCATGAAACAAATATGGAAATTCAATTACTTAAAAGTTTATAATTTCACCTAATCAATTTGGATATTCAATTAATTTTTTGGAAATTCAATTAATTTATAAGGTAATAATTTCATTAAATGAATTTGGAAATCAATTTGAAAATTATGTTATTTTTTAGGTAATAATTTAGTGAATATCTAAAAGTTAAATTATCTTTAGGTAATGATTTTATGAAATAAATTTGAAAATTTGGAATAGAAAAAAGTTAGTGTTTTCAAACTGTAACAAAGTTATAGATGACAACAGTCCTATTGTTATTTGATATGTTTGATTATAACCTTTAGGAGACATTTGGTTTGGAAAATATTTTATTATTGAAATTGAAAAATTATCTTGAAGATTACTGAATATAAGTTTATTACTATGTTTGGTAAAACTGGTATGTATAAATAATTATTATGTTTGGTTAAAAGTAATAAAAAAATACTAATATATTATTTTATTTATTATATGAAAGATTAATGGGTATACAAAATATTTTTAATATTATTTATTATTTGAATTAAAGATTGAGGGTAATTTTATCCTAAAAATTTAATAAATAAAGATAAAATAGTAATAATAATTAAGATTATCATGTGAATCTTTTAATACTTAAAGTAGAAGTAATAATCAAATTAACTTCTATATTATCTATCACATCACCATCGATAATAAAAAGTTACTGAAATCTTTTATTACTTTACAAATCAAACAAAGTAATAGAAGTAATAAAAGATATATTACTAAAGTAATATTTAAATCTTCCAACCAAATGGACCCTTAGAGTATATTGGCTAAAATCGTATGCATTCCCCTAAAATAATTATTTTAAGGCCAATTGACTTGTTCTCACCCAAGGTATAGTAAAATCCCAAAGTTTCACTATTTAACTTTCAAAAACTCAAATACTCACCTATGAACTAAATTCTGTTAAAATTTTCAATTAGGGTCAATGGTAAAATCGTTATTTAATAATAATATTTAAGAAAATAAAAGTTTATATCATTTTACCCCCTTAATTTGAAAAACTAACAATTTTCTCTCCAAATTTAAGTTTTAAAAAGTAACATTTTTCCCCTACTTAAGGTTTCAAATTTCACAATCAAATTTCCTATGAGTGACAACCAATTTCTCTCCCTCTTGATGACTTCTCTCCCTCTAACCGATAACATATGGATTTGATAAAATCCAAACAAAATCTAGATAAAGAGTTGAAACTCTTTATCTAGACTTTCATCACTTAAACGAAGTCAACTTTATCTAAATGATGATAATGGTCCAAACAAAGAGTCATGCTTGTTTGGAGGAGGACGACTTCTCGTTTGGACCATCATCATTATCTAAATGAAAATGACTTTGTCTGAACGACGAAGGTTTAGATGAAGAATTTTGACTCTTAATCTAGATTTTCTCAAATCCAGACATCATCAATCTAGGGATAAAAGTCTTCAGGAGGGAGAGAGATTGACCGTCATTTGTCAAAAATTCATCGACAAAATTTGAAACCCTAGGTAAAGGGGAAATGTCAATTTTTAAAATTTAATTTTAGGGGAAATTATTAGTTTTCCAAATTAAATGGGTAAAATAATATAATTTTTTATTTTTAAAATATTATTATTAAATAACGATTTTACCCTTAGCTCTAACTAAAAATTTTAATAGATTTTAATTCATGAGTGAGTGTTTGGATTTTTGAAAGTTAAAGGGTAAAACTTTGAGATTTTATTGTACCTTGGGTGGGAATAAGTCTTTTGGCCTTATTTTAATTAATTTTCCTCTTTATTTTATTAATAAAAAGCAAAATGAATATAGTGAGTGCATTACACATATTTATACTTTCGGTTTTTAGCACTATGAATTTATAAAGAAAATCATTAATAGAATAATATTGATGATAATATTCATATTGAAAGATGATATTATATTATTATTAAAAAACAATAAACTCCTTTAAGATTTGCCATTGATGAACAGGAAACTAATTAACACTTAGGTATCTTAATACCACACGCGGTGGATAACTTTTGAGTTACTTCAGGGGTAGCAAAGTGACTGAAAGCTGGGTCTTTTAAGTATTTACAATAGCATTGTGTTTGACTCTTCAATTTGCTGCAACAAATTGCTGTCAGCTGAGTCGGGGATGTCACTGCAGGTAAACATGGCCTCAACTCCGTGATATTGCATCCCTGCTGGGACATGACACACACCTCCTTAGAAGCCATCAACAAAACAACCAACATGGCCACCACCATGACGAAATCACCACAAACCCTCCTCATTTTCTTGAATTGAATTGCCTGCAGTATTGCTATCTATATTGACAGGTGAGAGATAGCTTAACTAAGCTAGAATTTATAGATGGGTTGAGATGGTGGTATTGAAATAATTCTCGTGAGCCCGCCAACAGATTTAGAGTTTTAAATAAGGTATCTTTTGTTGTGATTATACATGGAACAAGTGTTGGTCGTTGAGTAGTGGTTAAATAAGGAAATTTTGGATTTGTAATGGTGGTGAAATATATGGTAGGTATATCTTGTGACTCTGCCAACACATTTTGGGTCTTAATTAAGATGCATTTGGTTTAGTCATGGCATTGTCGCCACAATAGGTTTTGGACACGCCTAATTTGGTGTAATTCATCGTGCAACGAGCCATGTTGTGGCGTGTCAAGACCCATTGATTAGTGGGTTTTGACAAGACCCTGTGCCTGTCTCAAAGCTAAAGATTGGGCCACAACTCATAGCATCCTGCATCATGTTACTATGGGCTTTTTGGTGAGTTGGTTCACTTAAATTGATTTTTAAAAATTTTTAATTTTTATAAAATTTTAAAATAAATGAGAACTTTTCTTGTAAAATTTTATTAGATATCACTTATGGCGGAAAATTATAATGGTTATGTGATAACGAAAATCAAGCCAATAAAATATGAAAAATTGTACGTAAAAATTTACACATATGTATTATAATTTACAAAGATTATATTATGATAGTCGAATTATATATTATATAATATATTAAAAACTAATTTTTTTTATTATGTATTATATATTATATCATATATTCAAATTTCTGAGGATAAAAAAGCAACAAAATAATTCAAAATAAAAACAAGTGAATGATGCCTAAATAAAAATTAAAGACTTACATTGATTTTTACACATGTTAAAAAAATCAGATTAAATTTACAAGGAATTGGAGTGGGTTATTTAGGTAATAATTTAATTAAATTAATTTGGAAATTCAATTACTTTTAGGTCAAATTTTGGAATTGAGATTGTGAAAAGGTAGGGTTTTTAAAGTGTAAAAAGGCTATGGATTAAAGAAATCCTACCATCATTGATATGTTTAGTTGTATGTATATAAACCTTAGAGTATCGACTAAAATTGAATGCATCCTCTAAAAATAGTTATTTTAATTAAATTTCATCTTAGCAAAATGAAAATTTAGGGTACATAACTAAGGTTGTCAACGCATTCCGCCATATCAAACAATTCATATATCTTTTGAGTAGTATTATATACACAAAAATGACGTATTAGATAATTAAAAATTAAAGATAAAATAATACTCACTTATATTATGATACATCATTGTTTGTATATAAAAATTATGCACATAATTTTATTGATATCATCATTTTATACTTTTCAGTTTTTAGCACCATGAATTGATAAAGTAAAACATATAAAGAACAAGATTGATGGAAATCCTCTAAATGGAAAGATATATTATTTTATTATGATATCATTTTATTAACACTTAGGTATATCAATACCACATGCGGGGGCTAACTGAAGAACTATTTGAGCGATAAGTAAACGACTAACAGATTGGTCTTTTTTGTATTCACAAAAGCATTTCATTTGACCCTTCAATGATTTGCAACAAATTTCTGTCGGTCGAGTCGGCAATGTCACAGGCATGCACGATGACAAATCCAAGGGACTGCATAGCTTGTGGGATGTCACACACACCTCTTTCGAAGCCATAAACAAAACCACCAACATGGACAGCACCAAGACTAGATCACAACAAACCCTCTTCATTTTTCACTTGAAATGCTAGCGATATTGTAATCTATAAGGAGAAGTGAGAGATGACTTAGCCAAGCCAGAATTTATAGATGGGTTGAGATGGGGGTATGAAGATAACGCCTGTGAGTCTCCCAACAGATTTAAGGTTTTATAAGGCATCTTCTGCTGAAATTAATTATGCATGGAAGGTTGGTTAATGAGTGGTGGTTAGTTAAGGTTTTCTAAGTTGTGAAGGATTTGTAACGCAAAACACCCTTTAAATCATTCATGTTCATGGTTAGATGCCAAATTTTAAGCAAGTAATGTTATAACCATAAAGGGTATAATATAATGATTTTTCTCTAATAAATAATTTTTATTACTTAAATAGATTATTCTATATTTAAACAAAATTGTGCATAAAAACACAAACGCCCATAAATAAAATAAGCCAAAAAATAAAATTAAGAATATACATATACATATACATATATTTTTGGTAACGAGAAACTCCACTCAAGGCAGATCGTCACTTTTCAAGACCGAACTAACTATATTGAGCAGAACAAACATTAGTTCTAGTGATTGACCTTACAAAAACTGAATCAGATAAATTAAGAATTTAATTTGGATATATTATTAAATGAGACGTGAATTTATATTCTCTTATATATGACGTTTCCTCTTTTGTTATTGAAACCACCCTTTGGGGTTTTCTTAACTCTATGTTTATTTTCAACAAAATTAAAAAAATAAGTGTCTAAATCAAAGAAAAAATATTTCTTATACAATTTTGTAATGATAATATTTTAAAAAATAATATAAAAGTTAAAAGTTAAAACATTTGAAAATAGAATAAAATAAGATGAAAATCATCAATATGCTCTTCATGTGATTAAAAAAAAAAAATGAACTCTTTTGTTATTTGTATCTAATTAATTTTTAGCATATTTCCGATTTTGTCTCTTCATTTAACAAATTAAACTAATGTCTGGTTTTTTTTTTTAATTATTGAATAAAAATATCATTTATTTTAACACTTGTTCTGGGAATGTTGCTTGTTTAAAGCTTTGAATCCACATATTAGTTATACTAAATTGAAAAGGATTTTATCTTCTAAAGGTTAGGATAAAAGTTACATATGAGTTTTATAATTGATTTTAAGAAATTAGCATTACAATCGATAGGGGATTATTTTAAGGGAAAATAACTATTTCTCATTACCTCGAAGAGATAATCTGAATGATAAAATAAAAGGTTTTATATATAAGAAAACATGAGTTAAAGTCTCTTTTGACGATATATTAAAATTAAACTCTTAATTTATTTGGGGATTTATCCAATTTAAGTAAGGTTTTTCGTTTAAAAAAAAAACCTATCTCTCACCCAAACTATGTTAAAATAATAAGTATTCACCCTCAGATTTAAAAAAATATGAATTTCATCTTTTTTAGCAAGTTATATTAGTAAATTTTATTACATTTTAAGATAAAAATAAGAAAAAGGATCCTTAAAATAATATAAAAATTTTGAATTCAATTATTTTTAGGTTACAATATTATGAATTCAATTTAGACATTCAATTATTTTTTAGGTTACAAGATTTTGAATTCAATTTAAAAATTAAGTTATTTTTCAGTTAATAATTATATAAAATTAATTTGGAAACTTGAAATTGAGATTGTGAAAAGTTAGGGTTTTCAAAGTATTAAAAAGTTATAGATGAAGGCAGTCCTATCATTATTGATATGTTTAGCTGATCTATGTAAGTCTTAGAGTATTGACTAAAATCGAATGTATCCTCCAAAAATGGTTATTTTAATTAATTTTCGTCTCAGCAAAATGAAAATAGAGGCTGCATAACTAAGGTTGTCGGTGCATTCCACTGTATGAAATAATTTATATATCTTTATGTATTTTTCAGTTTTAGCATCATGAATTGATAACATAAAATATATACAGAAAAAAATTGATAAAAATTATCTAAATTGAAAGATGATATCATTTTATTATGATATTATTTTATTAACATTGAGTCGGCAATGTCATTGCATGCATGCACGGCGTCAACTCCAAGGGAATGCATAGGACTTGGGACGTCACATGCACCTCTTTCGAAGCCATAAACAAAACCACCAAAATGGACACCACCAAGACTAGATCACAACAAAACCTACTCATTTTTCTTGAATTGTTGGCGATGTTGAAATCTATATGGAGAAATAAGAGATGACTTAGCCAAATAAGAATTTATAAATGGGTTGAGATGGTGGTATTGAAATAACTCCATGTAAGTCCGCCAATAAGATTAAAGGTTTGACAAGGCATCTCCTATTGATTTTATACATGGAACAAATGTTGGTTAATGAGTGGGGGTTAAGTGAAGTAACTTTCTCCCAAATTTGCCATATTGACCAGCGGAATCCTTCTCTGGCCCCTCCCCATGAACTAAAAAGTATTAATTCACTATAAAAGTTATGTAAAATCGTTGCCAATCTCCTGGAGAGTGCTGTTGTCTGCTGAACTGCATTGATGCATGGATGTCCAGGAGTCGGATAGTCTTCTTCATAGTTGGTTTGGAGATTAAGTCTGTGTTGTAGAACCCATTTCGATTAATAATCCAGTCACCTGGAGGATGAATAACCGGCAATTTTGGAACAGTTAAGCATTTAAAGAACAATATTGATGAAAATTCTCTAAATTGAAAGAAGACATTATATTATTCTTTAATAAAAGAAAACTCATGTAAGAGTTTCGATTGATGAATAAAGAGCTAATTAACACTTAAGTATATTAACACTAAGAGCAATATTGTCATATTTATTTTAAATAAATAAATAGATATAAATTTATATTTGTTGTCATATGATTGAGTATTATTTTATTTTTAATTTAAAATAATTCAATTATATGATAACATACATTAAATATATATTTATTTATGTTCTTAAAATAGTTATACATAATTTATTATAATACTAAATATAGTGAATAATGTTTGAGCAATATTGTGTGTTACTTTATTCTTAATTTAAATTTATTAAATTATATGATAATACATATAAATATGTACTTATTTGTATATTTAAAATGCACATTTGAGTTACTTTGTGGTTAACTAAACTGCTAAAAATTAGGTTTTTTTAAGTATCCAAAAGGGCATTATTGTATTTCACTCTTCAAAGCACGACATCAATTCCTAGGATTGCCTGCCTCTCGGGACGAAACATACATCTGATAAAAAAATTCAATTACATTTTTAAGATAATAATTTCGTGAAATCAATTTAAAATTACATTTTTAGCTGATAATGTCATAAAATCAATTTGGAAATTTAGTTTTTTTTTAAGGAATAATTTCATGAAACAAATATGGAAATTCAATTACGTAAAAGTTTATAATTTCACCAAATCAATTTGGATATTCAATTAATTTTTTGGAAATTCAATTAATTTATAAGGTAATAATTTCATTAAATGAATTTGGAAATCAATTTGAAAATTATGTTATTTTTTAGGTAATAATTTAGTGAATATCTAAAAGTTAAATTATCTTTAGGTAATTATTTTATGAAATAAATTTGAAAATTTGGAATAGAAAAAAGTTAGGGTTTTCAAACTGTAACAAAGTTATAGATGACAACAGTCCTATCGTTATTTGATATGTTTGATTATAACCTTTAGGGGGCGTTTGGTTACTAGAATAAAACATTACTTCAGGAATCTATCTTTAATTCCTTCAAATTACTTTGTTTGGTTACGAAGATAATAAAAGATTCCAGTAATGTTTTATTACTAAGCTGACGTGGCAAGTAATATAAGCGGTAATTTGATTACCATCTCAACTTTAGGTATTTTAAGATTACCAAAGTAATCTATTTTTTCTTACTATTTTACCCTCACTTATAATAATTTTAGGACATAAATGCCCTTCTTATCAATTAAAATAACATATATGCCAAGTACCAAGTTTGACCTAAAACTTTTTTATTTGGGACAAAATTACCCTTCAATTTACACTAAACTACCCTTATATAATGCCTCACAAACCCTAATGCAAGTCCATTTTATCGTGTTTGACAGCTTGTGTGTACGCCTTCTCCATAGCTAGGGTTTCTACTCAACAAATCATCTCCCTTCAAGTTGCAGCAACAATTTTGGTAATTCCTCTCTCTTATCATCTTCTTTATGTATTATAAATTTGTTTTTAATCTTATTTTTCTTTGCTTTCGAATTTGAACTTTTGTGTTTTCATATAGAAACCCTTGATCTATTGCTTTAAAAAGCTTTTCTGAACTCCTTTAAGTTGCCACTTGCTGAGGATAAAATAATCTTTAGAATTTATTCCAATATTTTCTCACGCATTGAGAAAATGTTCCACACAGAAGTTCCAACCAGGTTGAGTCCAGAAACCTTGAAAACATCATCCTAAGAACCTGAAAATATATTATCAAAATTAAGAATAGGCATATGTAAAGATTTGCTGCTAGATTTCAACAAATTTGTCCCAAAAGAATGCCCCTGCCCAGAAACTACTATGCTCTGGAGCCTGGGATTTCCAATTGCTCCTCTGCCTCCTGCATTCCGGTGTCATATAAAGTTGTGTTCAACCTATTGTGTAGCTGTCACAACTGGCTACATGAAAGTTTCAAAATTGGTGCTTTCTAATTTTTCGTCCTGGTGGAAATGGTTCCAATCTTGTTGGCTTGTTGTACTTGCCCCTTTCAGCTGCAAAATGTCCAGCCTTTTGGAGTGACTTGTAAACTAATTGTAATACTTTCTTTTATTGTGTTGATGTTAGTTAGTAATATTTGTTATGGAGTGACTTATAAACTAATTTATATGTTCTTGGTTTTGGATCATTGTAAACTTTGTGTTTAACATAATTTCAATTTCTGATTAATGGTTTTATTGGTAAGTAAGACATATATATATAAACTGTCTAATTCTTTCAGCTTTCATTTTGTTAGTAAACACAGTATTAATTTATTGAATTAAATCTCACAACTTTCAGATGGGTTAAATGTTAGTTATTCATTTATTTTGTATAATATTTAGAGACCTGTGAGATCTAATTCAATAAAAAAAATTATATGTATTAATATGAGAAATGTTGAGTATATGCACAAGAAAAAAAAATTTCAAACATTACAAATGTTAATCTAACCAAACACAGTATTAATTTATACCCAGTAATCTTTTTAAAGGTATTTAGGTCAATTATATATTTGGTATTCATTCATTACCACTAACCAAACATATTAATCATTTATAAATGATATTATAACCAAACATAGTCATAATTTATACCCAGTAATCTTTCAAGTAATCTATTTTAATTGTAATATTTTATTTTTAGTAATAAAACATTTCCTGAACCAAACGCCCCCTTAGGAGACATTTGGTTTGAAAAATGTTTTATTATTGAAATTGAAAAATTATCTTGAAGATTACTGAATATAAGTATATTACTATGTTTGGTAAAATTGGTATGTATAAATAATTATTGTGCTTGGTTAGAAGTAATAAAAAAATATTAATATATTATTTTATTTATTATATGAAAGATTAATGGGTATACAAAATATTTTTAATATTATTTATTATTTGAATTAAAAATTGAGGGTAATTTTATCCTAAAAATTTAATAAATAAAGAAAAAATAATAATAATAATTAAGATTACCATGTGAATCTTTTAATACTTAAAATAGAAGTAATAATCAAATTAACTTTTATATTATCTATCACATCACTATCGATAATGAAAAGTTACTCAAATCTTTTATTACTTTACAAACCAAACAAAGTAATAGAAGTAATAAAAGATATATTACTAAAGTAATATTTAAATCTTCCAACCAAATGGACCCTTAGAGTATATTGGCTAAAATTGTATGCATTCCCTTAAAATAATTATTTTAAGGCCAAATGACTTATTCCCACTCAAGGTATAGTAAAATCCCAAAGTTCCACTATTCAACTTTCAAAAACTCAAACACTCACTTATGAACTAAATTCTGCTAAAATTTTTAGTTAGGGTCAAAGATAAAATCGTTATTTAATAATAATATTTAAGAAAATAAAAGTTTATATTATTTTACCCTCTTAATTTGAAAAACTAACAATTTTCTCTCCAAAATTAAGTTTTAAACAGTTACATTTTTCCCCTACTTAAGGTTTCAAATTTCACAATCGAATTTCCTATGAATGACAACCAATTTCTCTCCCGCTTGGTGACTTATCTCCCTCTAACTGATAACATATGGATTTGATAAAATCCAAACAAAATCTAGATAAAGAGTTGAAACTCTTCATCTAGACTTTTATCGTTTAAACGAAGTCAATTTTGTCTAAATGATGATGATGGTCCAAATAAGGAGTCATGCTTGTTCGGAGGAGGACGACTTCTTGTCTGGACCATCGTCATTATCTAAATGAAAATGACTTTGTCTGAATGACGAAGGTTTAGATGAAGAATTTTGACTCTTAATTTAAATTTTGTCAAATTTACACGTCATCAATCTAGGGATAGCAGTCTTCGGGAGGGAGAGAGATCGACCATCGTTTGTCAAAAATTCAACGACAAAATTTGAAACCCTAGGTAAGGGGGAAATGTCAATTTTTAAAATTTAATTTTAGGAGAAATTATTAGCTTTCCAAATTAAATGGGTAAAATAATATAAATTTTTATTTTTAAAATATTATTATTAAATAACGATTTTACCTTTAGCCTAACTAAAAATTTTAACAAATTTTAATTCATGAGTGAGTGTTTAGATTTTTGAAAGTTGAAGGATGGAACTTTGAGATTTTACTATACCTTAGGTGGGAATAAGTCTTTTAGCCTTCTTTTAATTAATTTTCCTCTTTATTTTATTAATAAAAACCAAAATGAATATAGTGAGTGCATTACACATATTTATACTTTCGGTTTTTAGCACTATAAATTTATAAAGAAAAACATTAATAGAATAATATTGATGATAATATTCATATTGAAAGATGATATTATATTATTATTAAAAAACAATAAACTCCTTTAAGATTTGCCATTGATAAACAGGAAACTGATTAACACTTGGGTATCTTAATACCACACACGGTGGATAACTTTTGAGTTACTTCAGGGGTAGCAAAATGACTGAAAGCTGGGTCTTTTAAGTATTTACAAAAGCATTGTGTTTGACTCTTCAATTTGCTGCAACAAATTTCTGTCGGCTGAGCCGGGGATGTCACTGCAGGTAAACATGGCGTCAACTCCGTGATATTGCATCCCTGCTGGGACATGACACACACCTCCTTAGAAGCCATCAACAAAACAACCAACATGGCCACCACCATGAAGAAATCACCACAAACCCTCCTCATTTTCTTGAATTGAATCGCCTGCAGTATTGCTATCTATATTGACAGGTGAGAGATAGCTTAACTAAGCTAGAATTTATAGATGGGTTGAGATGGTGGTATTGAAATAATTCCCGTGAGCCCGCCAACAGATTTAGAGTTTTAAATAAGGTATCTTTTGTTGTGATTATACATGGAACAAGTGTTGGTCATTGAGTAGTGGTTAAATAAGGAAATTTTGGATTTGTAATGGTGGTGAAATATATGGTAGGTGTATCTTCTGAGTCTGCCAACACATTTTGGGTAGTAATTAAGATGCATTTGGTTTAGCTATGGCATTGTCGCCACAATAGGTTTGGGTTGAGACATGCCTAATTTGGTGTAATTCATCGTGCAACGGGCCATGTTGTGGCGTGTCAAGACCCATCGAATAGTGGGTTTTGACAAGATCCTATCTCAAAGCTAAAGATTGGGCCACAACTCATAGCATCCTACATCATGTTACTGTGGGCTTTTTGGTGAGTTGGTTCACTTAAATTGATTTTTAAAAATTTTTAATTTTTATAAAATTTTAAAATAAATGAGAACTTTTCTTTAAAAATTTTATTAGATGTCACTTATGGCGGAAAATTATAATGGTTATGTGATAACGAAAATCAAGCCAATAAAATATGAAAAATTGTAAGTAAAAATTTACACATATGTATTATAATTTACAAAGATTATATCATGATAGTTGAATTATATATTATATAATATATTAAAAACTAATTTTTTTTTATTATGTATTATATATTATATCGTTTTGATTTATAAGATATATTTTTTTAAAAATAAAATAATAAAACATTAACAAAATGATAAACAAATTTTAATTATTATATCATTATTTATTACAAATACCTCTTTAAAAATTAAGATTTTTTAGATAAATTCTTTTCATATAATCCTTTATCTAAAAATATATATTAATTTATATCGATAATTATGAATTATATAATATAAAAAAACATTTCTGTAATTACAATAGATTGGATAAATATAAGAACATAATAATCCAAGCCATATATTTAATCACAACCCAATAATCCTTGTACTAATTAGTTTAGTACATGTATACATATTTCATCTTCTACCTCCATGGCTAGAGATGTGGAACACACAATGCAAACAACATACCATTTTCCTATTTTCATCTCCACGTATAAGTTAGAGATAAAAAGTTTAGTATAAAAAGAGTATTATCCATATAATTTAATATGACAATATATGATTGAGTAATTTTAAAATAAAATAAAAAGATAAATAATTGTATCATCTTTTTATATATATGTTATCATCTCAGTTTGCATGAATAAGCTTATAAAATTTGTAAGTATATATAGTTTTATTCATATGGAAAACATACCATGCTTTATGCAAACTCCTTATTCATTAATAACATAAACTGCTAATAAAAAAGCTTCGATTAATTAACATTTAGGCAACGTAATACCGCATGCACCGGCAACCTTTCTAGCATCGCGAATGTTGACATATTTTCTCAGATTTGGGTCCTTGAGGTACCCACAAAGGCATGACTTCTGTTTCCTCAGCTTGCTGCAGCAAGCACGCGACGGTTTTCCTGCAGAACCCACCGATGAGGCGCATGATGTCAACTCCATTGGGTTGCACGCTGCCTCTGCAACATGCACTTTCTTAATCAATACCATCACCACCAAACTCAACATAAGAGCCACGCTGATCTTCTTCATTGCCTCAGAATTCAACTAGTGAATATTAAGACAAGTAGAAATTTATTAATAAAAGAGCTTGGAGATGGTGCTTCCGGCTAAATCTAAATCATTCATGTTCATAGTTAGATGCCAAATTTTAAGCAAGTAATGTTATAACCATAAAGGGTATAATATAATGATTTTTCTCTAATAAATAATTTTTATTGCTCAAATAGGTTATTCTATATTTAAACAAAATTGTGCATAAAAACACAAACACCCATAAATAAAATAAGCCAAAAAATAAAATTTTATTTATATATATATATATATATATATATATATATTGATATTGGTAACGAGAAGCTCCAAACAATAATTTACTTTTCCAAAATACCCCTTTTGAAATGACCTATGCGAAGATTCTCTCTTTTTCTCTGCAACTGTTTCTCTTTTCTTCCTCAGCTTTCAAGTGAGGAAGGAATCCCAATAGCATGAAAAAAATAAATTATTAATAGAAGAAGAGATGTGATTGAACAATAAAATCCGTGAGAAAACCATTATAAAAGATTCAATTTGAACACAAAGGAGGGAGAGACGAAAATTTAATTTTATTGTGATTTCATGTTGTTAGATTGTTTAATACTATTATTTCATGTTGTTTCTATTGTTTAAAGTTATTATAATGGTGTTTAATGTTTTAGTGATGATTATAAAATACGATTGAAAGGTCAAGTCCTTCGTTAAGAAACAAGGAAATGGGTTTGGCGATCTTAAGAATGAAGTGCATAGAGACGTGGCCATTGATGCTTATCGTGATACTGGGGTAGGCATTTCGGAGACGGATCAGAGTGAGCAATATGCCAGTCAGAAATTGGTAGAAGCTATAATGGGAGAAATTTTATCAGTAAGATTTTGAAAATCTGTTACGTTTCTCTAAATCCAGACATAAAATTTAAGGAAATTATTTGGGAACACTTTCTAGAAAAACAAAAACGTGTTAAGCGAGGAAAATAGACAACGTTACTTAAATGGAAATGGGGTCACAATGTGTTTTTTTTTTTATATTAATTAAAATAGGTAAAAATTTTTCCGTTTATATTATTTTAGGCAAACGTACAATAGTTTTACTTTTATAAGCAAATTTTTTTGTAACTCCGAAAATACCCTCTCAGTCCTGTATACATAGACACTGGAAGAAAGATTTGAATGCGTGGGTGCGTGCGAAGTGCGTGCAGAGTGTATGGTGCGCGCGGTGTGCACAGTACATGTGCAGTGCGCGCACTGTATACAGTGTGCAGTGCGCGCACAGTATACGTACAGTATGTGCACAGTACATGTACAGTGCACTGTACATATATTTTATATATATATAATATTATATTATTATATATATTTATTATATTATAATATTATATATATAATATATATTTAAAAATTATTATTATTATTATTTATATATATTATATTAAATATTATAATATTTAATATATTTATTTATTTATTATATTTTTTTATATTATTTAATACATATACATATATATATATATATATAAAAGAAAGGGTGTGCGCATTGCACGCACTGCACGCGCACCCTCACACTTTGTTTATACATATTAATCAGGGTGCACGCACTGCTCACGCACCGCACGCACTCACGCACTCAAGTTTTCCTTCCAGCGTTTACGTATACAGGGCTGGGAGGGTATTTTTGGAGTTACAAAAACATTTGCTTATAAAAATAAAACTACTGTACGTTTACCTAAAAAGGTATAAGCGGAAAATTTTTTACCTATTTTAATTAATATCCTATTTTTTTTTCCCTTTCTGCTTATAATTGAATATGACCCTTTCCAATTGTAGTGAAGGCTCTGCAGAAGAAGAGCATTGAGTCATACTGCGTCACTTTCAGGAATCAAAAGTTGGCAGTTTTGGATGCTTACTTAAACAACTAAAATTAAAACTCTCATTCAATCTTTACTGAATCCTAGCAATTTCTTCAGACGGTGGTCAAGAAGCTAGCCAGCAAGCTCAGATAATCTGAGTAAACATCCACAGGCGGTGTCATTTGGAGTGTGTTGGAAACATAAATTGAGCATGCAAGTGTGAAGATTGAAATCTATATTACACAAAACTAATTGGCTTAAAAGACCAATTGGCTTGTGTTAAAGTCCAATTCACAACACTTATATACCACTCATTTTACTTAAGTTTATTAAATGTGAGACTCTCTTTCTTTATTCTTTATTTGAGTCTCCAACACCCCTGTTTAAGTGTAAACATCTAATCTATTAGATTTTAAGCACCTAGGTTGATAGACCTGTCTTTTGATTTAACCGATTTTTGGTTGGGTGTATTATCACTTGTATTCAGAAACACTTAGGCTATTAAACCCGCCGTTTGACTTGTGTTCTGATACCATATCAAAAATATAAATTGGGTCTACAAATGTGAAGATTGAAATTCATATTATACAAAACTAATTGACTTAAAAAACCAATTGGCTTGTGCTAAAGTCCAATCCACAACACTTATATACCACTTATTTTACTTAAGTTTATTAGATGTAATACTCTTTTTTTTTATTCTTTATTTGAGTCTCCAACAAAGTGGGCTTATTCAGGGAAGGTGTTTCAGCATTAAATTAACGTAACTCCAAAGTTGCCACATTAATCTGTGGGATCCTTCTCTGGCCCCTCCTCATGAACTAAAAGGCATTAATTCATTGTAACAGTTCCGTAAAATCGTTGTCAATCACCTGTGGTGTGCTGAATTCTCTGCTGATCTGTATCGATGCATGGATCTGCACGAGTCGGGCATTCTTCTTCACAGCTGATTTGCAGATTAAGTCTCTGCTGAAGAACCTATTCTGATTAATTATCCTTTCTTCTGGAGGAGGAATCACCGGCCATTTAGAAACAGTAAATTTCTAATGTCTCCTAATTTAGAAACAGATTAAGTGACAGATTCATATAGCCCTTAAGGTAAGAATATTTTTATTAATGTAGCCTATTTGGTCTAATAATAAATTATGGGTTAAAATGTTATTAATCAATATTAAATGGTTTATGTATTATAGTATACTTTAATAGGGTTAACAAAGTAAGACGTTTAGTGCCATCATAAGATATGAAAAATTCATATCGAGCAATGACCTTGTAGTAATATGAGACTATACAAGGACCAGTGGAGGGAGAGAAATCAAACTTCTTTCAACTTCTCTTTAATAATCAAGCCAAATTTTCATATTCAAGATTTCAATAAAATCAAGTATGTTTTAATTCAATTAACTTGTGTAATCATATATTCAAATTTCTCAGGATAAAAAAGCAACAAAATAATTCAAAATAAAAACAAGTGAATGATGCCTAAATAAAAATTAAAGACTTACATTGATTTTTACACATGTTAAAAAAATCAGATTAAATTTACAAGGAATTGGAGTGGGTTATTTAGGTAATAATTTAATTAAATTAATTTGGAAATTCAATTACTTTTAGGTCAAAATTTGGAATTGAGATTGTGAAAAGGTAAAGTTTTTAAAGTGTAAAAAGGCTATGGATTAAAGAAGTCCTACCATCATCGATATGTTTAGTTGTATCTATATAAACCTTAAAGTATTGACTAAAATTGAATGCATCCTCTAAAAATAGTTATTTTAATTAAATTTCATCTTAGCAAAATGAAAATTTAGGGTACATAACTAAGGTTGTCAACGCATTCCGCCATATCAAACAATTCATATATCTTTTGAGTAGTATTATATATACAACTTTTATACACAAAAATGACGTATTAGATAATTAAAAATTAAAGATAAAATAATACTCACTCATATTATGATACATTATTGTTTGTATATAAAAATTATGCACATAATTTTATTGATATCATCATTTTATACTTTTCAGTTTTTAGCACCATGAATTGATAAAGTAAAACATATAAAGAACAAGATTGATGGAAATCCTCTAAATGGAAAGATATATTATTTTATTATGATATCATTTTATTAACACTTAGGTATATCAATACCACATGCGGGGGCTAACTGAAGAACTATTTGAGCGATAAGTAAACGACTAACAGATTGGTCTTTTTTGTATTCACAAAAGCATTTCATTTGACCCTTCAATGATTTGCAACAAATTTCTGTCGGTCGAGTCGGCAATGTCACAGGCATGCACGATGACAAATCCAAGGGACTGCATAGCTTGTGGGATGTCACACACACCTCTTTCGAAGCCATAAACAAAACCACCAACATGGACAGCACCAAGACTAGATCACAACAAACCCTCTTCATTTTTCACTTGAAATGCTAGCGATATTGTAATCTATAAGGAGAAGTGAGAGATGACTTAGCCAAGCCAGAATTTATAGATGGGTTGAGATGGTGGTATGAAGATAACGCTTGTGAGTCTCCCAACAGATTTAAGGCTTTATAAGGCATCTTCTGCTGAAATTAATTATGCATGGAAGGTTGGTTAATGAGTGGTGGTTAGTTAAGGTTTTCTAAGTTGTGAAGGATTTGTAACGCAAAACACCCTTTAAATCATTCATGTTCATAGTTAGATGCCAAATTTTAAGCAAGTAATGTTATAACCATAAAGGGTATAATATAATGATTTTTCTCTAATAAATAATTTTTATTGCTTAAATAGATTATTCTATATTTAAACAAAATTGTGCATAAAAACACAAACACCCATAAATAAAATAAGCCAAAAAATAAAATTAAGAATATACATATACATATATTTTTGGTAACGAGAAACTCCATTCAAGCCAGATCGCCACTTTTCAAGACCGAACTAACTATATTGAGCAGAACAAACCTTAGTTCTAGTGATTGACCTTACAAAAACTGAATCAGATAAATTAAGAATTTAATTTGGATATATTATTAAATGAGACGTGAATTTATATTCTCTTATATATGAAATTTTCTCTTTTGTTATTGAAACCACCCTTTGGGGTTTTCTTAACTCTATGTTTGTTTTCAACAAAATTAAAAAAATAAGTGTCTAAATCAAAGAAAAAATATTTCTTATACAATTTTGTAATGATAATATTTTAAAAAATAATATAAAAGTTAAAACATTTGAAAATAGAATAAAATAAGATGAAAATCATCAATATGCTCTTCATGTGATTAAAAAAAAAAAAGATGAAATCTTTTGTTATTTGTGTCTAATTAATTTTTAGCATATTTTCGATTTTGTCTCTTCATTTAACAAATTAAACTAATGTCTGGTTTTTTTTTTTTTAATTATTGAATAAAAATATCATTTATTTTAACACTTGTTCTGGGAATATTGCTTGTTTAAAGCTTTAAATCTACATATTAGTTATACTAAACTGAAAAGGATTTTATCTTCTAAAGGTTAGGATAAAAGTTACATATGAGTTTTATAATTGATTTTAAGAAATTAGCATTACAATCGATAGGGGATTATTTTAAGGGAAAATAACTATTTCTCATCACCTCGAAGAGGTAATCTTAATGACAAAAGAAAATGTTTCATATATAAAAAAACATGAGTTAAAGTCTCTTTTAACGATATATTAAAATTAAACTCTTAATTTATTTGGGGATTTATCCAATTTAAGTAAGGTTTTTCGTTAAAAAAAAAAAAACCTATTTCTCACCCAAACTATGTTAAAATAATAAGTATTCACTCTCAGATTTAAAAAAATATGAATTTCATCTTTTTTAGCAAGTTATATTAGTAAATTTTATTACATTTTAAGATAAAAATAAGAAAAAGGATCCTTATAACAATATAAAAATTTTGAATTCAATTATTTTTAGGTTACAATATTATGAATTCAATTTAGACATTCAATTATTTTTTAGGTTACAAGATTTTGAATTCAATTTAAAAATTAAGTTATTTTTCAGTTAATAATTATATAAAATTAATTTGGAAACTTGAAATTGAGATTGTGAAAAGTTAGGGTTTTCAAAGTATTAAAAAGTTATAGATGAAGGCAGTCCTATCATTATTGATATGTTTAGCTGATCTATATAAGTCTTAGAGTATTGACTAAAATCGAATGTATCCTCCAAAAATGGTTATTTTAATTAATTTTCGTCTTAGCAAAATGAAAATAGAGGCTGCATAACTAAGGTTGTCGGTACATTCCACTGTATGAAATAATTTATATATCTTTATGTACTTTTCAGTTTTAGCATCATGAATTGATAACATAAAATATATACAAAAAAAAATTGATAAAAATTATCTAAATTGAAAGACGATATCATTTTATTATGATATTATTTTATTAACATTGAGTCGGCAATGTCATTGCATGCATGCACGGCGTCAACTCCAAGGGAATGCATAGGACTTGGGACGTCACATGCACCTCTTTCGAAGCCATAAACAAAACCACCAAAATGGACACCACCAAGACTAGATCACAACAAAACCTACTCATTTTTCTTGAATTGTTGGCGATGTTGAAATCTATATGGAGAAATAAGAGATGACTTAGCCAAATAAGAATTTATAAATGGGTTGAGATGGTGGTATTGAAATAACTCCATGTAAGTCCGCCAATAAGATTAAAGGTTTGACAAGGCATCTCCTATTGAGTTTATACATGGAACAAATGTTGGTTAATGAGTGGGGATTAAGTGAAGTAACTTTCTCCCAAATTTGCCATATTGACCTGCGGAATCCTTCTCTGGCCCCTCCCCATGAACTAAAAAGTATTAATTCACTATAAAAGTTATGTAAAATCGTTGCCAATCTCCTGGAGAGTGCTGTTGTCTGCTGATCTGCATTGATGCATGGATGTCCAGGAGTCGGATAGTCTTCTTCACAGTTGGTTTGGAGATTAAGTCTGTGTTGTAGAACCCATTTCGATTAATAATCCAGTCACCTGGAGGATGAACAACCGGCAATTTTGAAACAGTTTAAGCATTTAAAGAACAATATTGATGAAAATTCTCTAAATTGAAAGATGACATTATATTATTCTTTAATAAAAGAAAACTCATGTAAGAGTTTCGATTGATGAATAAAGAGCTAATTAACACTTAAGTATATTAACGCTAAGAGCAATATTGTCATATTTATTTTAAATAAATAAATAGATATACAATTATATTTGTTATCATACGATTGAATATTACTTTATTTTTAATTTAAAATAATCCAATTATATGATAACATAAATTAAATATATATTTATTTATGTTCTTAAAATAGTTACACATAATTTATTATAATACTAAATATAATGAATAACGTTTAAGCAATATTGTGTGTTACTTTATTCTTAATTTAAATTTATTAAATTACATGATAATACATATAAATATATATTTATTTGTATATTTAAAATGCACATTTGAGTTACTTTGTGGTTAACTAAACTGCTAAAAATTAGGTTTTTTTAAGTATCCAAAAGGGCATTATTGTATTTCACTCTTCAAAGCACGACATCAATTCCTAGGATTGCCTGCCTCCCGGGACGAAACATACATCTGATAAAAAAATTCAATTACATTTTTAAGATAATAATTTCGTGAAATCAATTTAAACGTTCAATTACATTTTTAGCTGATAATGTCATAAAATCAATTTGGAAATTTGGTTTTTTTTTAAGAGAATAATTTCATGAAACAAATATGGAAATTCAATTACTTAAAAGTTTATAATTTCACCAAATCAATTTGGATATTCAATTAATTTTTTGGAAATTCAATTAATTTATAAGGTAATAATTTCATTAAATGAATTTGGAAATTAATTTGAAATTTATGTTATTTTTTAGGTAATAATTTAGTGAATATCTAAAAGTTAAATTATCTTAAGGTAATTATTTTATGAAATAAATTTGAAATTTATAATAGAAAAAAGTTAGGGTTTCAAACTGTAACAAAGTTATAGATGACAACAGTCTTATTTGATATGTTTGATTATAACCCCTAGGAGACATTTGATTTGAAAAATATTTTATTATTGAAATTCAAAGATTATCTTGAAGATTACTAGATATAAGTTTATTACTATATTTGATAAAATTAGTATGTATAAATAATTATTGTGTTTGGTTAGAAGTAATAAAAAAATACTAATATATTATTTTATTTATTATATGAAAGATTAATGGGTATACAAAATATTTTTCATATTATTTATTATTTTGATTAAAAATTGAGGGTAATTTTGTCCTAAAAATTTAATAAATAAAGATAAAATAGTCATAATAATTAAGATTTTCATAGTAATATTTTAATACTTAAAGTAGAGGTAATAATCAAATTAACTTCTATATTATTTGTCACATCACCATCGATAATAAAAAAATTATTAAAATATTTTATTACTTTACAAACCAAACAAGGTAATAAAAGTAATAAAAGATAAATTACTAAAGTAATTTTTAAATTTCCCAACCAAATGGACCCTTAGAGTATATTGGCTAAAATCGTATGCATTCCCCTAATATAATTATTTTAAGGCCAAAAGACTTATTCTCACCCAAGGTATAGTAAAATCTCAAAGTTCCACAATTCAATTTTCAAAAACTCAAATACTCACCTATGAACTAAATTATGTTAAAATTTTCAGTTAAAGTCAAAGGTGAAATCGTTATTTAATAATAATATTTAAGAAAATAAAAAGTTATATCAGTTACCCTCTTAATTTGAAAAACTAACAATTTTCTCTCCAAAATTAAATTTAAAAAGTGATATTTTTTCCCTACTTAAGGTTTCAAATTTCGCAATCGAATTTCCTATGAATGACAACCGATTTCTCTCCCTCTTGGTGACTTCTCTCCCTCTGACCGATAACATATGGATTTGATAAAATCCAAACAAAATCTAGATAAAGAGTTAAAACTCTTCATCTGGACTTTCATCATTTAAACAAAGTCAACTTTGTCTAGATGATGACAATGATCCAAACAAGGAGTCATGCTTGTTTGGAGGAGGACGACTTCTCGTCTAGACCATTGTCACTGTCTAAATGAAAATGATTTTGTCAAAACGACGAAGGTTCAGATGAAGAATTTTAACTCTTAATCTAGAGTTTGTCAAATCCAGACGTTATCAATTTAAGGATAAAAGTCTTTGGGAGGGAGAGAGATCGACCGTCGTTTGTCAAAAATTCATCAACAAAATTTGAAACCCTAGGTAAGGGGGAAATGTCAATTTTTAAAATTTAATTTTATGAGAAATTATTAGCTTTCCAAATTAAATGGGTAAAATGATATAAACTTTTATTTTTAAAATATTATTATTATTAAATAATGATTTTACCCTTAACCCTAACTGAAAATTTTAACAGATTTTAATTTATGAGTGGGTGTTTGGATTTTTGAAAGTTAGAGGGTAGAACTTTGGGATTTTACCATACCTTGGGTGGGAATAAGTCTTTTAGCCTTATTTTAATTAATTTTCCTCTTTATTTTATTAATAAAAAGCAAAATGAATATAGTGAGTGCATTACACATATATTTATACTTTCGGTTTTTAGCACTATGAATTTATAAAGAAAAACATTAATAGAATAATATTGATGATAATATTCATATTGAAAGATGATATTATATTATTATTAAAAAACAATAAACTCCTTTAAGATTTGCCATTGATGAACAGGAAACTAATTAACACTTAGGTATCTTAATACCACACGCGGTGGTTAACTTTTGAGTTACTTCAGGGGTAGCAAAATGACTGAAAGCTGGGTCTTTTAAGTATTTACAAAAGCATTGTGTTTGACTCTTCAATTTGCTGCAACAAATTGCTGTCGGCTGAGCCGGGGATGTCACTGCAGGTAAACATGGCCTCAACTCCGTGATATCGCATCCCTGCTGGGACATGACACACACCTCCTTAGAAGCCATCAAGAAAACAACCAACATGGCCACCACCATGACGAAATCACCACAAACCCTCCTCATTTTCTTGAATTGAATCGCTTGCAGTATTGCTATCTATATTGACAGGTGGGAGATAGCTTAACTAAGCTAGAATTTATAGATGGGTTGAGATGGTGGTATTGAAATAATTCCCGTGAGCCAGCCAACAGTTTTAGAGTTTTAAAAAAGGTATCTTTTGTTGTGATTATACATGGAACAAGTGTTGGTCAATGAGTAGTGGTTAAATAAGGAAATTTTGGATTTGTAATGGTGGTGAAATATATGGTAGGTATATCTTGTGACTCTGCCAACACATTTTGGGTCGTAATTAAGATGCATTTGGTTTAGTTATGGCATTGTCGCCACAATAGGTTTGGGAAATGCCCAATATGGTGTAATTCATTGTGTAACGAGCCATGTTGTGGCGTGTCAAGACCCAGCGAATAGTGGGTTTTGACAAGACCCTGTCCCTGTCTCAAAGCTAAAGATTGGGCCACAACTCATAGCATCCTGCATCATGTTATTGTGGGCTTTTTGGTGAGTTGGTTCACTTAAATTGATTTTTAAAAATTTTTAATTTTTATAAAATTTTAAAATAAATGAGAACTTTTCTTTTAAAATTTTATTAGATATCACTTATGGCGGAAAATTATAATGGTTATGTGATAACGAAAATCAAGCCAATAAAATATGAAAAATTGTACGTAAAAATTTACACATATGTATTATAATTTACAAAGATTATATTATGATAGTCGAATTATATATTATATAATTTATTAAAAACTAATTTTTTTTATTATGTATTATATATTATATCATATATTCAAATTTCTGAGGATAAAAAAGCAACAAAATAATTCAAAATAAAAACAAGTGAATGATGCCTAAATAAAAATTAAAGACTTACATTGATTTTTACACAAGTTAAAAAAATCAGATTAAATTTACAAGGAATTGGAGTGGGTTATTTAGGTAATAATTTAATTAAATTAATTTGGAAATTCAATTACTTTTAGGTCAAATTTTGGAATTGAGATTGTGAAAAGGTAGGGTTTTTAAAGTGTAAAAAGGCTATGGATTAAAGAAATCCTACCATCATTGATATGTTTAGTTGTATGTATATAAACCTTAGAGTATCGACTAAAATTGAATGCATCCTCTAAAAATAGTTATTTTAATTAAATTTCATCTTAGCAAAATGAAAATTTAGGGTACATAACTAAGGTTGTCAACGCATTCCGCCATATCAAACAATTCATATATCTTTTGAATAGTATTATATACACAAAAATGATATATTAGATAATTAAAAATTAAAGATAAAATAATACTCACTTATATTATGATACATCATTGTTTGTATATAAAAATTATGCACATAATTTTATTGATATCATCATTTTATACTTTTCAGTTTTTAGCACCATGAATTGATAAAGTAAAACATATAAAGAACAAGATTGATGGAAATCCTCTAAATGGAAAGATATATTATTTTATTATGATATCATTTTATTAACACTTAGGTATATCAATACCACATGCGGGGGCTAACTGAAGAACTATTTGAGCGATAAGTAAACGACTAACAGATTGGTCTTTTTTGTATTCACAAAAGCATTTCATTTGACCCTTCAATGATTTGCAACAAATTTCTGTCGGTCGAGTCGGCAATGTCACAGGCATGCACGATGACAAATCCAAGGGACTGCATAGCTTGTGGGATGTCACACACACCTCTTTCGAAGCCATAAACAAAACCACCAACATGGACAGCACCAAGACTAGATCACAACAAACCCTCTTCATTTTTCACTTGAAATGCTAGCGATATTGTAATCTATAAGGAGAAGTGAGAGATGACTTAGCCAAGCCAGAATTTATAGATGGGTTGAGATGGGGGTATGAAGATAACGCCTGTGAGTCTCCCAACAGATTTAAGGTTTTATAAGGCATCTTCTGCTGAAATTAATTATGCATGGAAGGTTGGTTAATGAGTGGTGGTTAGTTAAGGTTTTCTAAGTTGTGAAGGATTTGTAACGCAAAACACCCTTTAAATCATTCATGTTCATAGTTAGATGCCAAATTTTAAGCAAGTAATGTTATAACCATAAAGGGTATAATATAATGATTTTTCTCTAATAAATAATTTTTATTGCTTAAATAGATTATTCTATATTTAAACAAAATTGTGCATAAAAACACAAACACCCATAAACAAAATAAGCCAAAAAAATAAAATTAAGAATATACATATACATATACATATATTTTTGGTAACGAGAAACTCCACTCAAGCCAGATCGCCACTTTTCAAGACCGAACTAACTATATTGAGCAGAACAAACCTTAGTTCTAGTGATTGACCTTACAAAAACTGAATCAGATAAATTAAGAATTTAATTTGGATATATTATTAAATGAGACGTGAATTTATATTCTCTTATATATGAAGTTTTCTCTTTTGTTATTGAAACCATCCTTTGGGGTTTTCTTAACTCTATGTTTGTTTTCAACAAAATTAAAAAAATAAGTGTCTAAATCAAAGAAAAAATATTTCTTATACAATTTTGTAATGATAATATTTTAAAAAATAATATAAAATATAAAAGTTAAAACATTTGAAAATAGAATAAAATAAGATGAAAATCATCAATATGCTCTTCATGTGATTAAAAAAAAAAAAATGAACTCTTTTGTTATTTGTATCTAATTAATTTTTAGCATATTTCCGATTTTGTCTCTTCATTTAACAAATTAAACTAATGTCTGGTTTTTTTTTTAATTATTGAATAAAAATATCATTTATTTTAACACTTGTTCTTGGAATGTTGCTTGTTTAAAGCTTTGAATCTACATATTAGTTATACTAAATTGAAAAGGATTTTATCTTCTAAAGGTTAGGATAAAAGTTACATATGAGTTTTATAATTGATTTTAAGAAATTAGCATTACAATCGATAGGGGATTATTTTAAGGGAAAATAACTATTTCTCATTACCTCGAAGAGATAATCTGAATGATAAAAGAAAAGGTTTTATATATAAGAAAACATGAGTTAAAGTCTCTTTTGACGATATATTAAAATTAAACTCTTAATTTATTTGGGGATTTATCCAATTTAAGTAAGGTTTTTCGTTTAAAAAAAAACCTATCTCTCACCCGAACTATGTTAAAATAATAAGTATTCACCCTCAGATTTAAAAAAATATGAATTTCATCTTTTTTAGCAAGTTATATTAGTAAATTTTATTACATTTTAAGATAAAAATAAGAAAAAGGATCCTTATAATAATATATAAATTTTGAATTCAATTATTTTTAGGTTACGATATTATGAATTCAATTTAGACATTCAATTATTTTTTAGGTTACAAGATTTTGAATTCAATTTAAAAATTAAGTTATTTTTCAGTTAATAATTATATAAAATTAATTTGGAAACTTGAAATTGAGATTGTGAAAAGTTAGGGTTTTCAAAGTATTAAAAAGTTATAGATGAAGGCAGTCCTATCATTATTGATATGTTTAGCTGATCTATGTAAGTCTTAGAGTATTGACTAAAATCGAATGTATCCTCCAAAAATGGTTATTTTAATTAATTTTCGTCTTAGCAAAATGAAAATAGAGGCTGCATAACTAAGGTTGTCGGTACATTCCACTGTATGAAATAATTTATATATCTTTATGTACTTTTCAGTTTTAGCATCATGAATTGATAACATAAAATATATACAGAAAAAAATTGATAAAAATTATCTAAATTGAAAGATGATATCATTTTATTATGATATTATTTTATTAACATTGAGTCGGCAATGTCATTGCATGCATGCACGGCGTCAACTCCAAGGGAATGCATAGGACTTGGGACGTCACATGCACCTCTTTCGAAGCCATAAACAAAACCACCAAAATGGACACCACCAAGACTAGATCACAACAAAACCTACTCATTTTTCTTGAATTGTTGGCGATGTTGAAATCTATATGGAGAAATAAGAGATGACTTAGCCAGATAAGAATTTATAAATGGGTTGAGATGGTGGTATTGAAATAACTCCATGTAAGTCCGCCAATAAGATTAAAGGTTTGACAAGGCATCTCCTATTGAGTTTATAATGGAACAAATGTTGGTTAATGAGTGGGGGTTAAGTGAAGTAACTTTCTCCCAAATTTGCCATATTGACCTGCGGAATCCTTCTCTGGCCCCTCCCCATGAACTAAAAAGTATTAATTCACTATAAAAGTTATGTAAAATCGTTGCCAATCTCCTGGAGAGTGCTGTTGTCTGCTGATCTGCATTGATGCATGGATGTCCAGGAGTCGGATAGTCTTCTTCACAGTTGGTTTGCAGATTAAGTCTGTGTTGTAGAACCCATTTCGATTAATAATCCAGTCACCTGGAGGATGAACAACCGGCAATTTTGAAACAGTTTAAGCATTTAAAGAACAATATTGATGAAAATTCTCTAAATTGAAAGAAGACATTATATTATTCTTTAATAAAAGAATACTCATGTAAGCGTTTCGATTGATGAATAAAGAGCTAATTAACACTTAAGTATATTAACACTAAGAACAATATTGTCATATTTATTTTAAGTAAATAAATAGATATACACTTATATTTGTTATCATATGATTGAGTATTACTTTATTTTTAATTTAAAATAATTCAATTATATGATAATATACATTAAATATATATTTATTTATATTCTTAAGATAGTTACACATAATTTATTATAATACTAAATATAGTGAATAACGTTTGAGCAATATTGTGTGTTACTTTATTCTTAATTTAAATTTATTAAATTACATGATAATACATATAAATATGTACTTATTTGTATATTTAAAATGCACATTTGAGTTACTTTGTGGTTAACTAAACTGCTAAAAATTAGGTTTTTTTAAGTATCCAAAAGGGCATTATTGTATTTCACTCTTCAAAGCACGACATCAATTCCTAGGATTGCCTGCCTCTCGGGACGAAACATACATCTGATAAAAAAATTCAATTACATTTTTAAGATAATAATTTCGTGAAATCAATTTAAACGTTCAATTACATTTTTAGCTGATAATGTCGTAAAATCAATTTGGAAATTTAGTTTTTTTTTAAGGAATAATTTCATGAAACAAATATGGAAATTCAATTACTTAAAAGTTTATAATTTCACCAAATCAATTTGGATATTCAATTAATTTATAAGGTAATAATTTCATTAAATGAATTTGGAAATTATGTTATTTTTTAGGTAATAATTTAGTGAATATCTAAAAGTTAAATTATCTTTAGGTAATATTTTATGAAATAAATTTGAAATTTATAATAGAAAAAAGTTAGGGTTTCAAACTGTAACAAAGTTATAGATGACAACAGTCTTATTTGATATGTTTGATTATAACCCCTAGGAGACATTTGGTTTGAAAAATATTTTATTATTGAAATTCAAAGATTATCTTGAAGATTACTAGATATAAGTTTATTACTATATTTGATAAAATTAGTATGTATAAATAATTATTGTGTTTGGTTAGAAGTAATAAAAAAATACTAATATATTATTTTATTTATTATATGAAAGATTAATGGGTATACAAAATATTTTTCATATTATTTATTATTTTGATTAAAAATTGAGGGTAATTTTGTCCTAAAAATTTAATAAATAAAGATAAAATAGTCATAATAATTAAGATTTTCATAGTAATATTTTAATACTTAAAGTAGAGGTAATAATCAAATTAACTTCTATATTATTTGTCACATCACCATCGATAATAAAAAAATTATTAAAATATTTTATTACTTTACAAACCAAACAAGGTAATAAAAGTAATAAAAGATAAATTACTAAAGTAATTTTTAAATTTCCCAACCAAATGGACCCTTAGAGTATATTGGCTAAAATCGTATGCATTCCCCTAATATAATTATTTTAAGGCCAAAAGACTTATTCTCACCCAAGGTATAGTAAAATCTCAAAGTTCCACAATTCAATTTTCAAAAACTCAAATACTCACCTATGAACTAAATTATGTTAAAATTTTCAGTTAAAGTCAAAGGTGAAATCGTTATTTAATAATAATATTTAAGAAAATAAAAAGTTATATCAGTTACCCTCTTAATTTGAAAAACTAACAATTTTCTCTCCAAAATTAAATTTAAAAAGTGATATTTTTTCCCTACTTAAGGTTTCAAATTTCGCAATCGAATTTCCTATGAATGACAACCGATTTCTCTCCCTCTTGGTGACTTCTCTCCCTCTGACCGATAACATATGGATTTGATAAAATCCAAACAAAATCTAGATAAAGAGTTAAAACTCTTCATCTGGACTTTCATCATTTAAACAAAGTCAACTTTGTCTAGATGATGACAATGATCCAAACAAGGAGTCATGCTTGTTTGGAGGAGGACGACTTCTCGTCTAGACCATTGTCACTGTCTAAATGAAAATGATTTTGTCAAAACGACGAAGGTTCAGATGAAGAATTTTAACTCTTAATCTAGAGTTTGTCAAATCCAGACGTTATCAATTTAAGGATAAAAGTCTTTGGGAGGGAGAGAGATCGACCGTCGTTTGTCAAAAATTCATCAACAAAATTTGAAACCCTAGGTAAGGGGGAAATGTCAATTTTTAAAATTTAATTTTATGAGAAATTATTAGCTTTCCAAATTAAATGGGTAAAATGATATAAACTTTTATTTTTAAAATATTATTATTATTAAATAATGATTTTACCCTTAACCCTAACTGAAAATTTTAACAGATTTTAATTTATGAGTGGGTGTTTGGATTTTTGAAAGTTAGAGGGTAGAACTTTGGGATTTTACCATACCTTGGGTGGGAATAAGTCTTTTAGCCTTATTTTAATTAATTTTCCTCTTTATTTTATTAATAAAAAGCAAAATGAATATAGTGAGTGCATTACACATATATTTATACTTTCGGTTTTTAGCACTATGAATTTATAAAGAAAAACATTAATAGAATAATATTGATGATAATATTCATATTGAAAGATGATATTATATTATTATTAAAAAACAATAAACTCCTTTAAGATTTGCCATTGATGAACAGGAAACTAATTAACACTTAGGTATCTTAATACCACACGCGGTGGTTAACTTTTGAGTTACTTCAGGGGTAGCAAAATGACTGAAAGCTGGGTCTTTTAAGTATTTACAAAAGCATTGTGTTTGACTCTTCAATTTGCTGCAACAAATTGCTGTCGGCTGAGCCGGGGATGTCACTGCAGGTAAACATGGCCTCAACTCCGTGATATCGCATCCCTGCTGGGACATGACACACACCTCCTTAGAAGCCATCAAGAAAACAACCAACATGGCCACCACCATGACGAAATCACCACAAACCCTCCTCATTTTCTTGAATTGAATCGCTTGCAGTATTGCTATCTATATTGACAGGTGGGAGATAGCTTAACTAAGCTAGAATTTATAGATGGGTTGAGATGGTGGTATTGAAATAATTCCCGTGAGCCAGCCAACAGTTTTAGAGTTTTAAAAAAGGTATCTTTTGTTGTGATTATACATGGAACAAGTGTTGGTCAATGAGTAGTGGTTAAATAAGGAAATTTTGGATTTGTAATGGTGGTGAAATATATGGTAGGTATATCTTGTGACTCTGCCAACACATTTTGGGTCGTAATTAAGATGCATTTGGTTTAGTTATGGCATTGTCGCCACAATAGGTTTGGGAAATGCCCAATATGGTGTAATTCATTGTGTAACGAGCCATGTTGTGGCGTGTCAAGACCCAGCGAATAGTGGGTTTTGACAAGACCCTGTCCCTGTCTCAAAGCTAAAGATTGGGCCACAACTCATAGCATCCTGCATCATGTTATTGTGGGCTTTTTGGTGAGTTGGTTCACTTAAATTGATTTTTAAAAATTTTTAATTTTTATAAAATTTTAAAATAAATGAGAACTTTTCTTTTAAAATTTTATTAGATATCACTTATGGCGGAAAATTATAATGGTTATGTGATAACGAAAATCAAGCCAATAAAATATGAAAAATTGTACGTAAAAATTTACACATATGTATTATAATTTACAAAGATTATATTATGATAGTCGAATTATATATTATATAATTTATTAAAAACTAATTTTTTTTATTATGTATTATATATTATATCATATATTCAAATTTCTGAGGATAAAAAAGCAACAAAATAATTCAAAATAAAAACAAGTGAATGATGCCTAAATAAAAATTAAAGACTTACATTGATTTTTACACAAGTTAAAAAAATCAGATTAAATTTACAAGGAATTGGAGTGGGTTATTTAGGTAATAATTTAATTAAATTAATTTGGAAATTCAATTACTTTTAGGTCAAATTTTGGAATTGAGATTGTGAAAAGGTAGGGTTTTTAAAGTGTAAAAAGGCTATGGATTAAAGAAATCCTACCATCATTGATATGTTTAGTTGTATGTATATAAACCTTAGAGTATCGACTAAAATTGAATGCATCCTCTAAAAATAGTTATTTTAATTAAATTTCATCTTAGCAAAATGAAAATTTAGGGTACATAACTAAGGTTGTCAACGCATTCCGCCATATCAAACAATTCATATATCTTTTGAATAGTATTATATACACAAAAATGATATATTAGATAATTAAAAATTAAAGATAAAATAATACTCACTTATATTATGATACATCATTGTTTGTATATAAAAATTATGCACATAATTTTATTGATATCATCATTTTATACTTTTCAGTTTTTAGCACCATGAATTGATAAAGTAAAACATATAAAGAACAAGATTGATGGAAATCCTCTAAATGGAAAGATATATTATTTTATTATGATATCATTTTATTAACACTTAGGTATATCAATACCACATGCGGGGGCTAACTGAAGAACTATTTGAGCGATAAGTAAACGACTAACAGATTGGTCTTTTTTGTATTCACAAAAGCATTTCATTTGACCCTTCAATGATTTGCAACAAATTTCTGTCGGTCGAGTCGGCAATGTCACAGGCATGCACGATGACAAATCCAAGGGACTGCATAGCTTGTGGGATGTCACACACACCTCTTTCGAAGCCATAAACAAAACCACCAACATGGACAGCACCAAGACTAGATCACAACAAACCCTCTTCATTTTTCACTTGAAATGCTAGCGATATTGTAATCTATAAGGAGAAGTGAGAGATGACTTAGCCAAGCCAGAATTTATAGATGGGTTGAGATGGGGGTATGAAGATAACGCCTGTGAGTCTCCCAACAGATTTAAGGTTTTATAAGGCATCTTCTGCTGAAATTAATTATGCATGGAAGGTTGGTTAATGAGTGGTGGTTAGTTAAGGTTTTCTAAGTTGTGAAGGATTTGTAACGCAAAACACCCTTTAAATCATTCATGTTCATAGTTAGATGCCAAATTTTAAGCAAGTAATGTTATAACCATAAAGGGTATAATATAATGATTTTTCTCTAATAAATAATTTTTATTGCTTAAATAGATTATTCTATATTTAAACAAAATTGTGCATAAAAACACAAACACCCATAAACAAAATAAGCCAAAAAAATAAAATTAAGAATATACATATACATATACATATATTTTTGGTAACGAGAAACTCCACTCAAGCCAGATCGCCACTTTTCAAGACCGAACTAACTATATTGAGCAGAACAAACCTTAGTTCTAGTGATTGACCTTACAAAAACTGAATCAGATAAATTAAGAATTTAATTTGGATATATTATTAAATGAGACGTGAATTTATATTCTCTTATATATGAAGTTTTCTCTTTTGTTATTGAAACCATCCTTTGGGGTTTTCTTAACTCTATGTTTGTTTTCAACAAAATTAAAAAAATAAGTGTCTAAATCAAAGAAAAAATATTTCTTATACAATTTTGTAATGATAATATTTTAAAAAATAATATAAAATATAAAAGTTAAAACATTTGAAAATAGAATAAAATAAGATGAAAATCATCAATATGCTCTTCATGTGATTAAAAAAAAAAAATGAACTCTTTTGTTATTTGTATCTAATTAATTTTTAGCATATTTCCGATTTTGTCTCTTCATTTAACAAATTAAACTAATGTCTGGTTTTTTTTTTAATTATTGAATAAAAATATCATTTATTTTAACACTTGTTCTGGGAATGTTGCTTGTTTAAAGCTTTGAATCTACATATTAGTTATACTAAATTGAAAAGGATTTTATCTTCTAAAGGTTAGGATAAAAGTTACATATGAGTTTTATAATTGATTTTAAGAAATTAGCATTACAATCGATAGGGGATTATTTTAAGGGAAAATAACTATTTCTCATTACCTCGAAGAGATAATCTGAATGATAAAAGAAAAGGTTTTATATATAAGAAAACATGAGTTAAAGTCTCTTTTGACGATATATTAAAATTAAACTCTTAATTTATTTGGGGATTTATCCAATTTAAGTAAGGTTTTTCGTTTAAAAAAAAACCTATCTCTCACCCGAACTATGTTAAAATAATAAGTATTCACCCTCAGATTTAAAAAAATATGAATTTCATCTTTTTTAGCAAGTTATATTAGTAAATTTTATTACATTTTAAGATAAAAATAAGAAAAAGGATCCTTATAATAATATATAAATTTTGAATTCAATTATTTTTAGGTTACGATATTATGAATTCAATTTAGACATTCAATTATTTTTTAGGTTACAAGATTTTGAATTCAATTTAAAAATTAAGTTATTTTTCAGTTAATAATTATATAAAATTAATTTGGAAACTTGAAATTGAGATTGTGAAAAGTTAGGGTTTTCAAAGTATTAAAAAGTTATAGATGAAGGCAGTCCTATCATTATTGATATGTTTAGCTGATCTATGTAAGTCTTAGAGTATTGACTAAAATCGAATGTATCCTCCAAAAATGGTTATTTTAATTAATTTTCGTCTTAGCAAAATGAAAATAGAGGCTGCATAACTAAGGTTGTCGGTACATTCCACTGTATGAAATAATTTATATATCTTTATGTACTTTTCAGTTTTAGCATCATGAATTGATAACATAAAATATATACAGAAAAAAATTGATAAAAATTATCTAAATTGAAAGATGATATCATTTTATTATGATATTATTTTATTAACATTGAGTCGGCAATGTCATTGCATGCATGCACGGCGTCAACTCCAAGGGAATGCATAGGACTTGGGACGTCACATGCACCTCTTTCGAAGCCATAAACAAAACCACCAAAATGGACACCACCAAGACTAGATCACAACAAAACCTACTCATTTTTCTTGAATTGTTGGCGATGTTGAAATCTATATGGAGAAATAAGAGATGACTTAGCCAGATAAGAATTTATAAATGGGTTGAGATGGTGGTATTGAAATAACTCCATGTAAGTCCGCCAATAAGATTAAAGGTTTGACAAGGCATCTCCTATTGAGTTTATAATGGAACAAATGTTGGTTAATGAGTGGGGGTTAAGTGAAGTAACTTTCTCCCAAATTTGCCATATTGACCTGCGGAATCCTTCTCTGGCCCCTCCCCATGAACTAAAAAGTATTAATTCACTATAAAAGTTATGTAAAATCGTTGCCAATCTCCTGGAGAGTGCTGTTGTCTGCTGATCTGCATTGATGCATGGATGTCCAGGAGTCGGATAGTCTTCTTCACAGTTGGTTTGCAGATTAAGTCTGTGTTGTAGAACCCATTTCGATTAATAATCCAGTCACCTGGAGGATGAACAACCGGCAATTTTGAAACAGTTTAAGCATTTAAAGAACAATATTGATGAAAATTCTCTAAATTGAAAGAAGACATTATATTATTCTTTAATAAAAGAATACTCATGTAAGCGTTTCGATTGATGAATAAAGAGCTAATTAACACTTAAGTATATTAACACTAAGAACAATATTGTCATATTTATTTTAAGTAAATAAATAGATATACACTTATATTTGTTATCATATGATTGAGTATTACTTTATTTTTAATTTAAAATAATTCAATTATATGATAATATACATTAAATATATATTTATTTATATTCTTAAGATAGTTACACATAATTTATTATAATACTAAATATAGTGAATAACGTTTGAGCAATATTGTGTGTTACTTTATTCTTAATTTAAATTTATTAAATTACATGATAATACATATAAATATGTACTTATTTGTATATTTAAAATGCACATTTGAGTTACTTTGTGGTTAACTAAACTGCTAAAAATTAGGTTTTTTTAAGTATCCAAAAGGGCATTATTGTATTTCACTCTTCAAAGCACGACATCAATTCCTAGGATTGCCTGCCTCTCGGGACGAAACATACATCTGATAAAAAAATTCAATTACATTTTTAAGATAATAATTTCGTGAAATCAATTTAAACGTTCAATTACATTTTTAGCTGATAATGTCGTAAAATCAATTTGGAAATTTAGTTTTTTTTTAAGGAATAATTTCATGAAACAAATATGGAAATTCAATTACTTAAAAGTTTATAATTTCACCAAATCAATTTGGATATTCAATTAATTTATAAGGTAATAATTTCATTAAATGAATTTGGAAATTATGTTATTTTTTAGGTAATAATTTAGTGAATATCTAAAAGTTAAATTATCTTTAGGTAATATTTTATGAAATAAATTTGAAATTTATAATAGAAAAAAGTTAGGGTTTCAAACTGTAACAAAGTTATAGATGACAACAGTCTTATTTGATATGTTTGATTATAACCCCTAGGAGACATTTGGTTTGAAAAATATTTTATTATTGAAATTCAAAGATTATCTTGAAGATTACTAGATATAAGTTTATTACTATATTTGATAAAATTAGTATGTATAAATAATTATTGTGTTTGGTTAGAAGTAATAAAAAAATACTAATATATTATTTTATTTATTATATGAAAGATTAATGGGTATACAAAATATTTTTCATATTATTTATTATTTTGATTAAAAATTGAGGGTAATTTTGTCCTAAAAATTTAATAAATAAAGATAAAATAGTCATAATAATTAAGATTTTCATAGTAATATTTTAATACTTAAAGTAGAGGTAATAATCAAATTAACTTCTATATTATTTGTCACATCACCATCGATAATAAAAAAATTATTAAAATATTTTATTACTTTACAAACCAAACAAGGTAATAAAAGTAATAAAAGATAAATTACTAAAGTAATTTTTAAATTTCCCAACCAAATGGACCCTTAGAGTATATTGGCTAAAATCGTATGCATTCCCCTAATATAATTATTTTAAGGCCAAAAGACTTATTCTCACCCAAGGTATAGTAAAATCTCAAAGTTCCACAATTCAATTTTCAAAAACTCAAATACTCACCTATGAACTAAATTATGTTAAAATTTTCAGTTAAAGTCAAAGGTGAAATCGTTATTTAATAATAATATTTAAGAAAATAAAAAGTTATATCAGTTACCCTCTTAATTTGAAAAACTAACAATTTTCTCTCCAAAATTAAATTTAAAAAGTGATATTTTTTCCCTACTTAAGGTTTCAAATTTCGCAATCGAATTTCCTATGAATGACAACCGATTTCTCTCCCTCTTGGTGACTTCTCTCCCTCTGACCGATAACATATGGATTTGATAAAATCCAAACAAAATCTAGATAAAGAGTTAAAACTCTTCATCTGGACTTTCATCATTTAAACAAAGTCAACTTTGTCTAGATGATGACAATGATCCAAACAAGGAGTCATGCTTGTTTGGAGGAGGACGACTTCTCGTCTAGACCATTGTCACTGTCTAAATGAAAATGATTTTGTCAAAACGACGAAGGTTCAGATGAAGAATTTTAACTCTTAATCTAGAGTTTGTCAAATCCAGACGTTATCAATTTAAGGATAAAAGTCTTTGGGAGGGAGAGAGATCGACCGTCGTTTGTCAAAAATTCATCAACAAAATTTGAAACCCTAGGTAAGGGGGAAATGTCAATTTTTAAAATTTAATTTTATGAGAAATTATTAGCTTTCCAAATTAAATGGGTAAAATGATATAAACTTTTATTTTTAAAATATTATTATTATTAAATAATGATTTTACCCTTAACCCTAACTGAAAATTTTAACAGATTTTAATTTATGAGTGGGTGTTTGGATTTTTGAAAGTTAGAGGGTAGAACTTTGGGATTTTACCATACCTTGGGTGGGAATAAGTCTTTTAGCCTTATTTTAATTAATTTTCCTCTTTATTTTATTAATAAAAAGCAAAATGAATATAGTGAGTGCATTACACATATATTTATACTTTCGGTTTTTAGCACTATGAATTTATAAAGAAAAACATTAATAGAATAATATTGATGATAATATTCATATTGAAAGATGATATTATATTATTATTAAAAAACAATAAACTCCTTTAAGATTTGCCATTGATGAACAGGAAACTAATTAACACTTAGGTATCTTAATACCACACGCGGTGGTTAACTTTTGAGTTACTTCAGGGGTAGCAAAATGACTGAAAGCTGGGTCTTTTAAGTATTTACAAAAGCATTGTGTTTGACTCTTCAATTTGCTGCAACAAATTGCTGTCGGCTGAGCCGGGGATGTCACTGCAGGTAAACATGGCCTCAACTCCGTGATATCGCATCCCTGCTGGGACATGACACACACCTCCTTAGAAGCCATCAAGAAAACAACCAACATGGCCACCACCATGACGAAATCACCACAAACCCTCCTCATTTTCTTGAATTGAATCGCTTGCAGTATTGCTATCTATATTGACAGGTGGGAGATAGCTTAACTAAGCTAGAATTTATAGATGGGTTGAGATGGTGGTATTGAAATAATTCCCGTGAGCCAGCCAACAGTTTTAGAGTTTTAAAAAAGGTATCTTTTGTTGTGATTATACATGGAACAAGTGTTGGTCAATGAGTAGTGGTTAAATAAGGAAATTTTGGATTTGTAATGGTGGTGAAATATATGGTAGGTATATCTTGTGACTCTGCCAACACATTTTGGGTCGTAATTAAGATGCATTTGGTTTAGTTATGGCATTGTCGCCACAATAGGTTTGGGAAATGCCCAATATGGTGTAATTCATTGTGTAACGAGCCATGTTGTGGCGTGTCAAGACCCAGCGAATAGTGGGTTTTGACAAGACCCTGTCCCTGTCTCAAAGCTAAAGATTGGGCCACAACTCATAGCATCCTGCATCATGTTACTGTGGGCTTTTTGGTGAGTTGGTTCACTTAAATTGATTTTTAAAAATTTTTAATTTTTATAAAATTTTAAAATAAATGAGAACTTTTCTTTTAAAATTTTATTAGATATCACTTATGGCGGAAAATTATAATGGTTATGTGATAACGAAAATCAAGCCAATAAAATATGAAAAACCGTATGTAAAAATTTATACATATGTATTATAACTTACAAATATTATATTATGATAGTTGAATCACATATTATATAATAAATTAAATCTAATTTTTTTTATTATGTATTATATATTATATCGTTTTGATTTGTAAGATATATTTTTTTAAAAATAAAATAATAAAACATTAACAAAATAATAAAAAAATTTTAATTGTTATATTATTATATATTACAAATACCTCTTTAAAAATTAAGATTTTTTAGATAAATCTTTTTCATATCAGTCTTTATCTAAAAATATATATTAATTTATATCAATAATTATGAATTATACAATATAAAAATACATTACTGTAATTACGATAGATTGGATAAATATAAGAACATAATAATCCAAGCCATATATTTAATCATAACCCAATAATCCATGTACTACTATGCTCTGGAGCCTAGGATTTCCAATTGCTCCTTTGCCTCCTGCATTCCAGTGCCATATAAAGTTATGTTCAGCCTATTGTGTAGCTGTCACAACTGGCTACATGAAAGTTTCAAAATTGGTGCTTTCTAATTTTTCGTCCTGGTGGAAATGGTTCCAATCTTGTTGGCTTGTTGTCCTTGCCCCTTTCAGCTGCAAAATGTCCAGCCTTTTGGAGTGACTTGTAAACTAATTGTAATACTTTCTTTTATTGTGTTGATGTTAGTTAGTAATATTTGTTATGGAGTGACTTGTAAACTAATTTATATGTTCTTGGTTTTGGAACATTGTAAACTTTGTGTTTAACATAATTTCAATTTCTGATTAGTGGTTTTATTGGTAAGTAAGACATATATATATAAACTGTCTAATTCTTTCAGCTTTCATTTTGTTAGTAAACACAATATTAATTTATTGAATTAAATCTCACAACTTTCAGATGGATTAAATGTTAGTTATTTATTTATTTTGTATAATATTTAGAGACCTGTGAGATTTAATTCAATAAAAAAAATTATATGTATTAATATGAGAAATGTTTGAGTATATGCACAAGAAAAAAAATTTTCAAACATTACAAATGTTAATCTAACCAAACACAGTATTAATTTATACCCAGTAATCTTTTCAAGGGTATTTAGGTCAATTATATATTTGGTATTCATTCATTACTACTAACCAAACACAGTAATCATTTATAAATAATATTATAACCAAACATAGTCATAATTTATACCCAGTAATCTTTCAAGTAATCTATCGTAATGGTAATCTTTCATTTTTAGTAATAAAACATTCCCTGAACCAAACGCCCCCTTAGGAGACATTTGGTTTGAAAAATATTTTATTATTGAAATTGAAAAGTTATCTTGAAGATTACTAAATATAAGTATATTACTATGTTTGGTAAACTTGGTATATATAAATAATTATTGTGTTTGGTTAGAAGTAATAAAAAAATATTAATATATTATTTTATTTATTATATGAAAGATTAATGGGTATACAAAATATTTTTAATATTATTTATTATTTGAATTAAAAATTGAGGGTAATTTTATCCTAAAAAATTAATAAATAAAGATAAAATAGTAATAATAATTAAGATTACCATGTGAATCTTTTAATACTTAAAATAGAAGTAATAATCAAATTAACTTCTATATTATCTATCACATCACCATCGATAATGAAAAGTTACTGGAATCTTTTATTATTTTACAAACCAAACAAATTAATAGAAGTAATAAAAAATATTTTACTAAAGTAATATTTAAATCTTCCAACCAAATTGACCCTTAGAGTATATTGGCTAAAATTGTATGCATTCCCCTAAAATAATTATTTTAAGGCCAAATGACTTATTCCCACCCAAGGTATAGTAAATCCCAAGTTCCACTATTCAACTTTCAAAAACTCAAACATTCACCGATAAACTAAATTCTACTAAAATTTTCAGTTAGGGTCAAAGATAAAATCATTATTTAATAATAATATTTAAGAAAATAAAAGTTTATATCATTTTACCCTCTTAATTTGAAAAACTAACAATTTTCTCTCCAAAATTAAGTTTTAAAAAGTGACATTTTTTCCCTACTTAAGGTTTCAAATTTCACAATCGAATTTCCTATGAATGACAACCAATTTCTCTCCCTCTTGGTGACTTTTCTCCCTCTAACTGATAACATATGGATTTGATAAAATCCAAACAAAATCTAGATAAAGAGTTAAAACTCTTCATCTAGACTTTTATCGTTTAAACAAAGTCAATTTTGTCTAAATGATGATGACAGTCCAAACAAGGAGTCATGCTTGTTCGGAGGAGGACGACTTCTCGTCTGGACCATCATCATTATTTAAATGAAAATGACTTTGTCTGAACGACGAAGGTTTAGATGAAGAATTTTGACTCTTAATCTAAATTTTGTCAAATCTACACGTCATCAATTTAGGGATAGCAGTCTTCGGGAGCGAGAGAGATCGACCGTCGTTTGTCAAAAATTCAACGACAAAATTTGAAACCCTAGGTAAGGGGGAAATGTCAATTTTTAAAATTTAATTTTAGGAGAAATTATTAGCTTTCCAAATTAAATGGATAAAATAATATAAATTTTTATTTTTAAAATATTATTATTAAATAACGATTTTACCTTTAGCCTAACTAAAAATTTTAACAGATTTTAATTCATGAGTGGGTGTTTAGATTTTTTAAAGTTGAAGGGTGGAACTTTGAGATTTTACTATACCTTAGGTGGGAATAAGTCTTTTAGCCTTATTTTAATTAATTTTCCTCTTTATTTTATTAATAAAAAGCAAAATGAATATAGTGAGTGCATTACACATATTTATACTTTCGGTTTTTAGCACTATAAATTTATAAAGAAAAACATTAATAGAATAATATTGATGATAATATTCATATTGAAAGATGATATTATATTATTATTAAAAAACAATAAATTCCTTTGAGATTTGCCATTGATGAACAGGAAACTGATCAACACTTGGGCATCTTAATACCACACGCAGTGGATAACTTTTGAGTTACTACAGGGATAGCAATAGCAAAACGACTGAAAGCTGGGTCTTTTATGAATTTACAATAGCATTGTGTTTGACTCTCCAATTTCTTGCAACAAAGTTCTGTCGGCTGAGCCGGGGTTATCACTGCAGATAAACATGGCATCAACTTCGTGATATCGCATCCCTGCTGGGACATGACACACACCTCCTTAGAAGCCATCAACAAAACAACCAACACGGCCACCACCATGAAGAAATCACCACAAACCCTCCTCATTTTCTTGAATTGAATTGCTTGCAATATTGCTATCTATATTGATAGGTGAGAGATAGCTTAACTAAGCTAGAATTCATAGATGGGTTGAGATGGTGGTATTGAAATAATTCCCGTGAGCCCACCAACAGATTTAGAGTTTTAAATAAGGTATCTTTTGTTGTGATTATACATGGGACAAGTGTTGGTCATTGAGTAGTGGTTAAATAAGGAAATTTTGGATTTGTAATGGTGGTGAAATATATGGTAGGTGTATCTTCTGAGTCTGCCAAAACATTTTGGGTAGTAATTAAGATGCATTTGGTTTAGCTATGGCATTGTCGCCACAATAGGTTTGGGTTGGGACATGCCTAATTTGGTGTAATTCATCATGCAACGAGCCATGTTGTGGCGTGTCAAGACCCATCGAATAGTGGGTTTTGACAAGACCTTGTCTCAAAGCTAAAGATTGGGCCACAACTCATAGTATCCTACATCATGTTACTGTGGGCTTTTTGGTGAGTTGGTTCACTTAAATTGATTTTTAAACATTCTTAATTTTTATAAAATTTTAAAATAAATGAGAACTTTTCTTTTAAAATTTTATTAGATATCACTTATGGCAGAAAATTATAATGGTTATGTGATAACGAAAATCAAGCCAATAAAATATAAAAAATCGTACGTAAAAATTTACACATATGTATTATAATTTATAAATATTATATTATGATAGTTGGATCATATATTATATAATATATTAAAAACTAATTCTTTTTAATTGTGTATTATATATTATATCGTTTTAATTTGTAAGATATATATTTTTAAAAATAAAATAATAAAAAAATTTTAATTGTTATACCATTATATATTACAAATACCTCTTTAAAAATTAAGATTTTTTAGATAAATCCTTTTTATATCATCTTTTATCTAAAAATATATATTAATTTATATCGGTAATTATAAATTATATAATATAAAAATACATTATTGTAATTACGATAGATTGGATAAATATAAGAACATAATAATCCAACCCATATATTTAATCACAACCCAATAATCCATGTACTAATTAGTTTAGTACATGTATACATATTTCATCTTCTACCTCCATGACTAGAGATGTGGAATACACAATGCAAACAACATACCATTTTCCTATTCTCATCTCCACATATAAGTAAGAGATAAGAAGTTTAGTATGAAAAGAGTATTATCTAAATAATTTAATATGACAATATATAATTGATTGATTCTAAAATAAAATTAAAAAAAAAAAAGATAAATAATTTCATCATCCTTCTACATATATATTATCATCCCAGTTTACATAAATAAGCTCATAAAATTTATAAATATATATAGTTTTATTCGTATAGAAAACATAACATGCTTTATGCATACTCCTTATTCATTAATAACATAAACTGCTAATAAAAAAGCTTCGATTAATTAACATTTAGGCAACGTAATACCGCATGCACCGAGAACCTTTCTAGCATCGGGAAGGTTGACATATTTCCTCAGATTTGGGTCCTTGAGGTACCCACAAAGGCATGACTTCTGTTTCCTGAGCTTGCTGCAGCAAGCTCGCGACGGTTTTCCTGCAGAACCCACCGATGAGGCGCATGATGTCAACTCCATTGGGTTGCATGCTGCCTCTGCAAGATGCACTTCCTTAATCAATACCATCACCACCAAACTCAACATAAGAGCTACGCTGATCTTCTTCATTGCCTCAGAATTGAATTGGTGAATATTAAGACAAGTAGAAATCTATTAATAAAAGAGCTTGGAGATGGTGCTTCTGGCTAAATTCGTCTCTGAATTTATAGAGGAAGCTGATGAATTTAATAAGATTAGATTGTTGTTTCCATCATGTTTTTTCTAATTTCTTGCATTTAATTTCGTGGAATTTTCCAATATCATATCTTTCATGAGGATTGAAAATTAAACATTTTTGTTTTGATCTCTCACCACCTTTCACTCGGTGTTTTTAAGGGTAATTTGTATGATATTACTTAAAAATTATAGTCATCCCACTAATGAAGCCACTTGTGGGATCCAATTACTCTTTAATTCCTTTAATATATATATATTTTACTGTTTCTTGTTTGAAAATTGAATCATATTTAACTCTTTAAATCACAAGTTCTGATCACTAATTTTGAATATTAATGAAACAACACATTTTGCTTCTGTTTTTCGCCCAAGTCGCCCTCATTTTAATTAAGAGTATATAATAAAGAGCAATACTATGTGTACTCATTTTTTATACATAATTCATGTATACAGTGATATATTGTCATGTAATTAGGTGATTTTAAAACACATATCATCATATGATAAAGAAATATCCAATCACATAATAATATCTCATCTGTATACACAAATTATGTATCAAAAATATGTATACATAGTTTTATTGTATAATAAATGAATTTTGCCATCAGAATGGACCTAGGAAAGGTTAAGAATGATTATCTGACCTCTCTTGAATTTGAATAATTAGTAGTTAACTCCACTGGATTGACAAATTAGTAGTTTAATATCTTTTTAAGTTTTAAAAAATTTGTAATTTAATATGTTAAAAATATCAAAATAATTCCTTTAATATATATGTTTTACTATTTCTTGTTTGAAAATTTAAGCATATTTAACCCTATAAATCACAAATTGTGATGACTAATTTTGAACGTTAATAAAATAATATATTTTATTTTTGTTTTTCACCGACACTATCCTTATTTTAGTTAGGAGCATATAATAAATAAATTTTGCCATTATCGGCGAATCTAAAAGGGTTAAAGAGGGTTACTTAACCCCTTATTAGATTTGAATAATGAGTAGTTATCCCTATTGAATTGATAAATTAATAGTTTAATATCTTTAGGTTTCAACAAATTTATAGTTTAATATATTAAAAATATTAAAATAATCTTTAAAATCTTATATTGATTATTTTTATATTTTATTATTTTTAATCAATCTTTTATATTTATATTTTTATTTAATTCTTACCTTTATGTAGTATCTATGAATTTGCCGCTACTGGCCGCACATTGTTCTCATTGATAAACCCATGTATATTATTATGGGTGCATCTAGAATTTTATCTGCAAATATTTTCTAGGGAAAAGGACTATTTCCCACCCATTTTTTAGGTCAATCTCAAACTTATACTCACGACAAATGAAAAACTTTTTTCCCACCCATGACCAAACTATCGTCCAATTTTTCAGTTAGAAATAGGGGTAAAATCGTTATTTTACTGTTTATATTAAAAAGTTATAAAGTTCATTACTTTTCACCCCCTTAGATTTTAGAAACTAACATTTCATCTTTACCTAAAGTTTTTAAATTTTGAAAAATAACATTTTCACCCCTAAACCTAGGGTTTCCATATTTTTCAAAATGCAGCCGCCCCCAATAACTTTCAAAAATAGCAGTTTCACCCTCATTCTTCAACTTCATCTTCTGATGTCGTCCCCCAGACGGTGGTGCGAAGAAGAGATTTTCATCTTCTTGTCACATAGTGTGATGAAGAGATCTCTTTTCGTCGCTCCACCCAGACGACGAAGGACGACGCTTGGTTGTCCTTCGTCGCTCGTCACGTCGTCCAGACACGACGATGAAACGTCGTCCTTCGTCTATTCTTTCAAATCTGGATTCATCATCCTTTATAGTCGGAGATAAGAGATCGCTGGAATGCGTCGATTGTCAATAGTGGCCAGAGAAGAAAACAAACCCTAGGGATAAAATCTAAACTTTTTAAACTTTGAGGATGGGTTGAGGCGTTAGTTTTTAAAACCTGGAAAGGGTAAATGGTGAAATTTTAAAATTTTAAGGTTTTAAATAGTAAAATAACGATTTTACCCCTATTCCTAACTAAAAAATTAGACGATAGTTTAGTTATGGGTGAAAAAAGAGATTTTTTATCAGTCGTAAATATAGATTTGAGAATGAGGGAAAAAATGGGTGGGAAATAGTCCTTTTCCCTATTTTCTAAGCTGATTTAGCTGGACCTTCTCCGAGATGAACCCTCACCTGCCTTGTCTTTTCATAACCCCAAACTGTAGAAAACACCCCTTTTCTTCCGGTTGGTTTTCTTAGTTTACAAGCTTGTCTTAGTGTCTTTGAATCAGCAGAAGATTTACTTATTCCATACGTACCATGCAGAAAAGGCCAAAAAAAAGAAAAATCAATTTCTGATTCATCATAATGTTAAATCTTTTGTATTGCATTGTTCTTTAGATGTATACTTTGGACACACGTTAAGATAATCGTAAAAGTAATTTTCTTTTTCAGAAAATTTATCAATACCGATCATTACTAACTAGTAGATTATAATATGTTTTGAATATAATCAATAAAAACATCTTAAGGGTTAATTTTCGTTTTATAGGTTGATAAGGAGGAAAGTGACAAAAATAATTAAATTATTTTTTTATTTTATTTTTTAACAAAATGATATATACCTATTTTAAATATATAAATATATATATTTATCAATTTTAAATACATAAATATATATATTTATATGTGTCATTATATAATTAAATAATTTTTAATTAAAGATAAAATGATATCTAATTTTATATATATATATAAACATAGTATTACTCTTAATTTGTTAAGATATTTTGACTCAAACTTTATCTAAAAACATATTCAAAAGACATTAACTAGCAATTTTTCCTCCAATTAATTAAACATTTATTTATAATAAAATTATATATACTCATTTTAGATATAATAAATATGTATATATTTATATATGTCATTATATAATTGAATAATTTTAAAATAAAAATAAAATAACACTTAATCATATAATGACATATATAAGTATGTATATAATTGTATATCCAAATTAGATACACATAATATTACTTATTAATTTATCATGTATTAATTTTGGAGCAATATTACATGTAGACACTTTTGATATATAAATATATATACATATATAAATGTATCATCATATGATTGAGTGTTATTTTATCATTAATTTAAAATCATCCAATTACATCATAAAATATCCATGTGCATACACATATATGTATACATAATTTTATTATTTTAGTTATTCTAAGTATTCTCGATTCCTCAAATTTCTCTATTGGTGCGTGGTGTCCTTTTTTGTGTTGTGTGAGTGATTTTTCTAGTTTTGTTATGATTGGTATTATTAGATCCAAGATGTAGACTGAGGTACAAATCGCACAACCATTTGCTTTGTTAAACAGGCGGAAGCATAATTAGAGCCAAACAACTTGTGTACCCAATATTGGTACACCAATTGAGCATCGGTGTAGCACAAGGAGCCCAAGGATTGCTGCAAAAATCCGCCATTGGTGTACCCAAGAGATTTAAGGGTATGTCTATTACGACACTATTAGGGTTAGTGTCAATATAAACTTAACTATACTATTCAACGAAGAGCTAATGATTTTAGTGTATGGCTCGATAAATAATGTCATAGACAATACCTAACCATTAAATTATGGGTATTCATCTAAATAACTAATGACATAATATTATATTAAAATTAATATTATCTCAAAACACAAATAACCAATTTGATCAAAGATAAATCTACCTCAAATATAAATAAAATCCTATCATTTAATTAAGGTTACACTCCCCTTTGTACCATAAAATATTTTTAAAACAATGTTTTAATTTTTCACCGAAGTCACTCTCATCATTTTTAAGGTTATTAAATTATTACTTCATCTAAAAAATAATAATAAAATTATATATATTAATTTTAAATATATAAATAAATATATATTTAATATATGTTATTATATGATTGAATGATTTTAAATTAAAAATAAAATATTTAACCCGATTATAAAAAAAATTAAAAAAAAAAAAGGAGAGAGAGAGAGTAAAGAGTAAATAAACAAACACAAAACAGTTAAATATTATTTCATCTCCGTGAGTAGAGACGTGGAGTACACATAAGGATAAACAAAACACACCGTTCTTTACTATTACTATTACTATTACTCCTTATTTATTCATAATAAAACTCACGTTCATAAGCTTATGATAATAAGCTTTGATTTAACATTTAGGCAAGGTGACACCGCAAGTACTGGCAACTTTCTTAGCATTGGGAGAGCTCACATATTGCTTCAGATTTGGATCCTTCAAGTACTGACAGAAGCACGGCTTCTGCGCCTTGAGCTTGCTGCAGCAAACGGCCGAAGGTGGCGACGACGATGTGAAAGCTGGTGCACATGAGCTTAACTCCGTCGCGCTGCATGCTGCTTCTGCCAAATACACTTCCTTAAGTAGTGAGAGTGTGACCACCAGACTCAACACTGCAAAAAGAGCTGCGTTGATCTTCTTCATTATTGATGCAGGAGCCTTTGATTGATGATACTAAGAGTAGAAATTGATTGAGGTTGGCGACGAGATAGTGGTTCTGAGTAGTCAATTTATAGAGGAAGAATGAAGCAAGTGTGACCAGTGCGGAAATGAATTAAATGAGATGGGACCTGGTGAATTTAATAGCATTGGTCCCATTTCGTTGAAATGAGCCCATCAGGAAGCAAACTACTCAAACAGGCCGTATGAAATAATTGAATAAAATTATATTCACAATCTTTATGCATAAACATGATTAAATAATTTAAAATTAAAAATAAAATAACATTTAATTATATAATAATATATCATTATAAAATTAAAAATTAATTTGGAAACTATTGAAAAGAACATTTTTTTAAAAAATTAAAAATTAGGGTTAATCGGATGTAACCAACCATCTCAAATAAAATGAGAATTGCTCTTTAGATTAAAATGGTAAAGGGCTATTTTTTACCTAAGTTTTGATATGTTTTTAAAGTCATATTTATAAAATTTAAAAAATTTAAAGTTCTACTTATAACTCAATTAGTGTTAAAATTTTCTATTAAAGATAAAGGTAAAATCGTCATTTTATTAATAATATTGAAAATATATAAAATTTATTACATTTTTTTCTTAAGTTTTAAAAACTAACAATTTCACCCTTACCTAAAGTTAAGTTTTCTAACTTTGAAAAGTTATATTCCCCCCCCCCCCCCCCAACAAAACCTAGGGTTTTTTTATTCTCTTCTCCAACTATCATCTCCAATGCCCAATAACCTCCCCTCTCCATCCTAAAACATTGATCGATGTCTTCCCTCTTCATCTCTGACGAACAGATCTGAGATAGTCTCTTCGTCAAAGAAAAAAAGATCTGGAGAGAAGAGGCCTTCATATCCCATCGTAAGTCAACTAATGTTTTAAGGTTGAGAGGAGAGGATGTGGGCTTCTGAGATAGTGGTCGAAAGGGTGAAGAAAAACCTTAGGTTTGGGGGGGAAATCGTGACTTTTCAAAGTTAGAAAACTTTAAGTAGTAATGAAGTTGTTAATTTTTAAAACTTAGAAAGAAAATGTAATGAATTTTATATTTTTTTAATATTATTAATAAAATAACAATTTTATCCCTATTTCAAACAAAAAATTTTAATGATAATTGGTCCATAGGTCGGACTATGGGTTTTTCAAACTTCATAAGTATGATTTTAGAAATGCATCAAAACTTGGGTGGGAATAAATCCTTTGGCTGATTAAAATGTAATTTTTCAAATTTACCAGAATGAAGTGTTGATGTTTCACAATATAAGTGTTAAAATGATATTTGTCAGGTGAAGGATTAAATAATACCTAACCGAGTTCGGTATAGAATAATTATTTAATTAATATTAATCCAATATAATTCGAAAAATTCAAACCCGTCAGACATGTGCAGTGGACGTATCTGCTAAATAAAGATCCCAAGAATGGATTTGGCGGTGCATTTTCCATGTCCCTCATTAATGTTTAGATGCATAATTTGGTAATCGGTTAGGGGACTACCATCGTCCTTTAAATGTGGGGGAGTTGGCGCATGGAGCCACAAACAAACCAGTAAAATAATGATTCCTGAGCAATCAACATTAAAATCTTGGAAGTGAGAAGGTGCCATTAATTGGATAATGTTCTTTTCTCTTAAACAGATAGTCAGACATAACAGTGGGCAGTTGGGGCAGCAAGAATTTATGATAAACAGATGAGAGTCTTTTTCATGGCTATACAATTATTCAATCGTAAATAGGGTTACAGATGACAGCCTTTCAACGTTAGTGCTAATTGAGGAGTTCATTTAGGTTGTCATTAAGAGAGTCAAAATAAAACAACTTTGAGAGAAATTCGACGAGCTCAAACTTAAATGAGTTTGTACTCATCTAAAGTTGAATCCAACCCTAACTCCACCTTTGCTTTGTCACTTTCTGCCGAATGTTTCTCATGATGTACATACAGCTTGACTTTAAAATATTTTTACTCGATCATATAAACTTAGAAGAATCAAACCCCAAATACACCTTGCAAAATTATTTGATTCAACATTCATTTACTTGGTTATGGGTTTGATCATCTCTCAACCCAGATAGGACTAAGTCATTGCAAGTTTCTCAATCATAATTCATTACTAGGGAAGTTTTACAAGATGACCAAGTTAGTTGAAGGCGCCAAGTTCAGGTGAAGCATTAAGATCCACATCTGCATTCTAAGAATTTGGAGAAAACTACCCATGGACTAAGAATGTCAATAAATAACAAAGAAGAAATAATGGCACGGTGGTCTTTGTTTAACTGAACTGGGAGACCCAAAAAAAAAACATCATTTATCTTCTGCAGTCTTACCTTTGCTCCTGAGCATGTCTGTGAAATTCCCCCTCATGATTCGCCTGAATCTAGTATCCTCTGCCGGAGAAACTGGCAAGGTGACTGTGGATGAGGACTCCACTAGCTCAGGTGGTGGTGGCAGTGGCTCTGAAATTTCTTTCTTGCCTAATAGCCCGCCTTCACCAAAGAAGCTGGTAACAGACGATGCAATCCCTAGATGAGCACCCACTACCTTACTGATGGCCTCAAGAGTTCCACCAGACCTTTCTTTCAATATTATTTCAATGGCTTCTTTGTGTGCTGGGTCCAGTGCATCAGGGTCCTTTAACAGGTTTTGTATGGCAGGTATCAGGAAGTCCCGGACACTGGTAGCAGAAAGATCTAAAACAAGCACAGCATTTGAGTTAAACATCAAAACAACAAAAACTGAAAATGCAAATCCGCATTTAAGGCAGTTGACAGAAAGGCAATGTAGTTTGTAAAACAGAAATGTCTCAAGTAAGATGAACATAAAAACTCAGAAATGCAATTTAATGAATTATATTTCTTTAATCTAATTTTAAGACAGCTGATGTTCACTCGAACAAACTAAAATAACCATCTGCACTTGTTATGCTGAAAATATAATTGAGAAGATGGAAACCTGCAGCATCCAAAGCACGAATTGATTCACAGTAAGCATTAGCTTTTTCACGACGACGCACAAGATCACTTGAAGAAGTTGGTATTGCTGAAAGATGGAATATCTTGGACAACAAATGTATATCAAGCTAAGGAAATAGCAGTTTAAACTGATGACCTAGACAACATGAAACCAGTAAGATACTGAAATGCTAGAAACAATGCATATATTCCACAACAAAAAAAGAAAAAATAAAACCCAAAGAAACCAAAATAAAAAACAAAAACAAAACTTAAGCAAGAACATATCTCATTTAGGATATAATCTCTAAGTCTATCAGTTGTATGCGGTACTGCTACCGCCAATGCACGGACCACAGCAACAGTTGCTTCATGGGATCCATCTTCAAGAAAAGCATCCATTTGAACACGAATCTTATCGACAATCTACAATGTCAAATTTATTAGGGCAGTGTCAGAGACTGCAGCATTATAATTTAAACATTAAGTCAAAACCGAAAAAATTCACACCATGTCATTTTTAAAATGTTGTGCCACAGCTCCAAATGCATCTATGCTGGCATACTTCACATTCAGGTTTTGGTCAGACCCAAGAGTAACCAATGCAGGAAGAACATGAGTAGAGGCAACTTTTGCATCAATATATGGTACCTGTGGTATAAATGAAGTCAATGTTTCGAAAATTCATGTTAGGGATAACTGCCAATGACACATCATAGTAGTGTAACTTACAACAACTTTCAAAAGATTGGAAGCATTGATTTTCATATCAACATTGGAGCTGACGACCATTTCCCACAAAATATTAAATACCATACCATGATATTCTTCAAATGTGCTGCATTATAGAATACATCGATAAGTTGGAGAAAAATATAAATAATTAATGCTGAAAGTTGTACATCACTAAACAACCAGACGAAGCGGACGGCATTATTAATCTCAGCACTGCACTTCACTGAATGATTCTCTTTCATGGCGCCTTCAACTAACAGCTTTCTCAAGTAGTCTGCTAATTGTTCATGTTTGCTAGGAGAGCCTAAAACACCAGCCAAGAGAAGCGGCAGTACACACATAGAAGCAAGTTTCTCAGCCACAGCAGTTTTTGGCCTAAGACCTGCAATCAAATAACAATTAGATAACAAAACAAGATCTGAAACAATACCAACAAACATAAAGAGTCCATTACCTTTGATTCTTGAATGAATGGTTGAAGGAAAATATGTCAAATCAGCATTATCCCCAACTGCTACCAAGAATACAGGCAGCATAATGTGTGTTAGGTAAGAATCTCCATAATTTTTTGACACAGCCAACAAAAACTGCAACATCATTCTCCAGGTTAGCAATAAATGGAAGAAAAATTCTCAAGTGCAAAGAACAAAATGAAGACAAGCAATGCAAAGTAAAAAAGCACGATAAGACAGAAATACCTTAGTAACTAGGTTTCTCAAATTATCTTCTTTCTGAGGTAACATGCAGGCCAGCTGTATCAAATCAGGAAAGCAGTTGGCATGCATCCATTCAAATGCTGGCCAATCAACATGTCCGCTAGACAGATATAAGAATCTCAGAGAAGTATTCAATGTTGTAGTTTCTTTTCAAAAGAACAAATAATTTTTCCTCCAAGAAATGAACAAAATAATCAGAAGAACTGAATAGAAAGCAGAGCTTACCCGGCATACAATTCAAGCAAGGAACTAGGAAAAGCTCCCTCTGATACTGAAGCAGCCGAAAACGGACATGTCTCAATTGCATTCTGCTGCACAAAAGGAAGCAATTCTACCAGCATTCTCAGTAGAACTTCAATATTCCACCGCTCCCTTTCACCTAAAACATGCAGATGTGACTCTATAGACCCTTCGACTCCAGAAAGAGGTGGACAATGCTGAAAATATTTGAAGAGTAAAACATTGAAGAGGAAAAAGCATCACAAACCAGTTGTGAAATTACAAGTGAGAAATCAATGGCAACAAACAAGATACCTCAGCAGAGCTCAAGATATAGGAAAGTAACACTCTCAAAATATGGTCCAATTTGTTTCCCCAATTTATCACAGCAGGAAGTAGTTCTTTAAGTGTAGTTTCTACCACCACTCCTGAGGCATCACAGACCAACTGGAACATCAAATCCTCCACCTATCAACAAACAGAATTGAGATGTTGGAGAAGCTTCATATATGTATAATTTTATTCTTTTACTTCTTTTCTTGTAAGCCATCATATTAGGGTAAAGGCAAAAGGCTCCAATCCCTAGACCATGTGTCATCAACCTGTTCTAGAGCTTACATTGTAGCCAAACTGTCAAGTCAGAATTCTTCGCCATGATTGCCTCGAAGCATATTTAGTGAGGCTGACCTTGAAATATTTGTCCAAATTCGGAAAGAGTGGGAGCAGCAAGGCCAGATTATGAGCAGCAGCCTCTCGTACAACAGTTGCTGCATCTTCTATCAGTTGTTGCACAATAGACAATATAAGAGAATCACGAATCTCAGGCCGGACAAATTCTGCAAGCTCTCCACATGATTGTGCAACAAGCAACCGACGTTCTTCATACATGTGATTTATCTGTGATCCATTAAAGAAGAAAATTGCAACCAAAAATTAAGAACATGAGATACATTAAGTAAACTATGAGGTCCCTCCAAAGGCATGAACAGAACTTACCTGTTCCCAACACTGAGGAAGCAATTCCATTTCTGTTCTCATCTCTCCAACATTCTTAGCAAGGGTAACACAAGCCTGAAATGAAGACAAATGAAGCAGGATTATGATCAACCTACAGGATTGTGGGAACATATAAATGTGTATTCCAGGCAGTCACCTACATCCATTATAATTTTTCTCTGCTGTTCATCTGGACGTTTGATCAAATTAAATAGTGAATGGGTCAGGGTATCTCGTGTGCTGCCATCTGGATGGCGCTCAATTGCACACATTATCAGAGGAAGAAGCTCCTATAGTTAACAAAATTATGAGAAGTAAATCTCGACACAAAAATTCCAGAGACATGCATTCATAAAAATAAATTGATTCAAGGCAAACCTCCCGATGGTTTATCAGAACATAAGGAACAATCTTGGGCAAGGCATCTGCAAGGATCTGAATAGTTCCTAAACCCTGTCAAAGTACAATAATATTTCAGCTAAATTGTGTCAAAGAAGTTTAGATTGAAAGAAAGGGAAAAAGGTTTCAAGGTTCTAGAATTTTTTTTTTTAACAGTAGCTGATCAACATAGAATATTCCCAATTTTGACACAATTTCACAAACACTGCAACATGAATTCCTTACCAAACAAAGACAAAAGATAGAATTCCAAGGTGAAAGGATATGCTATCCTAAATATGGAGAATGAACTTGCCATTTTGTCAGCTTCATCACTAAGACAGCCCGATTTCAAATTGAGCACACTGTCCTCTGGTGTTGGTTCATCATTCTGTTTGAGAATACTTTCACTGTTTTCTAAATCATTATTTGCATTTGAAAGATTTGTCAATGCCTCTTGTGAAGCTTCCTCAGGTTGTTTAATCGTGCTATGATCAAGGATCTGAGTAGCCAATGACTGAACTTCTTCACTGTTTAAAACTTCAACCATACTAATTGGGTAAGAGGTTACAGATTTATTTTCGTCCACTTCAACTACTTTCTCTTCTGTCTGTGTAGACTCAGAATAGACAGAGCCTACAGAGTCAGGAGCATTAGTACTCTTTGCCTTTAATCTTTCAATTTCCATCCGCAAAGCTTTTATCTCTTCCTTGTATTTTTCCAAGGACTGGGATTGGACAACATCAACATCAGGAGCTACCAAATTCTGTGAAGAACAGGATCCTTCAATATGCATTTTGAGTGCAGTAATTTCAGCTCTGCAATCATTAAGTTCCTTCCGTTGGTGCTCCAAAGCCTTCCTCAAATCTTGCACCTGCAAGAGTGCATAAGTGAATATGCCTACATACGAGTATTAAATGAAAATGCTTGCGAGAATGTTAAAGAGTGAACTTACCAATTTCTCCCTTTCCTTAAGATCCTTATGAACTGCTTCTAATGATTTGGTTAATAAACTTATTTGACCATCAGAAACTTCTTTGTTTTTCAGTAAGCTCTCCTTTTCAATATTCAAACTCTCATTCGCTTTTAGCAATGACTCATTTTCTCGAAGCATAGCAATTTTCTCCTGCAGCATAAGGAGCGTTTGAATATATATATATATATATATATATATATATATATATATATATATATATATATATATATGGGGAATTTCACTATTTTTTATTTTTTGGATTAAAAACTACTAAACTAAATTAAAGAAGAGATTGAGGTTTCTTCAACAATGGACCAGAAATCAACAAAGAGATAAAAAAATTTGATAACCACAACAATTCCAGACAAGATAGTGACAAGAAAATTCTATATATATACAGGTAATTTAACAAAAGCAGAAATTTTCACATCCATGACAGATGAAATTTTTATTTCCAAATAATAATAATTATACAGAAAATTACTAATATCAATCATCCAAGACTACAATGTTCAAAATCTAAGAGCATTTAACTTATGCATTCACAATTAAGGGACTAAACATTACATAAAAAAATAAAAGTCAGTCAAAATGTAAGAAAGCAAAAAGTATGTACAAAATGGTATCATACTAACATGAACAAAAAAACATATGACATAAATCACAGTTCGAAGTATCAATTGCCATGAGTTTTGAAGCATGATTGTATATTCAGCTTATTATCTGGTAAATCACAAGGGCAAACTTCACAAATGAAGTAATTTCAATATTAAGAATGATTGCTACCCATATTTTTAAGGTTTTTGAGTGGTCACCAAGATGTAAGCAACTTGAAAGATCAGTGCCAATTGGTAACTACTAAGTTAATTGGAATGTTGTGTCAGTTTGATCAAGTATTAGTTGAGACATAAGTTGGAAGACTACCTTAAAAAAGTGAGAAAAACATTTTTCTCTAATTAACACAAGTTGGCAAAAAATCTTGCAATAATAAACACTACATTCCAATGCATTTCTCTATGAAAAACATGTAAAAATATGCTATGTGTTCTCTTTGTTCTTGAAAATCAAGATAATATACAATAATCAAACTCAAACACCAATGAGCTCCAATAACAATCAACACCATAAAAAATCCTTATCAGTTTGATGGTTAAAAGCATCCGTTAAATCCTCCAACTCTTGTAGATAACATGGCTACAAATAAATAGATCACTTTTATAGGCTATAACAATTCTTTGAGATCAAGACCAGCTAACTAAATTCCGCAAGGATAACAAATTTGTCTTATGTAAAACATCAATCAGATACTCATGCAGACAAAAGAATTTCTAAATCAAAATAAAAATATCAGCACTAATCATTTACTCTCCACATCTTGCACCCCACCTAAGAAGAAATGGAACATGAAGATAATACACATCAAGGGGAAGAAAGAAAACGCAGGTCACACATTGAGCTCTTCGTATTACTCCCAGTGAACCCAAAAAAAAAGCACACAAAACTTTTGACTATCATCTCTATATAAGCATAAAAAGCAACCAGTCTACTAGACTTGTGTCTTAAAATATACCTCAGCAGCCTCAGAAGTGGATGAAAGATACTGATAATAATAATGCCGTAAGGCATCTGGTACACATGCAGGTGTGTTCTCCCAAACATCTAAGTTTTGGTCTGTAACCTGAAATAAGAGTATTGACAACTTAGGATCATATTTAATACAAGCTACTCAAACAAATAGACAGACACGCATTCAGCTACTTTTAAAATTTTAACCTCTTAATGTCAACATTTTCTATAAAGTTAAAAACTAAACACATAAGAACTACAAGTTTTGAAGATAAGCATGGACCTGCATTCCAAATTGTTCACTGACTTTCCTTTTGACCAATGATATGTCTTTTTTAGCTTTCTGGAAATTAAATAAAAAATAACAATGAAATTGTCTTCAAGTCAAAAGCAGGTCAATAAACAAATGAACAATTTGCATAATCAAGGCAGGTCCCTGTCTATTCTCATAACTTGTTGCAATTAAGAGAACTGAGAACAATCAGAAAACCTCACAGGAGGTCAGTGAAATCTCCCCTAAATTAATAGTTTCAGAATTCAACTCTCACAAACAAAACTTAAATAAAATTATGAAAGGAAGAGAACAAAGAAAATGAAATATACATTGAAATTTAACATACCTCTTCATAAAAAGTCATTGTTGTAAGCCGGTACCCTGCTAGAAGTAAATATTCCTTTACAGCACAGTTAAGATCTCTACGTTCATTATCCTTCAAAGGACCCAAATCAGATAAAAATGCATCCCTCTTCTTTCGTTGGATCTCAGTTCCATGTTGTACATTGTCATCAGCATCTAACTCTGTAAATGCATTTAATAGTGAAAAGAATTCACAAAAGGCTAAAGCATAGAGCTAGCTAACAAGTAAGCATAATGAGTATAAGCTAATACCAAAGGAGGACTATTACTTAAAGATCCATAATTTGTTCTAAATAAGGACAGAAACATTGATATCAGTATTCAACTGTTATGCAGTACTTATCCTGAGGGATGTATAACTACATTCTAATTTAAGACAAGACAAAACTGCATGAGTGTCAATTTTTTTCTCTTAAAAATGAAGAAAAGTGTCATTATTTTTGCACAGAAACTCCTTAATGTGCAGCCATATATTTTTTGGCAAATATTGGCCCTAGATTGTTCCATTAATTCCTAAAATGTAACGCATCATGGACAAGTGATGCACTCATGTATGATGATCACAGTTAACCAAATAACATAGAGTAATGCAGAAAATGTGTTAGGTGTTATTCAGAGGGAAACAGAAAAATTTCACAGTTCCAAATATCAAAGCCCAAACAGAAAACATACCATGCAAATTATCCTGTGGTAAATCAGTCTTTTTGTTTATATCAGTCTTTAATTTCGTAATGTCCTCTTGCGCTAAACGGAGTTCATAATCACTAATTGCTAATTTTTCTTCCAGTGCTAATTTCTCTTCTAGTAAACTCTGAGGATCTGCAACTGCAATTCAAAATAAAACAGTGACACCAAAGCATCAAAATTGCTGCCCAGAAAATATTTCAGTACAATATCAACAATGTTCATCATTTGCTGCCATAAAGGTGTAAATTATGAGAATTCATGTACTTGTCTGACAAAGTTTATTCAGAAGATTGTACCAAAATTATTTGGTTGTTGATTACTGAAAAAAAAAAAAAAACACTCTTCTCTCCATCGCAGACATTTTAACTGCATTATTCGTGAATGTCATGCTACTCTTCCTTCTGCACACCTACTACTAATTTCTCTGTGAAAAAAACAAATTTAATAAACCCTCAAAGAAAGGAGTTGAGTTTTCCACAATCATTTGACTTCATCTTAACGTTTTCAACTCTAATGACAAGCCTTTTTCTTATGTTCATATCCAATAACAAAAGACACCCAAATATTTAGTTTAAATAGACAAATATGATTAAAGATCATCAAATATCAATTCTTTTTTTTTTCTTCATTTACAATCAATAAGTAATCTCCCTTTGAGTGACCATTCAAAAAATGAAATTTTAACTTCCATTACATTGTCACTGAACAATGAAGCCCACACACTATAAAAATCAAATATCAGAACTAAAAGCTCCCCACAGTACAATGAATCTTGAATATGGTTTCATAAACTTTGAATGCTCAAAATAAGGATTTCTCAAGCACCACCAAAGAAACAACAAACTATATTTTACCGGAATGTCATGTCACCACTGGTGTTTTTAAGTTTTATGACTCAATATAGAGTATAGCCTAATCTAACAACATTTCCTGTTCAACAATCAAAACGCATCGTTTATATAAGGTAAAAGCTAAGCAAAAGCTTCTGATCACAGAGTCTTAACGTTATAATTTCATACTGTAACTTCGAATCTCTAGATTTGCACAGTGAGCATTTTAAAGATAAAGAAGTTGGAGTAACCTCGAAGAGAGTTGAAGCGAGAGATGAGATCGGGAGGGAACTGAGTTGAATCAGAAAAGAATTGTTTGAGGCGAATGGCCTGATCGTCTCTGCCATCTTCAAGGAGCTCTTGTAAGAGCTCGAACGCCGTCAACAGATATTTCTCTTCCAATAAGAAATTCACCACGCAATTGCACAGCGACGATCTCTCTATATCCATTCTTCACTCTCTGGTAATCACGCTCATACCAACCACGAACTGGTCTGCTGCTGCCGTACAGAGTCGTTGAAAAAAATGAAGAAGCGATTCGGTGTTACCAGTAAAACCAACAGAGTCGGTAGGTTTTGGAAGTGTCAACTTCGGATTCTGCGTAAAATCAAACACTTCAATTATTTTTTTAGGACTATTTTCAAAATAATTTCAGAAATTACACGCATTCCTTATTAAATCCATGACGATACATACAAACTAAATTATAATAAGGAATAAAATAATCTTCAATTTATTTTGCAGATAAATCTGGGCATCGGCATTTGAAACACCGTCAAGATGTCAACGGTTTGCGATAGAAACAATTGCACCTCCCTCGCACCAGACATGTGACGGAACTTAAAAATCTTTTTTTTTTTAGGGCCAAATTTTTTTACCCAAATTTTGATGAACTAACTTTCTACCTTTTAAGTTTGAAAGTTTTCATTTTCACACCCACTATTCAGTTTAATTAGTTAAACTTAAACGTAAAAGAATTGGACGGTGATTTAACAGCAGCTAAAAAATCCTACCGTCTCGTCGACATACCCCTTTCCTTTCTCTCTCTCTCTTTCTGGTCCCTCAATTATACCAATCATCTCGATCTTTCTTAATCCTCTCTTCTCGCGAGGCCTAATCCTTTATTTTCTTTACCTTTTCAGTTTTTCACTCCCTTCGATCCATTTGCCAATGGTTTGTTCCCAACATTCTACATGCTTCCAAATAAACAACCCACGACCTCGAAGCCCACCGCTCTTCTATCATAAACGACTTCAAGTCTACTCTCCTTAAAGTTCTCATCGATCTAAATTCACCTCCAAATCTATCAACTTTCCATCAACGTTGCTCCAACCTTCTCATACTATTTCACCTTTACCCTCTCTCTGTCAACTTTACTGTAATTTTATTTTGTCTCTGTATATTTGAAGTAAAATAATATAATTAAATTAATTTTAAATTAAAATAAAATAATATTTAATTATATGATATTTATATTTTTAAAATAAGAGAAAAAAACTATTTCTCATCTAAATTTTAATGAAATTTTAAAATCACATTCACAAGAGATAAAAGGTTCAAACTCTTACTTATGACCAAATTATTATCTAAATTTTTGATTGGAGATAGGGGTATAATCATTATTTTACGTATAAATTTTAAAATTTTTAAATTTTGTCATTTTCCCCCTCTGAGTTCTAAAAACTAATACTTCAACCCATCATCAAAATTTAAAAAGTTTAGATTTCACCCCTAGGGTTTGCTTCCTCCTCTGACTACCATCAACGATCGACGCTTTCCACCGATCTCTCTTCTCCGACTACAAAGAACGACGAAGGACTAACCTTCGTCGCTCAGATCTAGACGATGAAATGTCATCCAAATCTAGAAGAACAGACGAAGGACGACGCGACGAGCGATGAAACATCATCCTTCGTCATCTAGGTTGTGCGACGAAGAAATCTTCATCTCTTTATCACACTATACGATGAGGAGATGAAGATCTCTTCGTTGCACCACCATAGTCGCACCAGGAGAAGGAGGGGGTCGAAGATGACGTTAAAAGATAAAGTTGAAGAGTGAGGGTGAAATTGCTATTTTTGAAAGTTATGAGAGATGACTGAGTTTTGAAAAATATGGAAACATTAGGTTTGAGGGTGAAAATGTTACTTTTCAAAGAATTTTATATAAAAGTGAAATATTAATTTCTAAAACCTTGGAGGAGGGAAAAATAATAAATTTTATAACTTTTAATATAAACAGTAAAATGACTATTTTATCCCTCTTTTTAATAGAAAAAATTAACAGAAGTTTGGTCATGAGTAGGAGTTTGAGCTTTTCATCTCCCGTGGTTGTAACTTTGAAATTGGGCTAAAATTTGGGTGGAAAACAGTACTTTTCCATTAAAAAATTTATATAATATTATTTAAAATAATATTTTAATATTAATTAAACTCAATAGTTATATTTACACATGTTAATATAACCGAACACAAATTGTTTTCTCCAAACTGATCACAGCTAAAGTGGATTATATAAATTAGCTTTTGATTCTTTTTAAGGGGAAAATTTACTAACTCCTAACTTTACTTTTGCCATTGTCGAAGTTTCAAATTTATTTGTAAAGGTTGTTTCAAAAGCTAGTTTAATTGGCTAAATATGAAATCCTAACAAATCACAAAAGAGTTTGGATTTGAGATTTACAAAACACCAAAAGATGAGATTTAAGTTTTAACTGCTCAGGTGATACAAAAAAATAAAAGGCCAAATGACTATTTCCCACCCAAGCTTTGATGTAAATCTAATTTCTCACCTATTAATTATCGAAAACTCAAACATCTACTCATCTATTAAATTTTATTATTACTATCAGAAGTAAAATTATCATTTATTAAAATATTTAAAAAGCCTAAAAACTTATTACATTTCTTCTTTCTAAGTTTAACAATCTAACAAAATTCGCATTACCTAATGTTTGAAAAATCAACATTTTTTCTTAGAGTTTTTCCAATCATCACTGTTAGTGGTCAGAGAAAAAAATAATGAGGACAATATTCTCCCTCCTTCTTAGCTTCTCTCTCAATGATATTCCATTTTCAATCATCGCTAGTCGAAGAATTAATCGAAGAAAACAAATCATTCGTCTTTGTCTAGAGAAGAATGATCTTTATCTGTCGGTTTCTTTGATCGGTAATTATCAAAAATAGAATAGAACTGAGAGAAAAGCTAGAAGGGAGAGAGAATATCGTTATTGTCGTAGACTTAGTGCTGAAAAAACCTTAGAGAGAAATATAAGTTTTTCAATTTTTTGGGTGGGAGAATTTGTTAGTTTTTATACTTAGGGGATGAAAATGTGATAAATTTTTATTTTTTAAATATTTTTATTAAATAACAATTTTAACCCTGACAATAATAGTAAAATTTAACAAATAAGTTGATATTAATGTTTTTGATAATTAATAGATGAAAAGTTGGATTTGTATCAAACTATGGGTGGTATATAGTCATTTGGCCAAAATAAAATGTTTCAGTAATTAGGCCAATGATAATAATGAATATATGTCAAAATATTTTATGGTTGATTTTCAATCTCCTTTAGTAGAGTTTATTGGTAGAATATGCCCAACAACAATAGTCATTAAAGCTCATCGAATTTCATGTTTCAAAGGAGATTTGCAGCTTAATTTTATGAGCACCGACAATTTTAAGCAGGCTTTATTGCTTGAATATGGTGGTGGGTACTCTCTTTGAGGGGATGAACACAATTTATGATTTTATTTTATTTCAAGTCTCAAAATTCCCTGTTCTTGTGGTTGAGCATCTTCACACGTTGCAGTAGATTGGCCTGTCTCTGTACTGTGCCTGAAAATATCAACGGTATTATTTTCCATGAACCTGACAAAAAACTGGTTTTTGTTCCTGCTGCCAATCTCCAGGAATTTAAATAAACGAAAATAAAGCCGAAAATGGAATATTCCATGGCTGGCGATCCCTCCAACACCAACCAATCGTCACAACACAGCTTACTCTTTCTTCTTCCTTTGCTGTTCTGTCTTTTATTCTATTGAATTTAACCAACAAAAACATTAACTTGAACACAATTCTCCACTTTTTTCCCTTCAGAAGACTTACCCGGTATGTCTTTCAATCTCATGCTCCTTCAAACTCCTTGGATGGATTTCATGTATATCTTTTGAGTTTTTCTTACTGTTATGAAACAGGTTAAGGATGGATAAAAGAAGAAATGGGTCAGTGAAAGCAGCAGATAATAAGTATGGAGAATGGTTCATTGATGGTACTTCTTCACTGAGGAAACTCCAGATGGACTCTCAAGAGGTAAAATTAACTGCCAAATTTCTTGTTGGTGTTGTTGCTTTTGATTTAATATAATTGTTTTGGAAATTTTATCTATGTTTATCATATTGAAGACATCGTCTTCAAGAATGAAAGAGCTCCACAAGGCGAGAAGAGATATTAATAGGTACAGAGAGAGCAGAAGAATGGCAGAGTCTGTAAAAGCTCAAGCTGAGTCCGAATTATCTGTTGCAAGAAACACAGTCAAAGACCTGGTTTCCCGGATCGAGGATACAAATTCTAAGGCAGAAGCGAAGATGAAATATGTGAATGAAACGCTAAAGAAGTCTGGTAAGAGTATGCAGAGTTATCAGTATGCAGAAGTGATGAAAGAATTGGAGGCTGTGAAACAAGAATTGAGTAAGCTTAAGCTTGATATGGCTTCTGTATTGGAAGAAAAATCGCAGGCAGAGAAGGAGATTGAGACAACAAGCTCGAAAATGTGGTCTAATATCAGTGTTGAAACGCTAAGGAAAGAGACTGAGGAAGTAAATGAAGAACAAGTGTTGGTTGAGTTGGCACGAATTGAAGCCTTGAAAGAGGTTGAAGAGATTGAAGCCCAAAGAGAGAAAAAAGCCTCTGAATTCTCATTTGCCATGGAGGAAACAAAGAAGAAAAAGAAAGAAATAGTTGAGGAGATTGAGCAGTCTAAGGAGGTTGAAGAGAAATTGGCTGTCACACTAAGTGATGTGAATGTGTTAGAAAATGCACTAAAATGTGTCAAAGGAATGGACAAAAGGCTCCAAGGAGATGACACCTCAAAGTTTACAGAAAGCAGTTTTCAGGAATTGGGAGGTTTGCCTTTGTTAAGGTCAGTCATGGAAGAGTTAGAGGAGGCCAAGAAAGAATTAGCTTTTAGAAGGGATGAGGGTTATCAGTTCATGGCTTCAATGGATGTAATAAGGAATGAGATGAAGCACGTGACTGAAGAAACAGTGCGGTTAGAGAAAGCAGAACACAAGTCGGATTCGATTGTTCAAAACCTTAATTCAAAGCTACTTAGAGCAAAATCTAAGCTGGAAGATGTTTCTGCAGCTGAAGAAAAGGCTAAAGCAATTGTAAGTAATCTATCACTTACTGTTGAACAGTTAAAGACTGAAGCTGAAGCTGCAAAGAAAGAGAAAGAGCTTATAATTCAGGAAACTGCAACCATCAAGGAAGGAATTCAGAAAACTGAATCTGAAATTGATTCAACTGGAGAGGAGTTGATAGCTGCAATGCAAGAGCTGAAGGAAGCGAAATTATCAGAAGCTTTAGCTCTTGAGAATCTTAAATCTCTCATAAAAAGCACAATGCAATCGAGAGCTTCTGCATCACAGAATGGTTCATTAATTACCATTTCTAAGTTTGAATATGAGTACTTAACTGGGCATGCTGCTGGGGCTGTGGAACTTGCAGATGTGAAAGTGGCTGCAGCTCACGCATGGATTGAAGCTTTAAAGGCCAGTGAAAAGGAAATACTAACGAAAATTGAAATGGCTCAATGGGAAATCAAAGAAACAAGAATGGATGAAGAGAAAGAGGTGTTTAGAACTGAGAGATCACTTTCAACAATGAGAAAGGTAGAGCAGGAAATAAAGAACTTGAGACACGGGGAAGGAAAAACACCAGAAGCCAAAAACTTGCAGCCCAGATTGTCAAGAAAATCTATGAAAGCCAGTGGCAATTTAACTCCATCAAGACGGGGGAAGTATCAGAAATCTGCCTCCCCTGCAAATAAGACGCCGCGATCAACTTCCTTCAACGTCAAGAGGAAAACAAAGGTGATGCCAAGTTTTGCTAAGTTATTTAGTGGCAAGAACACTGACTAGGATCTCAAAGCTGTTTGAAGATCTTTTACAAGCTTAAATATCAGCTGATATTTATGTAATAACTGTTAGCCTTCCAAGTTTCATCAATTCATACTTTCATATTTTGGAAAGTTGAAGCTCTGGTTAGTTGCGTGAGGCATTCCTGTATACTGTTTCTATTACATCTCATACAGTAACAATATGTTTAAAGTCTCAAATTTTCTTGTGTGAAACTCAATCATCATATTGTACTTCCAGAAACCCAATTGAGCAAGTTTATTTTGAAGACAGTTGAATAATTAAACAACTAAGCACAGGCTAAAGTCAAAGCCATATATACTGCAACCAGATTCCGATTGCAACGTATATATACCGTAGTTTGGCAATTTATCATAAATTAAAGTTCATGGTGAAACCGAAGTCTAGGCAACCAGAAAATCGATGCATTGGTTAGTCAATTTGTTAGTTATTGGTTGGACTATGGAAGCACTAGTTGCTGTCGTGCCGTCCCTAATAGACCGTTCATTGTATTGCTCACTTGACTTGCCAACATCTAAATGCACCAATCATCGCCTTAACTCACGCTGTTTACAGCAATATTGGAACGTTATCCTCATTATGTCAACCATCCCAAACACATGATCACTACCCTGCGTAATTCTGTTCACTATATAAAAGTATTGACACAGAAAAAGAATATGAAATTTGACACTCTTAAAATAGAATATAAACAAAAACAATTGTGCTTTGTTGACGAGTAAAACTGAATGTAAGACTCATAATTAAATATAATTACCGTGTTTGCAAATACTAAAGCATGCCATATGCAAATTAATTGATAGAAAATACAGCCTTTACATTAAAAATTGAGCTTTCGTGATAAAGAAGAATGGTTTATAAATTGTAAATAATTTTGTCTGGAATCAGAAATACCAAAACAGTTTTCCAGTTTTGGGAAATCAAAGTGGTTTTGCACTTTGCATGAGTTGTGTTTGCCCAGTCAATACTTCGAACTGACTATAAGAGGTGAAATGCCAGGAAAGAGAAGCACTGCTAGTTTAAAAATCACGTAAAATATGTTGGTCAATTCCAGCTTCCAGATTACGTCCGTCTGAGTTTGTCGAGTATTAAGGTGATTCTTCAGAGCCCTTTCTTTCAGCTTTGAATTCTCTTCATTTACTCTTCACAGAGATGGTTTTGCCGTTTGTTTTCTTGACTTTTCTCCTCTGCAATTGTAATCCTCCTGTGGCTTCACAAAATGTTGAAGGACTTGCTCTTCTATCCTTCAAAAAAGCCATACAGAACTTCCCAGAAGGCTATCTAAACAATTGGAACAACTCAGACGATAATCCGTGTGGATCGTATCCATGGAAGAGAGTTGTATGCAGAGAAGGAAAAGTCCTTTCTCTCAGCATTCCAAACAAGAATCTTTCAGGGTTTCTTCCACCTGATCTTGGAAAACTCTCTTCTCTTCACCGTCTTAATCTCAGAAACAACAACTTCTATGGAAGTTTACCAATTGAGCTCTTCAATGCATCAAATTTACGAAGTTTGATCCTATCAGGAAATTCATTTTCTGGGCCTGTTCCTCCTCAAATAGGGAATCTCACCAACCTACGATTACTATATCTTTCTCAAAATTCATTTAATGGCTCGATACCTTCATCTCTAGTTCAATGCAAGAGATTAAAAGCTTTAGTCCTCAATAACAACAGTTTGAATGGCTCTCTCCCAAATGGTTTTGGAACCAGTTTAACTACACTTCAAAAGCTCGATGTTTCCTTCAACAAATTGAGTGGTCTGATCCCCAACGACATTGGCCAATTATCAAGCTTGAAGGATACTCTTGATTTGTCTCACAATCTTTTCGGTGGTTCTGTTCCAGCAACTCTAGGAAACCTTCCAGAGAAAGTGTTCATAGATCTCAGCCATAACAATCTTAGCGGCCCCATACCCCAAGTTGCGGGCCTACTAAATTTAGGACCACCGGCTTTCATAGACAACCCTTTGCTCTGCGGATCCCCTTTGAAAGTTTTTTGTCCTCCAGAAACTTTTCCTAAACCCAACCCTGCTGACCCTTCTATTAAACGAAAGAAAGTCCATTCAAGTTCCAGAGCAGTGATTGCAGCTGTTTCCATTGCCACGGTTGTGGGTATCTGCACAATCGGGATGTTGTTCTATCACAGGTACAAGGACTCTTGTGCGTGTAAGCGGGGCAACGGTGTTGGCAGCAGCCCCTTAGGAGAAAAGTTGACGCTTAGACAGAAGATTTCCTGCTTCACAAAAAATGACTTGGAAACTTTATCAGAAGTTATGGAGCAGTATGAATTTGTGCCATTAGACTCACAGGTTGATTTTGATCTTGAGCGCCTCCTGATAGCACCAGCTTTCCCTCTGGGTAAGAGCAGAATTGGCATTGTGTATAAAGTTGATTTGAGCAATGGGCCAACCATGGTGGTAAGAAGATTGGGGCGTGGAGGCTGGCAAAGGTTCAAGGAGTTCCAAACTGAGGTGGAAGCGATTGGAAAGCTTAGGCATCTAAATATTGTCAGTCTCCGTGCTTATTTCTGGTCTGTCGAGGAGAAGCTTCTTATCTACGATTATATACCCAATGATGACCTTACCACTGCAGTTCATGGTAAGTGTTGCCTCCTAGAAGAATTTGCAAATTTTGATTCTTTCTGCTTTGCCTGCCCAATGTTAATAAATAATTTCCATGATAATCATACATGTTCATTAGCTAACCATTTTAATTCTTCAAAATTGATCAGGGAAAGCTGGAATGTTTTACAGACCTCTCTTATGGCCTGTTCGTCTGAGAATCATAAAAGGAATAGCAAGAGGACTGGCTTTTCTACATGAGTTCAGCCCCAGAAGGTATGTCCACGGAGATTTGAGGCCCAGCAATATTCTGCTAGGACAAAACATGGAGCCCCATATCTCTGATTTTGGACTTCGCCGCCTTGCTAATATAACCGAGGAATCACAAGCATCCCAATGTGAACAAACGACCAATGGAACACCACAACAGAGTTCTCCATGTGATTTTACCATGAGAAACTCTACCTTGAGCACTTCTTGTTATCAAGCTCCTGAATTTTCAAAAGTCAGAAAGCCAACACAGAAGTGGGATGTGTACTCGTATGGAGTAATCATACTGGAGATGATATCTGGGAAGCTGCCAATGATTCAGATAGGTTCCCTGGAAATGAATCTTGTTCAATGGATTCATCTCATGCTCGAGCAGGGGAAGCTGATGATAGATATCTTGGACCCCCTCTTAGCTCGTGATCTCAACAAGGAAGATGAGATAGCTTCTGTGCTAAAAATCGCTCTGGCATGTGTCTGTAAGAGCCCTGATAAGAGACCTTCTATGAGGCATGTCTTTGATAGTTTGGACAGACTAACATCACCCATTGAATAACAGAACATGCTTAATGAAGTAAAAAAATTCACTCAATAAAAGACATGCCAGATGAGTGCCACGATTAATGAAGGGGAGCAAAGATTTTCGAGTTAGTATCACTGTACATAGTTTTCTTTTATGTTTCTAATCAGGCTCTGCTAGGTAAAAATGTTTTCCTTCCCTATATTTATCGGATTCTTCTTCCCAGTTTCTCTTGAATTAGAATTTTTCTAGTAACATTAGTTTTATCTTCTTATTCTAATCAATGGCTTTCACGACCGTCATACAGACTGCACAAAACTAAAAACTTTTGTTTTTTAGGTAACTAAAAACTTTCATTGCTTTGAAAGTCTGTGAACTAAATCAAGCACTTAAAGATGGATAATTCAAATATATCAAACTTGTGACTTTTAACTGGTTGCAAATAGTTTAACATAAAATCTAATAAATGATAATGACAAGGGAAATTACTTCATGCCAAAACGATGTTAAAAAGTGCCTCTTGAGAGGCAAATAAATTCTCATCCAAACTGAAGTGTGAAGAATAAATTTAGCAACAGGGTGCAGGCAATGCCTTCCAATAGGATAACAGTTTGACCATCTCAAAAAGTTGAATTTTTGGTGATAAAGATTTTGCAAGAAAAATGAACAAAAAGCCTTCATGGTAAAAGCAAAAAGGAACGTGCCAAGAACAAGTGGAGTGGCTAAGTTCTAGTTCAAAAATCACAACTATCATGTCAAGAAAGCTTCACAGCTATCATGCGCTAGACCACATTAATACGCATATTCTTTTTCCAAATCAAGTACTTTTAAACACTATTGGAAACAAAATATAATTGACAAAACCTTATAAAATGCTAAGTGCAGGAAGTGCAGTCACAGACAACAAACAAATTTAAATTTATTCAGCAGCCAGAACTTCATTGTCATCAAAGATGAATATCGAGATCAGAGAAGCAACATATTTACATCAAATTAAAACTATACAACTCTTGAGGCAAGTATCATTATTGAATTTTCACTACATAATCTCAAACACTTTAATCAAATAACATATGGAACATTGCATGACAAGAAAGATAAAGAAAAAGAAACTGGTGGCCGATTTCTCTAACTGTATATCAAACAGGAACAAATACCACCAAAATGATAAAACAAGCAAAAGCATTCAAATTTACCCTGACTCCATTACCAAAACTGTTTCTTCTCTTCAGATAACCAACTTACTTTGGCCATACGCTTCTAGCCTATCGGTTTACTTTGTTCAAATGCGACTGTGACAAAGCCTCTGACAATGGTAATGTTGAGGCCTTCATGGTTTGATACTGAGGGAGCAACGAGGGTGGCAGTGGCTGAGTTTTATATATTTGGGACAGTGCAGGGTCATCATTATATTCATCGCAGTAATTAGCAGTTTCTCCAGAACCAAGATCAATTAGCTGAGGCTGACTATCTGTTTGGGAATCAACCACATTTTGTTGCTTATTTTCATTACAATTGACATCGATAGGTGCATTTACAACCTGGGTTGTTCTATAAACTGGTGGGATGAACTCAGGTAGAGGTGGGGTTGCCATGACATCCTTGTGAGCTACTTGGGAAGAAATTAACATAGAATTTGGATGCAATGGAGGCCAACCTGAAACCACTGGAAAAATCTCTTTGGAACCATAGTGCACAGAAGACTCATATATTTGGGCCTGACCAGCTGGCATAAAATATACTGGGTATGACTGACTAGGCAGATATTGCAGCTGCTGTGGATGTGACAGCATGTTATGCACAGGATAGTAAGAGGCAACCGGCACTACTCCGGTAGGGTTTTGAGGTACATAATGACCACCCAATTGTACAAATTGCATTTGTTGTCCCTGCAGCTGATCCAATTGTGCAGATAACGTATACACTGAAGCCTGAACTGTTCCATGTGATGGCATATCTAAGACAGGTTCACGAATTTTACCATCCCATGATTCATATGGGTTGAAAGAAACCTTATTTTCCATTGCAACAACAGGAACAATGTGGTCTTGGTAAGTTCCAATCTGCGCATTCGATATAGCATTTCCCAAGCTATTTATATCACTGTAAAAAGTTAATCACACAATCAAAACTATGCCTCAAAACAATTTCATTCCTATTTAGTTCTTGGAAAATCTATGAAAACGCGTTTAAAGCAGTTCAATGGTAACCAAGTCAAGTATTAGTAGATTCAATTCAATTTGCGATTTCACATAATAGCATTAATAATAAATTAACCAGGTCCGATTATTTCCTTTTACCAGCTTCTATAATTTCTCACTATATCTTAACAGCTTTCAAATCAACCAAAAGACCAAAGAGGAATATAAACAAGAGAAAATAAAACTAATAAGTAATAAAAATCAATACCTTGCAGAAGACTCAGCTAAAGGTAATTTGGCCCGACTGTCTTGATAAAAACTCAAACTTTCATCACCACAGGCCCTAACGGGCTGCAAATTTGACAAAGAAACTGAAGACGATGTAGAACCATAAGACGATGACGTTTCCAACACCATAGACTCTTGTCCACAAAGCCCACCACTGCTGCCATTACCATTACTGCCCTCACTGTGAATTTGGCCTTCCCCTCCTAACCCCATCTCCCCCTTCTGCATTATCTTTGCACTTTTCAACGCGTCCACGAACCAACTCTCCGTCTTCGGATGAGTCAACCCGCACTGAGTAGTCTTCAACTCGGACTGTTTCAACCCAAACAAAAACAATCTGACGCGTGTAGGCTTCGGAAAATTCGAAACTCGTTGTAACTCTTCCAGAAAATTCTGAAGGTCGTCATCAGTGGAAAGAGAAATAAGTGAATCGAGGTCATGGAGTGGCAGCTGGTACTTGAGAGTGAACGGGTAGCTGACGCTTAAGCTGGCGGCGATGTGGGCTGACAAAGCGGAGACTGAGGTGGTGCTGGAGGTCGGAACACTGATGATACGCGTCTCACCGCCTGCGTAATAAAGCGACTTCTTGAAGGGCATCTGGATGATGTGGCCGCCGTAGCTACACATCAACCGGAGCTTTCCGGTAGTATGCGGTGGTGGCGGGTCCATGAAAAACTGCGGCGGCGGCAAGATCTGAGAGGTTTAAACACTTAATTACGGACCGTGAGAGCTTGAGTTAAAAGTGAGAGCTTGGTTGCTTTGCTTTCATGTTAAGATATTGAGATGCGAGTCCACGTGGCAAGAACGTGCGTGGAAAATGCCATGCCACGACAGCGGAGGTGGATTTGGGAGAAAGTGACTGGTCAAACAAACGATGTCCGATCCTAACCGGTTTAAAGTTTAAGACAAATTAGGAGGTACGTGTATGCGCACTGCGCAAGCTGGCCCGCGGCACATCGGGTCTCCCTTTTTAGCACAGCTTGTGGGAGTTCGGCCCACCGATTATAGGGGCCACTTATAGGCCTTGGGTAATGTCCGTTAACAAAAAAAATCAGTTTCCATAAAAGTAAGTATTTGAAATTCCGTCTCATACGGATAATTTGATTATCGAAAGAGAGAATTCTAAACATAAGAGATCTAGTGTTAAAATCTTCTTTGACAAGTTTAATTCAATAATGAGTATAGATTAGCCTTCGGATCAACTTGTTCTAGTTTGAATCAAAACCAGAGGGATAGCAACACAATTAGGATTACAATCAAACATACGTGTATGAATTTGTTGTTGAGATGTTCATGTCACAAGGGGCGGCATAATCACAAACTTTCGATGATTTAAGTTTTTAATCTGTGTGAGAGTAAATTACACTTTTCATATTAAAATTTTTTTTTTTCACTTCTAGAAAACATAAATAATACTTTTCATTTAAAATCAAATTTAATTTAAGAAAAAAAGTTAACAGTATAATTATAAAATAGTATTTTTATCATCTATTAGTTAAAAATAACTAAATTATATATCGTATTCAAAAATTTTAAATATAACAATATAACATTTAAAAATGTTTGAAACCTCAATTATTACAATCTTTTTGTTATCCTAACTTTGGGCACCACTTCTTTAAAAATTATATGTTGACCCAATATATTTTCAAAATACTCTTATGACCCAATAATTTGTAATATATTATTAACACTCTTATTTGTTGCATTTTATTCAATCTTTCATAAGTGTAATTGTTATTTTTTAAATTATCGAGAAGTAGATTTAAATTTTATTCCGTTGATATGTAACAACTAGCAAGATTGATTAACAATACTAGTATATTTTTTCTTGTAAAAAATCATCTTAAGGGGTGTTTAGTTTGGAGAATATTTTATTACAAAAATTAGAATATTATATTGAAGATAAATTATCTTGAAAATTACTAGATATAAATTATTATTATGTTTGATAAAATTTAAAAAAATAGATATATAAAAATAATTATTATGTTTAATTAGAAGTAATAAAAGAATACTAGCATTTAATCATATTAAATGCAGGTTGAAATATATGCAAAATGCAGTCTCATGCAAAATGATATAATTATTTTAAAATATTTTTTATATTATTTATTATATTAATTAAAAATGAGATTATTTTGCTTTAAAAAAATTAATAAATAAGGATATAGTTATAATAAAATCAATATTACATTGGTAATTTTTTAATACTCAAGGTGAAAGTGGTAAATAAATTACTTTTTATATTATTTATCACATCACCATTGGTAATAGAAGATTATCAAAATCTTTTATTACTTATAAACTAAATAAAGTAATAAAAATAATAAAATATATATTACCAAAATAATTTTTTTACCATCAAAACCAAACGTCTCCTTAGTAATATCTCAAATTCCTAGAACTACATAAAAAATTAATTAGATAATTTTTTTTAACATAAATCAATTTAAATAACAATTTAATTAGCTTATGTTTATTGAAATTTTTAGTAAGTTTGTTGGTTGATTATATAAAATTAATTTATGAGTTTGATAATACAATTATTAGATATTTGTTAAGGGTAGAAAAGTCATTTCAATTTTAACAGTTTTTTAAAGGAATCTTAACAGCATGGGGGGCTAGTTTCGTATTTTTGAAACACTTGGGTGCTGAGATAAGGAAACATCGTTTAAATCTAAAAATAAAAAATAGATTCTTATAAATAGAAAAAAAAAAAAAAAAAAAAAAAAAAAAAAAAAAAAGTAACATTTGGAAAGTATATTGGTTTCCTATTTCTATTAGAAAACTTGACTCTTTAAGTTTCCCATTCCTTTTTGAACTCCTGGAATCGGTTACGTCCTTCACAAGAAACCAAGTTTCGGAAGAGGAAACATCGTCTGCGAACTCCAGCCAAAGCCAAACAAAAGGAAAGACTTCCTCTCAAAATTTGTGAGTGCGAATGTTCATCTTCACTCTTTTTTTTTTAATTTCGTTCTGAAATTTTCTATGCATCGTTTATACTCAAACGTGCTTGAGGATAATATAATGTTATTGTTCAATTAAGGTTCCACACGATGCCATATTCTTTCTGTTTTTGTTTTCTGAATCCACCTTATATTTGCGTAGAATTTCGTAAGGATTTCTAACTTTCCTTTGTTCTTTTTTAAGGTTTTAGTTGTTGTTTGAAGTGATTTTATTTTCCCGGGAAAATATATAGGCAATGAAGAGAATCTTTTTACTGTTAAGCTTGCAGTGTTTGTGTGCCTTCCTTTTATAGGCTTTTGCTTTCCCTGGCTTAATTCATGACTATGAAGATTAAAACCTTTGATAATGCTCATCAAATTGTCACTCAAATTTATGATTGATTCATACTTGTACTAGGGTTTGGTTTTTTTTTTTTTCCCAAGACGAGAGAGTGAGGTTCATGGTAGAATCTAGAAATCTTGGTTAGGCTATAATCTGGGTAACTCAAATTTTTATAACGAATGTCTCGTTTGAGGATTTGCCTAGGCCGTATTAAATATTTGAGACCAATTTTGGGGCTTGTTTGTTGATAATTGTATATAGAAATTAAATCTTTTTTTGTCAAGTTATGTTTCAATGGTAAGTTGTGAATTATTTCCCTAAATAATGAATCCTATATGAGGAAAGGGAAATTCTGGCTTGCAAGGCCATTAAATATATTTAAATAAAAGGAAGTGCTCTTGTTTCTTTGCAGAAGTTTCTTTTTTCTATCAAAAAGCAAAGGTACTGGCTTCAATTAAAATCCAGCCCTTCCAAAGAAGAGGCATGAAATCCTTTTCAGTTCATTGGCTAATTTGTTATCTTTTCCAATGCAACATGTTCCTATTTGTTCTATCTTAGTTTTCAAAAAGTCTGAGTGATAGAGATGTTAAAGACATATTTGGTTTAGAATTTTATATTTAATTCTTTTTGTGTTCTAGAATTTGGATGCAATTCCTCGTTTAGATTAGGGTTTGGATAGGACTTTGAGAATAAACCAAGAAGGAACATTGAAGTAGTAGAGAGAGGACATTGACAGTTTAAATTTTCAAAGTTTTTCTGTAGTTAATATGAACTTCTCTATTTATTGAACTCTTTGCATTTCTTCTTCTCAATAGCTTACATTGTTTATATTCCTGCTTTTACATTGTTTGGGAAAGATTTCGAAGTGAGCAGATATTTCTATACTTCTACTTCACTTTCCTATATACAAGTTCAAATGTTTTTTTTTTTTTTGGCTATCTCTGTAACTTAGTGTGAATCTCTAAAACCTTGAATAGGTCCCTAGTAAAGCCTTTTTTTAATTGTTTTTTCAATGAAGAGATAATGATGTGATTATCAATATCTGTTCCTTGGCTGCCAGGCTAGAAATGGCTAAAGAACCAAAGAAACTGGAACCTATAAAGAATGAGAAAGCTCGTTTGGCAACCTTCAAGAAGAGAAAGAATAGTTTGTTGAAGAAGGCTTGGGAGTTCAAAACTCTTTGTGATGTGGACGCATGCATGATCATCTATGGCCCCAAACAGAGACATCAGCCTGGGAAGGCTGAGACGTGGGCCTCTGAGGAAGGTAAGCTAACTAGTATTATCAACAGGTACAAGGGTAAACACCAAGATGATCGCAGACAGAGAACGGCGGGTCCTTGGCCTGATTCAAATGAAAATACGGTTAAGCAAGTTCCCAAGAAGAGTCGGATACTTGAGTATGCTACATGGGATCAACGTTTTGACAGTTTTTCAGAGGATCAAATGAAGAAAGCTCTTTGTAGATTGAACACTAAGCTTGCAGCGACAGTGAAAAAGATTGAAACAATGAAAGGAAGTCCTAAAGCAATGAGAAAGTCAGCATCAGAAACATCAGAGGACTCTCAGATTAGCCACAACCATATTCACAATGTAGATAGCCATCGACAATGTAAAGGGAAATCAACTGATATTCAGCAGCCGATCAATTTCCAGCCTAACAATAGGGTTTATCAAATACCCTCCCAATCTTTAACGGGGACTCCGATATGGATGAGGCGCAATGCAAATAATCCATATCAAAATGGGGGTGCATCTAGTAGCACAAGCAGTCCACAGCAGTCTATTGGTGCATCCATTAGCACCATTCCATTCACTCCACTGCGACCCCCAGTTCAGTGGAATGTTCCAATATCACAGCATCCACTGCAGGAACCGGTCCAGTGGTGGTGTCTCCCATTGTCACAGACTCCACTGCCAGGACAAGTTCAGTGGAATCTCCGACCATCGCAGCCTAACCGGTTTCTGGCGATATCCTCAAGTGCTCCTTCTAATGAGAATACTGCTCAACTGAAGAGGCCAAGTGTTAATTCTGAACTTCAACCACCTGGGCAGCAGCTAGAGTGATAGGCCTTAGATGTGGATATTTTTTTGAAGAAGTTGTCAGCTTAGATAGGCTTATTAATGATGTTTAGGATTTAGTTTTTTAACTAATTGAAGGTTTTTTGACTAATTCTGGTGGAGATTTGTAATGATCTTTTTTTTTCCTCATACTTTCGGGAAGGTTTGTGACGAATTTAGGCTTCCTCCCCTTGATTACAAATTTGGATCCAATACTCTTCTTTTTATAAAGACATACAAGTTTTGAAAAATGTATAGATTGAAATGTTTCCAAATTAGCTCAAAAGTAGGAATTAAATTACTTTATTGTTATAAAGCCTGAATCATAGTATAGATGTACCAAAAAAATCTTGATCCAAATTGTTGAATCGAAACTCTTAACTCAAGATTATTGGTTCAAACGAAGCAGTGGAATTGCTCCAAGCCAGCTGCCAGCTTGGATCCACCCCGTAAAATTAATTAATTTTACCATGGAGTTACAAATTAATCTTTCTAGGCTTAGAATTCAGCACAAAAGACAAAAACACAGGTTGGATTTTTAGAATCAGATTATATTCCACTAACACTTAATGACGTGCGTTTAATTTCAATAAAAAAGAAGAACATCATTTAATTAACTCTAAATACCAAGAAATTAAATCATTATATTCGAATGCATCCCCCTCCAGTTTTCCTCTACAACTGAAGCTATAGTAAGAACAACTGGGTCTTCTACATTTATACTGATTTTACATCAATCTTCATACACACTCTATGCTCCTAGTTCAGAATCAAAATATAAAAATTCCTCACAAAAAATGAGTCAAAATAACAAAGCTGAAAGGTTACACCCTCTGGTCAAATAGCACAGATACAAGGGAAAGCACCAATGACACCACTAAAGTACAAGGTAACAATCCCAGCTCCAGATTCTCTCACACTTAATGCTAGTGCTTTTACAGCCCTGAATTTAATGCTCATTGCTTTGCTTCTGTATAATTTCCTAATATGGACTCTGTTCATTTTCTCCATTTTAATGTCTATCTCTCAGTATTATAAAGGCTGAGAACTTGCAGCTAGAGTTTTTTTCTGACATGAAGAGGGAGAGTAAGATGAGGAAGCCAGTCGTGGATTTGAATCAGTCAATGGAGTTCACACCTTCAACTCCATCTCCGGAAGTGCACAACTTCATGCCCATGACTCCTTTTGCGTTGCCCTATCAACAGGAAACCAAAGATGACCATGAGGTGAGGCTTTTCTCTGAAGAATTTCATGCATGTTTAGTTAATCAAAACCTTATTAAATTTTCTATGCCAAAGGATGAAGAAGACCCAAGACATTCCCGGCTTATGGAGATGCAAAGGAACAGTTTAGAAATGTTCTGGAATCAACAAATATTTGAGATTCATAATACTTCAGGTTCCATTTCTGTCAATCATATTCGCAATTTACTCTTATTTAACTTCCTTTTACCTGTTTATTGTGGATTTTTTTTATGATCTGTGATAACATAAGCCTTTAAGAACAATCAACTACCTCTGGCAAGGATCAAAAGGGTGATGAAATCCAACCCAAATGTGAAGGTCTGCATGTTGATAAATTCCCTCTTCTTAATTTATTCATTTCTGGATGTAAATTCAATATAATGAGTGAGTTTGTTTGTGTGTAAATTATGACTAGATGATCAGCGCAGACACTCCAATCGTGTTCTCAAAGGCATGCGAGCTGTTCATTCTGGAGCTGACTCTTCGTGCATGGCTGCAAACTGAGGGATGTAAGCGTCGAACGCTGCAGCGCTGTGACATTGCTAGAGCCTTGAAGAACGATGAGCTTTTTGAGTTTTTGGCCGATTTTTTTCCTTTTGCTCATAACAAGGTTCAACTCCTCGTCGCATTCCCTTACTGAATTCTTCTTTCATTCCTATCAATTAGAGATGATAATGGACAGTAAGGTGGAATACTTTAATCCTTGTCTCTGTCCTCATATGGATATCCCGTTTCCGGGCTCACCCATCTTGATACAGCGATAAAGAGGAATTCCGATCTCCTTCCTCCCAGGGAATTTTTTTTTTTTTTTCTGTCATTTCGATTAAATTAATAATAAAATATTTATTAAATATTAAGATATATTTATAATAGTTTAAAACCTTTAAAAGGAATTTAATATATAAAGATTTAAGGAATATTGCAAAATCCCCTCTTGTTTGGAAAGCAATGGGTTCGAATACCCAATTTTACATACCAAAATGTCATCTCTACTATTAATGGGGCTATAATTTATAGAAATTTCATGGATATCTCAGGACTCTGATGGTGAAAAATCCTCCGAAGAAGCTGAAGTTCTTCCTCCAAGTCAGATGCATTTCTCGGTTATAGATATCAATAGGGTGAGTAATTAATATGATTAATTCATTAAATATAGAAATCTAATGCATTTATATATTTATATAATGAGCTTGTTCATTGGGTTTGGTTCTTTAGGATTTAGTCCCTGATGATCAGCAGCTCCTGATGAAGCCATCATTCTCCGGTGCCGAACTCAATTCTGGATCTGCTTCTTCTTAAGTAAGGTGAGAAAAGCTCCAAACCCTGTTTCATTCGCAATCCAAATACAAAGCCCATAATTCAGTAAAAAATTTCATTTACATTCATATTTGCACTGGTGGAAGAAGCAGTTATGATCGAGAGGAAAAGGAAGCCAGTCAGCTTGGAAAATTACAACTTGAAATAAACGGATGCATATCTCTTTATATATATGAAATTCCTCATTCCTGGACTTGGGATAAATTATTAAGTGTTGTGGTGAAGCAAACATATTCTAAATATTTCTGGCCGTGTGTTTAGTTTGTTTTTGTAATATTACTTTTTTACTCATAAAAATCAAGTGTTTGAAATAAGATCCAGAAACTTAGATATATATATATATATATATATATATTGGGTCTAAAGTCGTAAAAATAGGATTTCCATTAATTGTTATTTATTTATTTGGTTCTTTTGGAGCAAGTCTTGGCCGGCCAAGTGGTCAACAGTAAATCGTTTTGCTACGGTAAGACTTAAGCCCCTAGTTTTTTTTATATATTTCCCAGATACCGCCCATGGTTTTTTGTTTCATGAAAAATATAGCAGCTTCTCCTTACTCATGGTAATTATTTGTTAATCTTCAAATCAATGCAATCGGTTAAGGATTTATATAAGTATGACTCAAAGAACCCTAAATCGTGCCACAGGTTTTATCATGTTTGTGGATTGGCTCAATTTGCAAAACCCACAAATTACTGGGTTTGGATATATCACAAATTAACTCGCTATTGCACAACGCAATCCATAAACTGCATTGGATTCGACCCAACACAGCCTGCAACCGTGTCCACGCAGAGTTCTCAAATCATGCATCAAATCCGTGATCCCTTAATTGGCATTATAGACTTTAACTAAAAGATTAAGTTAACCTCAACACAGAATTAACCAACAAAAACGCTTTAAATATTCACTGTTATCATTCATGCGCAAATAGCCTCTTCCTCACTTCTCCGTCCGGTTTGAATCTGTCAACACGCTTGCTTAAAACTCAATAGAACGCCCGTCCTTCTGAAAGAAGCTCATCATTCATCTCTTGGGTCTCCTATTCCGCCTCTGAAAATCGGATATCTGTAACATTCATTGAATCATTAATGGCACTGTAGCCATCTTTCAACATCTGGCAAATCCATTACAGCCTGGCCAGTTCCTTATAAAGTAATCATTTTTTATCCTTCCAGGATGCTGACAAATCAGCGTTTTGCAAACCACCAGTCTCAGTTTCAACTACTAGTCTTCCGAATATTTCCAGCTTCTACATTCTTCTACCATCTCTTTATAATTAAGTCCACTGCTTGTCATGGAAACCACCCATCACATAATTCCTTTCTGTTCAAAGAATTCTAAAGGAAATGCCTCATCACAGGCATCCTCCTCCCCCTCCACCAGCAGACCCCTTTGGTCCCCCGCCTCCACGTCCTCCGCCACCGGATCCCTTTGCGCCACCTCCGCCACCGGGGCCTCCAGGGCCACCTCCACCCTCCTCCTTCCGGCCGCCACCTCCAGGACCCCCTCCTCCTGGTCCCCCTCCTCCATTTGCTCATCCTCCACCTCCAGGTCCACCGCCTCCGCCAGGGCCTCACCCTCGTCCTCCTCCACCTTAATTGCATCGATCATAACTCTAATACGTAATGGCATTTAGTAAAGTGAATAAACATTGGATTTGTATACTAAATTACTATCATATAGCTAGAGTGTAACTAAGTTTGAATATATAGTGTTAATTTCTTGTATGTTTCTTTATTTTTCATAATCTCTTGTATTTCTATACCTCCATGAACATACTGCATACTGTTTCCAAGTTTTCTCTTTTACGAATAATAAACTTTGTCTTCAAGTTTTGTCATGTATTCTGAGATCAAACTACGACTGTACAAACATGGTAGTTTAGAAGAAGTACTTAACCTATACGTTTAATTGTTAAATTGGAAAAAAAGGAAAGTTGAAACATCTTGATCTGAACCCCACGTTCAGCATCTCAATAAAAATATATATCCTTTATAACTTGGAAGTGTCGCAATAGAATTGATCTGTGCATAAAGACAGACTGAAAAGCAATCCCAAAAACCAAAGTTTCATTGAAGGTGAATGTCAAACTTATCAGCCATTACGCAAGTTTGTATGCCCGCCGCTCTTTCCTTGCCAAAATCCAAACCGTGGGCATATATATTTTTTAATTTTAATTTAGGAATAATTTTTGGGGAATCTTCTAGCTATCACATTTATCCGTAATTAAACTTAGAATATTTACTTAAGGAAACGAATCAATTATTTGTTTATTTTGTTTTAGGAGTAAGATGGTTAGTTTGGTAGTTTCAACATAAAAATAGTAAAAATTTAATCAGAAAATTTTGAAAATTTAATTCTTTTAATTACAAAATTTAATATTTTTAATAAAAATACATAGCCTCTTCAATGTAGAAAAAAGTGATAGCTCCTCGTTACCTTTTTAATTTACTGAACTCTACATCAAAATTATGAAACTACTTAAATTAACTTGTAATGCTCTAGGGGCAATGTTATTGGTGCATCCACTTTATCGTATAACCACACATTATTTAAAATTTTAATTAAGTATTAAAATTATATATATATAATTTTATTTCATGTTTTAACTTTTTTATAACGAAAAATATAATTTGAGTCTTTTTTGTAATGAAAAATATTATTTGAGTTGAATCGAATTTTCAAAATTAAATTGATCACTCAAAGTAAATCAAACTTTAAATTTAACGACCAATTTCATAATTATTAAATCAAGTATATCAAAAATTTATTTTTCATATATTATCAATGTAGATTTAAATATATAAGTCTCCTCTTCTATTATTTAAATTATTCAAAAGTGTTATGTTTTTATTAAATAATTTTAAAATAAATAATTATATTATTTACTCTTAAACAATCACATCCGTATAAAAATAAATTTGTACACAAAACTACCACGTCAGTTATACGGATAAATCTGTACACAGATGTTTGGATAACAAGGACTATGGGATTCACCGTCTGACAGCAAGTATAGCGTAGCCGTTGGATTCTTCATGGCTAAGGAAAAATGTACACGTATTTACCTAACAGTTAGACAATCAACTAACAGTCTAATAATATCTAGAAACTTCTTATTCTATATAAGCAACTTTATGTCTTTTTGCATCAAAATACTCACCAACATTTCTCTTCACTTATCAACTAATTTTCAAACATGCCATTTCACAGACACCCGCCTCCGCCACGTCCGCCGGACCCTTTTGCTCCTCCTCCGCCACCACCGCCACCATACCTAAGCCCTCCTCCGCCTCCGCCTCCTCCGCGTCCTGAATTCTTTCCTCATCCACCACCTCCGGGTCCTCCCCATCCTCCTCCACCTTTCGCACCACCACCTCATCATCATCCACCTCCCCCCGGTCCTCCACCTCCATACTTTGACCCCTACAGACCACCTCCGCCGTGGCACCGCCCTCCTCCCCCTTACTAGCTACCTAATATGTTACTCTCAATAGTTACTTCACTTTTCAGGGAAGGGAAGGTAATAAAGCAAAAAATATCAAGTACTGATGTGTGTGTGATCGATCATTCGTTGTGCTGATCGGGGCCTGGCTGCTTGGCTGGCTGGTAGCGTGAGATAAAGAATGAAAGGTTCATGTATTTTGCTTTTCTTAATTTCAGGAAGAAATGGATCGAATTTCCTTTCTGCTATTTTCTTGTTGGACTTTTGGAATTTGATAGTACTTTTGTGCTTTGCCAATAAAATTTAGTTGATTTTCTGGTTCTAACTGTGTGGTAGTCTATGTTTTCTTCTCTAAAACTCGATCATGGTTTCTTGGATATCTTTTGAATCACAAATACAATATCTCAAAGGCATAAAAAAAGGGTCTCGAAACTATAATTACACTCGATAGTGGTTTTTTAATTTTTCCTTCAATTTCTTCTGTTGGTTCTGCCTTTTAGTTAAACCATAATCTATTGCAGATGAAACAATGAGATATTGGCATACGTTAATTGTGCAGTGGCCTTAAATTTTGCTTCAAACCAATCTGTTTTGAGCTGAAATTGTTTCCTGGAATATTCTCTGCCTAGCCATGGCTGCCTGTAAAATATCCATTTGCAAATTCACGAGTTAACATATTAAACAGTTAATCATAATCAATCAATAAAAAGCTCCATTTGCTTTCCAGGAAGATAAAGATATGATAGACTTTGGAACCTGCTTTTGCCAATTGGTGAAAGAGGTTATGAGGCCAAGAGAAATTGTTTGTACAGCTGACCCTGCCATTATTCCAACCCAAAGGCCTTTACCTCGAAGATGCAAAACGAAACAGAGTACAACAGCTGCTGGAATTCCAACAAGATAATAGGCCCCAAGATTGACATAGGCCCCAATGTGCTGCCACCCACTTCCTCTAGCTACCCCTGATTCAAAGAAGAAAATTTTGTTACAGGCAAATGTTTACGCTGATAGAATGAGAGAAACCTCACCTGAAAGTACTGCTTGTATGCTGTCCAATATTACTGCAGCACTAAGCAGGGGAACTAACTCTGCGACATAATTAACAACTCCCTTCTCACTGCTATAGGCAAATCCCAAAAGATCGCGGCAGCAGAATAGAGTTGTGCCCACTATGACTGCTTCAGCGACTGCAAGAACCATTACAGCATAGACTGCCAATCGCGCTGTCTGCGGATTTCCAGCTCCTAGTTCATTCGACACCCGAGTGCTACAAATGGTGGATGCATATGTTTAAGCGCATAGTAACAATCAGAAATTATGCAGCAGATAGAAATGCTTCATAAATAATCATGAACAATATATAGGCAAACCTTGCAGCAGCACCAATTCCATATGGTACAAAGTAGTGTAATGATGTAGTGGTAAGGCTGCACATGAAGATTTCAGACATACAAATCAAGCATAGTTTTACTAAAACTCTCCCTAAATCAACAAACACAAGGTCACAGTTTTAGAAGCATACCATATAGAAAACACTGATGTTTCAAGTTTTGAATTCGGTAGAAGTCCAGACAGCAAGATAAGAATCTCAAACGACCACCACTCAAGACTAATCACAGGCATGAATGGAACAAGTTATAAACAATCAGGAAATGAAACGAAGAAAATTAGAGTACTATATTTATGTATTACAAAGTGAAATGTGGTGATTACCAAAACATTACGAGAGAAGGGACTGCAAAACGGAGGAACTCCTTGATGCTAAAGAAAAGGTCATCCAAGAAGAGAGAGCGGGTTTTCTCACATGTCGAAGAGTACTGTATATGAAGTCCAAGGATGAACACATTCAACCAATAAGATAGACCCATGGACAATGCTGCTCCTATACTTCCCAAATCAAACTTATATATTAGAGTCCAGGAAAGCAGTATATGGACACAGAGAGTTGCACATGAGCTTAAGAGCATCGGAAGAATCAAACTCTGAGACTGGAGGTAGTGAACTAGAGATCGAAGAATAGAAAATCCCAGTAGTGCAGGTATGAGCCAAATGGAATATCTGCAGGCCTCAGCTGAAACTTGAGGGTCTTGTCCTACCAGTATCAATATTTTGTCCATGAATATCCAAATAACAGCTATTGGGAGACAAGCTGGAATGAGAATAATTATTGATGAGTAAGTATAGGTTCCAAGCTTATGATATTGCTTTGCTCCATAAGCTTGTCCACAGAGAGTTTCCAATGCACAGGCCAATCCAAACTGCTCAAAAGTTTGATTCACTGTCAATATTTAGTCTAAATAGATCTGAACCCAATTCAGAATCTCCAAAAACACACACATGTTTATTTATTAACTACATATCAATCCAAAAAATCCCATTTAGGCATTTGTCTTGGTCATGATAGACTCATTTTGCAAGCTAATTAATTTTACTAAATGGATGTAATTTGGAGAAGCTAGTGCTATTCACCCAAAATTATTCCGTGCTAATTATGGTAGGAACCCTCCTAATACAGAAGCGCCTTAAAAATTCAGCTACTAAACCCCTTTTTTACTAGTCCAACTAATGGATATTGGCCTTACTGAAATCTAGGAATTTCAACTGGCAAACTAAACCTGTAGAAATGGACTTTCAATTGAAATTGTTGACAAAAACTTGGAAGATAATATTCTCTAGATAGGCACTATGTGATTTTTCAATAACTTGAAGAGGATAGTTAGAGTCTCACCAATAATTTAGCAACAAGTCAAGGTGAGACAAAAGACTCTCATTGCCTATCTTGTCAGGATACCCATTAGAAATACAAGATAAATATTCTCGTGGTTTTTCAATAACTTGAAGAGGATAGTTACACTCGCACCAGTAATTTAGCAACAAGTCAAGGTGAGACAAAAGAGTCTCATTGCCTATCTTGTCAGGATAACCATTAAAAATAGAAGATAAAAAGGCGGGGGATTAGAATAAGCCTCTAAAGAATACATACCCATCAGAGATATGCAATATTCAAGCATATAAATTCCTGATTCCATTATATAATAATAAATAATACAGAAGAATTTGACTCACTCCCTCACTCTCGGCCGATTTTATTGACTCGAACAAGCTAGTGGATCTTAAAGCCAAATCTTTGCTTACGTGTTGTAATATCTAATGACAGGACCCGTGAACAACTTAAGTTATACATATCAGAATCAAATTCAGACAGGAAAGAAAACACCATAGAAGCAGAAAAGTTTTAGAACTGCAACATGATTCATGAAATAAATGAAAAGGGAAGAAATAGAAAGAAATTAAACTTAACTAGTGGAATGAAGCCAGTGACATTGGTGAAAGAAGAGGCGATGGCTACACTTGAGAGTGCGAGTTCTCCAAGATGACCCACCATCATCATTGACACAACCTGCATAAGATACTGTGAAACAGCCACAGCCACCATGGGTGACGCCAAGTAGCTCACCTTCTTCAGCTCTTCTAGAAAGGCAGCCTTTGTTACAGTCACGCCCTTCCATATCTTCTCTTCAGGCCTCTTCTGCAATAGTAATTCCTCTTCCATTTGCCTCTTATCTCAGATTTTTTTTTTTTTTTGCTCAGAAAGCTGTTGCCTTCTTCATTAATAATTGAAGCGTTCAACTATAAATATATGCTTCCATGATCCATCTCATAAGTAAATTAAATTATATATTGGAGCCTGGTGGAATAAACAGACAATTAAACATGTCGCAAGGCCCTTTAGCAAAAGCAAAAATATTTGTTTTTATAAATGATGAAAAGCTGACCGGCAAAAAGAGACGCACGTTGCTTTGCTTTCTTCAGCAGATGCCTTTAATAAAGACATTCCTGCGCATACAAAAAAAATATATATATATGCTTTCAACTATTGGCTCTTCGGTATTTCGACGCTAACTCAAGTCATTACGCTCCTCTGAATCTTGGTCCAATCACCTCTTAGTAATAGTACCCTAATAACGCCACTTTTGTGAGGTAACCGTTCCCTGATGCGCATTTAACAGTTTAGTCATTCACAATGTTTTAATAACTAGAGAGATCTATTGAACTAAGGGTATGGTAGGGATTTTGTGATCTTATGCAGCATAATAACCAATTAATTTTTTTAATTTAATAATACATTTACTCTGTAAAACCCTTTTTTGGATCATTCCGTAATAAGATTAATTTACAAACATGGATAAACACTCATAGAGTGTTTATAGACGACTCTTTCGTCTTTCTTTGATAGCAAAAGGTGTGCTTCATGCAAGCCAAATACACACACCCAGGTTTTTCGTTAAGCCTTGATGTACATAGAATATATTAATCTCATGATTTTAATGTTAAAATCATGGACACAAATGAGGTGGAATAAAATCCCAAAGTATTTCAACTAAAATCATGGGTGCAATTTTGGATAGGATAAAATCCTACCATGTTTTAATTTAAATTTTTAAATATTTGTCTAAAATTTTATTCCACCTCATTTGCGTTTATGATTTTATATAATTAAATATATAAGTGATATATTTTTATATAATTTTAAAATAAAATAATATTTAATTACATGTTAATATATTATTTTAACATTTAAATGTAATGATAATACCAAAACGTTGTCAAAACTTTCCATTGTATAACAAAAATATCAATGAATTTAGGGTGTAAATTTTATGAATTTTATGCATTTATTTTCCGCGATTTTGAAAAGAATTTAAAATATTCGGGGAAAGATGAAAAATAAAATTGTGTTTGATATGTTTATCTAAAAAAATTAGTTGAAAAGGCAAAAATAAAACAATATATAGATATAATTATTATATGATTTTTATAAAATTATATCTAAATTTTCAGTTCCAGGCTTTATAATGATTTGCTTTATTTCCTTCTTCATTCTTTGGTTTAAAACCATGAACCAAGAGATAAAGAAGGTACTCGATAATAATCGAGCTAAACACAGCAGCCCTAATCAAAATCCAATCAAAATATAACAGACATGTATCTCAGTAGCCAAAAAGATACAGAGAAACCTTTTAAAAATGTGTAAGACCCTTATTAAGCAAGCACTTCCCTGTATATCTGAAATATTCATCAAGAGTTTAATCAACAACAAATATTATGGGAGACTCTTTATTACGCATCTGCTCCAGTATGAAATCCAAAAGGACAAGAAGCGACATGTCTTGATCCAGCACTAACGAACTGGAAATATGACATTATTGACAAGCCCGGAATAAAAACAGTTTGCACAGAAGCAACTAAAACAGAGAGACACAAACGACACAATTGCACAGTCCAACAGTACCTTAGTTTTTGTGTTGCATTCTTCCACTCTCCGCACCAGCAAAAGGATCAATAGTAACGTTTATTACAGCTGGTTTTCGTGCAGCAAATGATTCGGTAAGGGCAGACTTGAGTTCATCAGGCGTCCCAACTAGATAACCTTTTCCCCCAAAAGCTCCCATTAGAGTATGATAAGCTGCGCCAGGGACAAAGGAAGTAGGTGCAGGATCATCTTTGTGAGGCCCTGTAATTTCTTCAGGGTTCCTCCGGTCACCACCATAAACACCACCATTATTAAAAACTATCACAACCACCGGCAACTGATACCGAACCAATGTCTGCATAATCAGACGAAGCACATAGATTAACATTTTGATAAATTAGACAAAAACATCAATTAAGAAATCCAATGGTTACAAGTGGATGCAAACTGACATGTAAAGAAACAACTAAATAGACATAATGACTCTCATATATAAACTGGTCTGTAGAAGATTTCTATCCAACATGACTATCCGAACAAAAAAGCAACTTTATGCACTACACTAAAACCTAGCCAAATTAATGGCTTCAATCACTCCTATATCAAATTATTAAAACTCTCATACACATACTACTAAAAATAACCTCAAAAAGGGCCAAGAGGAAGATCTATCTCCACATTGACCCCAGAATAGGCAGTGGGGCGGAAATCTATTAAATTTTCATTGACAAATTATCAGTTAGATAACATTAAAAGACCGGATGGAAAATATTACTGGTTCAAATGTGGCTATGCTCCTAATGACCGAATAAAAAAATATGCATGTCAAGTCATCAGGCCAAACTACCAGCATGCTTACACTGAATGCTTGACTTTACTTCTATCATAATCCCATATTAAAAACTCAAGGTTAAAACAGTTGGTTCACTGAACATTGTTAAAGCAGAAACTATCAAGAACATTGTCATGCATGAGAAGAAAATCAACTCATCCGCAAGTTTATCATCATTTATCGGTAAGATGGCCATACCTCAACTTCGATGGCACTAAAAGTGAATCCAGAGTCGCCTTCAACAGCAACAACAAGTCGATCAGGTGAAGCCACAGCAGCTGCAATGCAATATCCTAAACCAACCCCCATTGTACCCCAAGTCCCTGCATCCAGCCTAGTCCTTGGCTCCGTTTGAACCAAAACAGCTCTACCTACATCCATAGTATTTGCCCCTTCAGAAACCAATATGGGCGCAGGGCTACCCGCCGCCAAAATTGCATCCCTTATAATCCTCATAGGAGTCAAAAAATTAAAAGGAGAAACATCCTTCGCCAACTGAGCCTCCATTCGGGACACGTTGTCCTTAACTTTCTTTGAAATAGCCTCAACCCATGGATGATTGTTCCCCAAACAAAAAGGGTCATCCTTTATCTCCTTATTAATCAATTCCAAAATTTTTTTCGCATCTCCAACCAATCCCAAATGCGGTTTTCTTAATTGAATCTCCTCTTCACTAATGTCCACCAAAATGAACTTCACATCCTTGGACCACTTAGGCGGCTCACCGAAATGTAACAACCAATTAAGCCTAGCACCGACAACCAACGCAACGTCGCATTGACCAATCGCTAGCGACCTCGCTGCGCTCGCAGCAAGCTCATGCGTATCAGGCAACAACCCCTTACCCATCGGTGTAGGCAAAAATGGAATCCCAGTACTCTTGACGAGCTTCCTCAATTCACCCTCTGCTCGTGCATAAGCTGCTCCTTTACCAAACACAATCAATGGTTTCTTAGCCTCTCTTAGAAGAGAAACAGCCAGCTCAATCTCAGAACTTTTTGGAGTAAGCCCAGTTGATACTTCTGATTTATAACTCTCAGCGGATTTAAGTAATTCTTCCACCTCCGATTGTGAAATAGTTTGGTGTAACACATCAGTCGGTAGATCCAAATAACACCCACCGGGCCGACCCGATAAAGCCTGATCAAGAACCTGAGCAACACAATTAGGTATATCCTTTATGTCGTTCGCTTTCACAGCGAATTTCGAAAAAGTTTTCACGGCTTCAATTTGATCGAGTTCTTGAAAATCGCCGCGGCCAAAGTCTTTCTGATCGCATGAACCCGATATCATGACCATGGGCCACGTGTTCACCATGGCATTCGAAAGTCCCGCCAACCCGTGGACGCAACCCGGCCCGGAGACCGTTAAGAGTAGCCCGGGTTTGCCAGTGAGGTAGCCGTACGCCGAGGCGGCGTAACCCGCGGACTGTTCGTTATGGCAGGCGATGAAACGGATGCCAAGAGCGACAGCGCGGTTGGCGAGGGAAGTTACTGGAATCCCCACCACGCCGAACATGTGAGTGACACCGAAGTGAGCCAAGGATTGGGCGGCAACGACGTTACCGTCGATTTGGGCATTTTGGGAATCTACAGAGTCTGCCATTTGAATTTACGGAGTTCTTTAACTTCTCATCATCGGCTTTTTATTTTGGATCAATTGACCGTAGTAACCCCTTGGTGGTGGTATTTCCAATTATATATAAATACATTTTTGGAAAATAATCTATGTGTGATAATAAATATTTTATTTTTAATTAAAAAAATTCTATTATAACCTAATATATTATTTCTATATTTAAATTAAATATAAAAAAATTGTGTATGGCTTCAACCTACCATACAAGAAATTGCCTATAATATATTATTTCTATATTCAGATTATATATAAAAAATTTCTCTTATAATTTTATGGCTTCTACTTACCATACAAGAAATTGCCTGGGGCAGGTAGTATCGGCGGCTGTAGCCTATAGCCTCCAGCTGAAGCGAAATTGAGGGATCAATCCTGGTGTACTGAGGCGGAGGAAGCAAATTTGATTTTCAATTGACCTCAGTTCGCATCAAATTTCGCTTCTGATGCCACCAGCTCCTTTAGTTAGGTTATGCACCTAACATCGCTCCTTGTATTATCCACACTAATATGGTAAAAGGAGTGTTTTTCATTTCAGATTTAGTTTAAATTTAAAAATATATTTATATTTTTTAAAAAATTTAAATATTTATTTATAAATAAACTCTTAAAAAATTTTTTTATTATGATTAAAAATAAAATTGTTTTATCTTATTATACCTTGAAATGTTAAAAAAATACTATTTTACCTTAGTCTCAATTAAAAAAATAAAATTTTTAAGATTTTTAAGATTTTCTCTAAGATATTAATTAAAATAAGTAAAAAATTTTGTGTATAATTTTTTTTAGACAAACTTTTAATGAATTTATTTTTTTAAGTAAACTTAATATTTATTTCAATAATACCCCTATCTAGTCATTACCTTTTTTCAATCGTATTTTTTCTTTAATAATGTTTTCGTTGATAGCATACTCCAGCATCATCACATTAATTGTAAGTTTGGTAATTTATGAATCTAAATATTTATAAACTTATTCAAAAATAGATTATTTTATTTGATTATTAATATGTCTAAATAGGATCGAAAAGTAAAACACATACTAATGCAAAGATTACGAAAAGTATAAAAAGTGCAAGAAACTCAATATTTATTCTAATAATACTTCTCTCTAATAATTATTTTTCTTCGCTCATATTATTTCTTCGGCAACATTTTCAAGGATAGTATACTCTAGCATTATGACATTGATTATAAGTTTTATAATTTATAAATCAAAACATTCATAAACTTATTTGAAAATTTGATAATCTCCTTCCTCGGTAAGGGATGCCGATGGAATATAAATCTTCATGGGCATAACCCGACTTGAAGACCGTTAAGAGTAGCTTGGGTTTGCCTTTGAGGTAGCCATAAGCCGAGGCGGCATAACCCGTGGACTAGACCTGGCCACGGGCCGGTTTGGCCCGTGAACCGGACCGAAACCGGCCCGGATAAACCCAGAACCGGAACCGGACTGAACCGGAACCGAAACCGTAGCTCTACGGTTCGGTTCCGATTCACATAAATTGGAACCGTGGAACCGCCGGTTCACACCGGTTTATGAACCGGAGGTTTACTGTGCTTAATCAGAAAAAATTTGAAATTTTTTTGAAATTGTTTTGATTTTTTTTTAAATTTTATTTAAAAAGGCAACGGTTCCCTGCGCAGGGAACCGTTGCCTTTTGAAGGAAAATTGCAGGGGACCAACGGTCCCCTGCAATTTTCAGTGAAGTTCAGGGACGTCCCCTGCAATTTTTGGCATTCCAATTCACCCCCCTATTTCTAATTTTTTTCAAAAAAGTTTTTTTTCTATATATATCCCTTTAAATTCTATTCTCTCAAATCTCAATCTCTCTACTCTCTCACTCAATCCTTCAAACTCTCATTCTCATTCTTTAAACTCTTAATATTCTCTCAATCTTTCAATTCAATCAAATTTTCTTAAATTTAATTAAATTCTTTCTTAATTTTTTATTAATTTCAATTTCAATTTTTTTTATACAATTCATAATTAATTATAGAATTTATTTCTATAATTAATTTTATTTATTATTTTTTTATTATCTTTTATAATTAATCATATAATTTATTTATATAATTAATTTTATTTATTATCAAAAAATGACAAGTAGTGAAAATTATAGAATGTATTAGAATTGATGGTTCAATATCGGTTTCGAACCGAAACCGTCGGTTCCGAACTGGGGCCATGAACCGGAACCGGCGGTTCCGAACCGTGGACGAACCGTCCTGTTACAGTTTCGGTTCAGGGTCCTTATATTTTCGAACCGTAAACCGGCGGTTTCAAACCGAAACCGACGGTTCATGAACCGTGGCCAGGTCTACCGTGGACTATCTATTATGGGGAGGCGATGAAATGGATGCCAAGAGCGACGACATGGTTGGCCAGGGAACTTACTGGAATCCCCACAAGGCCATGTGAATGACGCCGAAGTGAGCCAAGGAGTGGGCGGCAATGACGTCACCGTTGACGTGGGCATTTTGCGAATTTAGCGAGTCTGCGTTTTGAAACCGCTCATAATAGGTACAGAAAATGAAATTAATGGCAATTATTTCCCCCGATAGCTGATGGTTGTCAAATTGAATTTGTTGACAGCATACCGTATAGCGCCACGTGTTATCCAGGGTCCCCTGAGACTTGGACAGGATAATATTAACATCCATCAAATATAACTGCTTCTGTCACTTCTGGATCTTTGCCCTAATCCCCATAAATTGATTGGTGTTAAGAGAATTAAGTCAAAGTGGATTATCTTGAGAGGTGACTAGAAAGATGTGACTGATTACTTTGGTATGAACACATTAATTGAGTCATTAATTGAATCAGATTGAATAAAAATTTAATACGGAGTAAAAAAAAATATGATTTAAAAAGATCTGATTTAATACTGTAACATATTAAGTTAGGTCTATAAATTTATTACGTCGAGCCTTGAGCTTTAATATTAACTTTATAAGTTGATCCGATCTAATTTAATATTATTTAAAAATAAAAATATTTTTTTTCTTATTTCTGTCTTGCGGCAGAAGCCTTGCTTCCCTTTCCCTTGTGGTAGAAGCCTTGACCTCCTTAATTCTTTTAAAATTTTTTAATAATTTATTTTTTTGTCTATATAAATTCATTTAATTTTTCTTAATTTTTACTTTCATTTATAAATATCTTAATCTCAATTATTTTATTATATTTTTAATCTTATTTTCTCTCACAAACTCTCTTTCAGAAAATATCTGGATTTATAAATAATAATTCTTTGTGTTTATAATTTTATTTTTATTTTAATTTTATCATTACAAAATATTACAAATAGATTAAGTATCAAATGAATTCAATTCATTTAAATATTATCATAGTATATATTTATTTATGTTTTATAATTTATACAGTATATAATTTTATTTATTTATACTATATTACAATTTATAATATTTTTTTATCATGTAACTACGGTATTCCTCCGTCATAAGTGAAAGATTATAAATTAAATATTTCAAGTACTGTCATCCATTTTAATAATTGAAAAATAATTTGTGTTTAAAAATTTTAAATAATTTTTTTTTAAAATTTTGATTAAATGGGTCAGACCGACCCATTTAAAATCTGCCCATTTTTATATATGCTAGGCCTTGGGCTTTATATATTAATGGGTTGGCCTAACCCGAAACCCATTACTGTTTGGGTTTTGAGCTTGACTTAACCTATTAACCCGATAGATCAACCCTGAGCCAGCCTAGCCCGATTTGACTTGATCCATCGACACCTCTACCTTAACATGCCACTAAGAGGATTTTAACCCAAATTTTCTTTCTTATAAGACTCACTCACCTCTTAACCACTGATCTAACCCTTGGGTCAAAATTCCTTCTTCTTACCATAAATAAAAGAGATTGCTTGGGGCAGATCAAATTGAGGGATCAACAAAGGTATACTGAGGTGGAGGAAGCAAATTTGATTTTTAATTGACTTCAGCTACCCATCAAAATTCGGTCCTGACACTACCGGCCACCATTAGTTAGGTTATGCACCAAACATTGGTCCATGTATTATCTACAGTAATAATATGCACTAACATAATAAATAAATAATAATCAATCGACATATATTTTTAAAAATATAATTAATTAATTAATTACCATATTTGTGAAATTAAAAAAAAATATTTACCAAAAAAAGTATATAATTAATTGAAAGATTGCTAAAATTAATCAAAAATAGAATATTGTTACATTCTTTTCAATTGTAAAATCCTTAAAACAGTTAATTATCCCATATGAGTACCGTAAGGTTCTTTTAGAGCCCAAGCCCAATACGATAGGCAAAGTCCATGTACAAACCCAAAACTCTTCTTTCTCGCAGCTCTTTCACGGTAAACCCAAAACCTTTCTCTTTTCGTCTTCTCTCTGTGTCTGCGCCGTTGTTGTCATCGTCTCTGTGCTCGGTTTGCGTAAGCTTTCAATCTCTCAATCACATACCTAATGCGTTTTGTCTTATTTATTTTATTCTTTTCCAACGCTAAATTTGAAAAAGTTGAAGTTGTGTAAGATAATATGCCTGAACCGAATCGATTTTATAATTATCACGCTGCCTTAATAGCTTATTTTATTGTTGTTCACTTATTTAACCTGTTTTTGTTTTCTCTTTTATTCATTTGTTTGAATTTTCACGGATTTACTTGCTTTATGTTTTGATTCCTTTCGTTACTTTTATAGATGCCAGCTCCATTAGCTTAGTGATAACCTGAATTCCTTGTGTCATGAAGACTGTATCTTAAATCTTTTATTCATTGTCATTAGGTTTATAATTGAAGAAGTGTTTAGCGCTTTTAACTGAAAGAATTGGGTGCCTTTTGTTTTTCAGTTAAAGCAGACGTTCTTTGGAATATGAATTCTTCTTATCCAATCCTACTTTGGATATATTCTTATAAAAGATGAACTTCATTAATTTTTGAATTTTTTTTTTTTCTGATAAAGTCGTTTCTAGAGTTTTTAATGTTAGCCAAATCCAGTACAAAGTTTCACCTTAAAAGTAGAGAAGTGATCACGATTTTAGCTGGCACCTCATATACGAAGCTTAACTGTTATGATATATGACAGTCTTCCATAGTGAAATTGGTATTTTCCTCTAGTTAAAGAGTTCCATACAAGTTGACCAGTGAAGTTTGATGCCGTGCTAATGTTTTTTGTACTAGTTAAAGGGTTCCATACAAGTTGACCAGTGAAGGTTGATGCCATTTTTATATGATGGAAACTAATCTGTGGCTAGTGACATTTTTGTACTTAAATTGGATATGGTGTTGTTTGGTTATGTTGTTGTTATTTTAATCATGCAGATGGTGCATATAATTCAATCCCAAAATTTAAAATGATTTTTCTTTATTTGCTCTTATTTCCTGTTTCTAATCATGCAGTTGTTATTTCTTGTTTCTAATCGTGCAGTTGAATTAGAAGACTAGAAATGATAAAGAGACGATTCTACAGGCTAGAACATGCTGATACTAATGATGCTGCAGATTCATCTTCATCCTCAGACTCAGAACTAGAAGGACAAGCCACAGAGGAATCAGAAGATGATGCAGTTGCAGAAGTGAATGGAAATGATGAATCTTGCTCCACTTCTTCTGGTTTTTTTTTTATTATATTCTTTCTTTCTCTGAACATGACTTAATGTTTTCTTCAATATCTATTGCCTTAGGGTAATCTCTTGTAGTTGATTTATGAATGGAGTATCTTTGGCAATTTTTATTATGGTTTGCTAATGTTTTTTCTGCCTGGTTATTTAATTGGAGAAGGATTATGTTACAGTATTTGAGATCTTGTTTTAGCTTTCCAAACTGTACTATGTTATTTTTTTTTTTACATATCTTTAGGTATCAAAGTTTTTTATCCTGTACCAATCTTTATGTACAATTATTCTTGAATAACAAAGTCATTATCAATTGTTCTTGAATTAATATGTTATTTCTGGATTTACTTTCTGAATCTGGGAGGCATTGGAGATGAGTGAAAGTTTCTGTGTTTTAATTACATTAGACCTTTTCAGCGAGAAAATTAATTTACTGTATTTTTTTCCCATTTCATTTTTAAAATTACAGGATATGAGCGTGAGGATAGCTCGGCAGATGAGATTAATGTTGACTCATCAGGTAAGATGTGTTTTTACCCCATGTAATATGGAAAGCATGTTATCTTGTTATTTAAATAAGTTCATGTTGGACAATAATTGCTGTTTCTTGTTACTATTGTTTTTAGATTATCAAACAGCCAAAGATATATATCAAATTTTGTTTTGGACCAAGAAAAGTTGAGAGTATTGTTCTCTGTTTTGGTTGGTTTATCATGGTCTGATGGTTGATACTAGAATCATTACTAGTTGGATAACTGAGGAATTTTTCTTTTTTGGGTGAATGTTGATGATTTTCAGAGACAATTTTTATATCTTTTCCAGAGGTTCTACCAATGAGAGTGTTAGGATTAACAATTCTATTTCGATCTTTAGTAAGGATGTACCAGTGATGGAATAGTTTACTTTCAGTTGTCTTGCCCTAACTTTGGTAATTATTGCTTTTTATTTTTTTATTTTTTATAGTGGATCATTTTTATTAAAATGCTACTTCAATCTTTGATTAAACACCCAAGTCTAGAACATGTCTTGATGGTTTATCCTCAAATGCATTCATTCATTCAGTGTAGAAATTTTCTTCCTTTTTTTTTTTTTGGTCTTCTGTTTCTTTGATTTTTGACAACATTTTGATGGGGCATGTTCTCTAAATGAAGATGAAGCCAAAATTGGAAATGGTGAAGAAATTTTTGAAGATAATGAGCTTTCAAGTAAACATGGTGCTGAAGTGACAAAGTCTAACACTACAACAGAAAAGGCATCAATGCCAGCTGGTGTTCCAGACTGTGTACTGCAGATAAAATCTGTTTTTAGATGCAGGATTTGCCCAAGAATTCTCTGTTTAACTGAGGAAACCTTGAGGGCTCATCTCAATTCCAAGGTAAGGCATGTCTTGTTTGGACAAAATTTAAATCGAAAAGCTAGCATCATATTATAGCCTCAAAATAATTGTTTTTTTATATATCTGACTTATGAATGCATTTTCTTTATATGAGGTCAATTTTATAAGATGTTTAACTTTGAATTTTGTTGAAGTATTGGTGGAAGATTCAAAATCACTATGACCAAAAATTTTACTTCAGTTGTTTTTAATGCCTTGATTTTTTCTATGAATTTATTTGATAGACAGGAGAAATAATTCTATAGTATTGGAACTACATTTGTTCCTCATATTGCCACCTCCAAATTGATTTAGATGAAGATAATAATCACAGTTTGGTATTCAGTGTCATATGGGCCTTTCATTAGTTACCTAATGAAACATATTTATTGTTCTAGAGGCATGCTCGATCTGAGAAATTACTGAAGGAACACAGGTTGAAGGCCATACTCAATGATGATGGTGAAATTGAGAACCAGGAGACAGCTGGAGAGATGCATGCTCGAATTGTGGCTCTTGCTCAGGTTTTATTTATTTTTCTCATTGCTTATTTATCTATTCTTAATTTGGTAGTCCTAACCAACATGAGAATTGGATTGAATATTCTTGTTGAATAACAAACAATTGAACTCGTTGTACCAGAGCACCAAAAAAATCAAAAAGAAAAACAAAAGACAACACCGAAAGAGGAATTTGTCAAGCAATGAGGTAATTAGAACAATGCATTTTCATAATTACATCTATCTATGGATTTCCATATGCAACTGATCTAAATCTTATAACCTGCTGCAGAATACAGATGAAAATTTAGTCACTAAGAAGGCAAAGCAATTGACCCAGAGCCCAGCCAAGAAAAGGCGTAAAGGCGAGAACTGAAGTGTAAAATCATACTTATTGCAAGGGATAAAGTGGCACCAAGGAATTAAATGAAGTGATTTCCAGGTAGTTTCTACTTAAATATTAAATTCAGTATCCTTTGATGCCATGAGTTGTGGTGTAGAAGGTGCAAAGTAATCCCTTGAAATTGTTTGCGATGTTATTCTTGTTTTGAGCTTCAAGTGTTAGTTTGTTGGATAAGGAGTTGTATCATGCTCAGAAAAATTTTGTTTTTAACCCGGAATTAAAAAGCTAAAATTCGTGTTGTAGCTTCACATCTTTCATGCTACATCATTTTGTTATATACATATCTTATTATGAGCACTAGAGAGACATGAGGGCATTTTGAAGGGAAAGAAAGGAACTTTTCAAGCTGACTGACCAAACCGGATCATTACTCTTGTTTTGTGCCGTTTCTTATTGGAACTTAAGTATCGGTTATTCAAGCGGTTGTAAATAATATTTAGAACATACTTTGCCTGAAGTCTCAGACTAGAATCCAATTTGTAAAAATAATCACCGGCTCCTGTAAACTAATTCGGAAACAGAATAAAAATTGTTAGTATAAACTTATCTTGGAACAATAAAGAGAACAAAAATATTAGGGAAATTGAAATTTTTAGCACTATTTTATTCCGTGTATATAAAATTGTCACCTATCCTAAAACTTTAACAAATATACCACAACAGTAACTATCTTTCCCAAAATACCCCTCTTTAATCTTTCATGCATAAATTCTCTCTTCTTCTCTGTAATTTTTTTTTCTCTTCTTCCAAAGTGATAAAAGAATCATTCTCACTTCTTCCTCATCTTCAGAAACAAAAGCAGAAAGGAAAAAACTGAATTCTTCATATTAAGAATTTTTCAAAATAAGGATTTAAAAAAAAGAGCAATCCACAAAAACTCAAACACATCTATTGTATATACCTTGTAGGAAATGACGATCGGAGAAGACGATATAGTAGTATCTAATTAGAAAAGGATAAAAAATTGGCATTTAAAGATTTAAGTGAAAAAAAAAATTAAACATTTAACTGAAAAAAAAATTGACGCTTTTTTAAAAGTAGGGAAACGGTTGGCGAACGTCAACCCATAAATATTAATGCAGGGGAAGGGTTGACATACGCCAACCCTTTATAATATAATAATATTATATTATATTTTATATATAATATATATACCTATGTATATATATGCAGGTTGGCATTTAATTAAAAAAGAGGGTTGGCGTTGGGTTGGCAGGACGCCAACCCTTGGCGCCAAAAGGGTTGGCGTTCCTCTTTTTTTTTTTTTAATTAATTTTCTTTTTGAATAGTAGGCAACCCTTTTTATTTTTTAATTAATTTTTTTGTTTAAAAAATATGAACGCCCACCTTTTTTATTTTTTAAATTAAATTTTAATTTAATTCAAATTTAAATTAATGCAATAAAAAACAGAAGAAAATAATACTCTTCTAGAAGAAAATTAATTTAATTAATTTAAATATATATAATTATATATTATAATATTATATATAATATATTATAATATATAATTATAATATTTTAATTATATATATTATATAATATATAATATATTATAATATATAATTATATATATTAATAATATAATATAATATATATATTAAATAATATTATTATATTAATATAATATATTATATATTATAATTATATTATAATATTATAATATATTATAATTATATAATTAAATTATAATATTTTATATATAATATAATATATATAATATTATATTATATATAAAACCACCAACCCTTGGCGTTAACATTATAATATTATTATAATATTAAATAATATATTATTAAATTATATTATTATATTAAAATAATATATAATATATTATAATATATTATATTAATATAATATATAATATAAAATAATATATAATATATTATAATAATATAATATATTATATTATATATTATAATATAAAATATTATATATATTATACTGATGTGGTATAATATATATAATAATAATATTATATTATAATATAATATAATAATATTATATTATAAAGGGTTGACTTATGTCAACCTTTCCCCTGCGTTAATATTTATGGGTTGGCGTGTGCCAACCCTTCCCCTGTATTAATATTTATGAGTTGGCGTACGCCAACCTTTCGCCTACTTTTAAAATTATGGGTTGGCGTAATGCCAAGGGTTGGCGTTAACGCCAACCTTCAAAAATTAAAAAAACGCCGATTTTTTTTTCAGTTAAATGTTTAGTTTTTTTTTTTTTTTCACTTAAATCTTTAAATGCCAATTTTTTATCTTTTTCCAGTTATATACTACTATATCGTCTTCTCCGATCGTCATTTCCTACAAGGTATATACAGTGGATGTGTTTGAGTTTTTGTGGGTGCTTTTTTTTTAAATTCTTACTTTGAAAAATTCTTAATATGAAGAATTCAGTTTTTTCCTTCCTGTTTTTGTTTCTGAAGATGAGGAAGAAGTGAGAGTGATTCTTTTATCACTTTGGAAGAAGAGGAAAAAGAGAAAAAAAAGTTGCAGAGAAGAAGAGAGAATTTATGTATGAAAGATTAAAGAAGGATATTTTGGGGAAGATGGTTACTGTTGTGGTATATTTGTTAAAGCTTTAGGATAGGTGACAATTTTGTATACACGGAATAAAATAGTGCTAAAAATTTCAATTTTCCAAAATATTATCTATTAGTATAGACTGAAAATTCAATATGGAATTCCAAAACCAATACGGTAAAACAATCGATTGACACAGAATCAGCCAGATTTGGTTGGGGGTCGGGGGGATTTCAGCCTAGTTAAACCTGAAGAATAGTCCATTTGAGTTCTATTCGAATTTAAAACTGTGAATTTGAAATTGAGTTCAGTTTGCTCTAATGACAATGAGTTCATAAAAGAAAATTAGAGAAAAGAAATTGTTCCTGATTCTTTCTTAAGTTAAAGTGGTTTAACTCAATTTTGAGTTGAGACTACATCTATTCAAATTCAACTCATTCGAGTTGAACATCAGTTTGAACTCAAACAGTTTGAATTATATCCACCCACTAATTATATTCATTTCATTATTCTAGGGGCTATTCAATTCGGGCAAAACTTGATATTCTTAACTCTTGGGTTTAAGAATTTTTGTACAATTTAAACACAATAAATTGAAAAACCTTTTTTATTTTTTCAGTGACTGATTTAAGCATTGAATTCCATTTGCCCCACGGTTGAGAACTATTAATTGGTTATCAAGAAAATGAAAGCAATATTCCTCAGTTAAGGTAAAGTTCGGATAAAGTTCTTGCAAGTCAGTAAAGACATCACCCTAAATTTCTGAATTTCTAAATTTGACCAGCTAAGGCAGGCGATGCTCCTGTAAGTTCTAAATTTCAAGTCTCCTGATTGTTAAGGATGATCAGGTGAGACGGATGTTTCTGCATTTTGATCAGCTTCATCAGGGTGGTTGGGAGGAGGGGGCTCCTCTGCTCTTTGGCCGTCTTCAGGATGAAAATTGATGGGGAACTTTGTGACCCTTGGTTTATCAGATAATATATTTCTTTGGACCTTATCAATCAAAACGCTCGGGGGAGGCTCCTCTTTCAACTGCTCGTCCCCGTAATCATTGTTTACATAGTAGCCCACTCGGATAAACTCCTGGCCAAGGTATGAGCACGTCAATAGAAGCACAGTAACACCGATAATATCTTCTTCACGTATCTTTGATGGGTCTGGCGGATCAGCCTGCAATATGTCCAAGGGTACAACGTGAGATCATATCAACCATATCAGATCAACAAAACTGCAGAAAAGGCTTCAGTTAAAATTACCTGCAATACAAAACGGTAGTTTCCAACATTGACAGGCCCAACAAGGACACTTTCCAATTGTTGATCGTAAGTTTCATCCTCAGCAGATCCCACATAAATAAGTTTCCATTCCAAATCTGCATTGACCAACATAAACACAATGAAAATCTAGAAAGACATTTACAGGGTCCCGAGCAACTAAGCATTGTTCTACAGTGAACATCAGAAAACCTATGACACATTATCAAGGAGGAAGATACAGAAATCTTCATCACTCTGAACTGCAGAAAACAACGGAAAAAGCGTACATAATGTATTTAATAATCACAGCAATTACAAAAATAAAAAGGAAAAAAGAAAAAGAAACCTATCTTCATCAGAAATTGACACGAATATAGAAGAAGCATTATGCAAGTTACCTAAAGGGAAAAGAAAACCTTTCCTCGGTATATTGTCTTACACTCTTGCTTCATAAACATATTTATGTTAGCAAAAAAAAAAAATTAGCTTTTAAAGATCGTATTCGGGTTCATATAGAAGTCTGCTCCATGGTGTAACCATGGCCACCATTACACTTTCTCTCAAAACTCAGTCTCCAAGGCCACAATGAAAGATAACAGCGAACAAAAGGTCATAGATTACATACAAATACAGTTTAGGCTAAAATATTCTATAATGTTTGCTGAATGAGAAGGGAGATAATTTACTTCGTATGGTACAATTATTTAGAACAAGGAGACAGAATAGGTTGATGGCAACCCTGGAAAAGGAAAACAAGTCTCGATTTTTGGAGGAGAAATCTTTATCAAATCAGAGAATAAATACAACAGATAGTGATAGGGTTAAAAAGGCTACAAAAATCCTACCTAGAAGGAAACAAATAAACTAATTTTAGACATTATCCTATAGCTGATTTCTAACCAAATGATGATGAAATTCCGCACACCCCCCCACCCCCCTTCTCCTCCCCTTAAGTTGGGATGCATATGTTGATCATTCCCAACTTGGTTCTTAGGTCTTCAAAGTCAGTGCTAGGCAAGACTTTAGTGAAGATGTCCATAGTTTGAAAGGCAGTAGGTGTGTAGATAAATAAGATTATTCCTTCCTCTATTTTTTATTTAATGAAGTGTCCATCTATCTTCCACATTTTTTGTCTTACCATGACAACTAGATTTTTTGGCAATACTAATTGTGCTTTGATTGTCACAATACATCTTTACAGGCTTTCAGTTTGCTTGTAGAGCATCCAAAAGAAAAACAATATAAACACAAGCTAGGAAGGATGTTGTTATGAGGACTGAAACACCAGTTAATATCATTTGGGAGCAGTCCCCAACAATGGAATAATTTTCTCACTAATTCTCAGCAGTAATGGTTTGAAGTAGAGTCAGAATAAATGAAGGAATAGACAATACCAAGAACTAATCAACGGATGTAACATTAAGATACAATTTTTTCTTGGCAACAAATATTACCAAATTGAGTTCTGGCTCTAGAGCAGGACTCTACTCCAAATTTTCAGTCAACAGATTCCATACAAGGGTGGAGTTAAATAACCCATTCGACATTAACAGGTGAACTTAAAAAACCCTTTCGCCATCGGCAGAAAATTCAATCAATACAACCAAAGATATATTTTCATTGGATTCACAAATTTACTTACGAAGCTATTGCCAAAGTATGACCAATCACCTTACTTGACTGAAGAATTACAGCTATCATGTTACACTTTTGAGCAAGAATAATTCATTAAGAACAACTCTATAAAAGAAGACTCAATGCAATTCCACTGATTGAAATTAACCAAGAAAAAACTCAGAACAATGTGATCTCAATCCACACCATTTTGGGGAACTTTCAAGAAACAATATTCCGCATACCAACATAACATCTAAACACGTAATCAACAATACACATAACCTCCAAAACTTCAATGATTGCTTGTTCTCGTACCAAATTATCACCACATCAAAACAAGACCATAAACATATGCCTATTATAGAAACATAGGAAAGGTAAGAGTACCGTCTTTAAGAGGAGTAACGCATTCGTAAGAGATCTCGAACTGAAACGGACTCAAGAACGGCGCCGGGTTGTCCAAAACCGTGACGTTAGTAATATTCACAGCACTCATTGTCTGGAATACCGAAAAATCAACTTATTTGCAAGTAATTTCTTGAAACAACCAATGGAAACTGGGAGTTCCACAACCTTCATCGAGCACTCAAAAGGGAGCAAACCCAAATAGAGGAAAGCAAAGAAACAATGAAAAGTATGGTCAAAATACAAACTTTGTATTTAAATTGTTCAAATTGGGGGTTGGGATCTGAAATGTGAAAAAAAAAAAAACCCTAAAATGAATTAATGGGTTTTTTTTTTTTAAATCAAGAAAACAGGAAAAATGTTCTTGGAAAACAGATTTAAGAGTGAATGTGATAGAAAGTAACGTGAATTTTATATTTGTACGGGATGTGGAGAATTGGCGGGAGAAAGTTTGAAGGGTTGAAGATGAACGAACAAACGGTTTAAATGGAAAATCTTTGAAGGGATTTCAAAACTTTCAATTTAGGGCTCAATTCGGAAAGAAAGTAAAGGCCAGTTTGGTTTATGTTTTTTGAATAAATCCATTCTAATTTTAGAAATATTTAATGTTATTTTTCACCAGGTTGGGTCGGCCCCTTCAATGAATATTAGGAGGTCAATATCATTTAATGTTTTATATTATACAATTCCATGTAATGGATTATTAATTTTTCTTTTTCTTTTTCTTTTTATCGTTGCTGTTATTATTTCATTTGCTGTTTTAATAAGTGAAAATTAGAAAGTATTATTTTTTAAGGTAAATTCGAATTTAATCAAACTTAAATATAGATTAGTTTAAACTTTGTTTGCAAGATTTGACGACAAACTCACTAAATAAAAAAAGTTTACCAAAGGTCAAAAACAAATAAAATTGTATAAAAAAAATTAATAAAGATAAACTTATTGACGATTTTCTAATAATTTAAGCTTGAATTACGGTTTTTTATACTCAAACTCAACTCATTCGAGTCAAACACTAAATTGAGCTCAAACCCAAACTAATTATTTTTATTAATCCAGAAATAAATAAATTTTAATTGGTTAGAACCCTTTTTTAACACTATCTATGACCTAAATTAGGACGGTTTTGTGATAGTGAAAGCTACAATTTCAATATATAAAAAAACAAGAAGAAAATTCGATGTCACACTCAGTACCTGCAAAAATGGTTGTCTTATTTTGGGAAGAAACAATGACAAACAGGTTAAACAATTGAAGGCCAATAATCTTCTGATGCAAATTATGCGATGCACCTCTATGAGTGGCGTGGAGGCTTTTAGTCTTCCCTATTACAATAATGCAAGTTGAAGCTTCGAAGGATTAAAATAATCAAAAGCTAAAGCTCTATAGCATAAACTTACCACGCAGTATTTAGAATTTTACAATACCAATGTAACTTTTTTTTTTTGCACAAAACCTGCATATCCTGTACAATCAGCACTTCAACAGAATTACAAATTTTTATGCAAACAACAGCATGTGTGATAATCATGGACAATATTTAGGTTTTGGCAGTCTCACATGATCACATTCATCTTCTGTGTCTGAAATTGACAAAATTCAGCTATATCTGCAGATGTGTTACATTCCTCCAGATTTCTATCAGATACAGTGCGAATGAATTAGGAATACAGCAGCCTGGTGAACAGGTGAGTTTCCCCGACAAGTTTCAGAGAGAAACACGTATCAGCTACCTCACACCAGAAAGAAATTCCTTCATCTGCATGTGCATATGGGGACATGTCGTCATTTCTGTGTGCCTTCATGCATGTCGCATTAATTTCCTTCCTCTTCTTGTACATACGTACACCATCTCATAGTCATACTATATGAGTTTTTTCACCCAAGCTTGTTGAGATGGTGTGATTAACTTCTATTGCAGCTGGTTTTTTGGGCTCTAGGGGTTAGTCTTGATTATGTATAAAGTGTTGATTCCCCACATAAACCTCCCACTTCTTGATAGCAAACTGTTAGATCTCAAACTTGCTTGCGATGAGGCAGCCTCAAGAAGTAAAAGAATCAACCCTAATTCCGGGGATGAATGCGTCAACCTTTTAGAGTTGAAGGACGGACGAAATTTACCCCTCGGATACCATAAAGAGCATAAAAATTTTGAACATAAGAAAATTGTTTCAACGAATGAAATTTACTGATTAAGAGAATCAAAATATATACAATTTACATATCTATAAGTCCCAATATTTGGCTGCGGATTATTTGATGTTACTGTATTTGAGTAAATAGACAACTTGATGAGCAGAAGCAATATCATTCATTCATCATTCATCACCGTGAGCAAACGGGTTCTTCTACTATGGTCTCCAACAATGGCTTCTTTGATCTCGACATGGACAATCTATGCATAAACTCCGGCTGGGAGAACTCCTCAACCTCATCCAAATTTAGCTTCGGCACCTCCGTCTCTTCGTTAATCTTATCATTCATCCCCTCCCCACACTGATCCGCCGGCAAAATCCTCACTTTCCCAGAAGAACCCCGCTTGGCAGCCATAAACAAAGCACCCATGTCCCCGGCCGTGATCATAGACTTCACCCTCTTCATCGGAAACAAAACGTACACGTTTCTCGCTTCAAGGTCTTCATCCGCATTGAGAGGAGAAAACCTCCGCCCTACTTTGAGAGACTGAGAGTTTACAAGGAAGCAGTTCGGCATCTCCAGCATCAGCTCCGCCGCTTTGGTCGGCGTCAGGATTTGTTTGACCTCTCCGCCTGGAAACACCACCTTTGCGTATCTTGAGCTCTTGCCCAACGGAGTCGAAAGCGTGCAAGAAGCGTAATTTCCCATTATCAGAACTTTAAATTAAAAACCTTAAAATGATTGAAGTATGAGATATATAATCTTGAGAGCTGAATTTAGAAGAATAGAAGTTGAGAGGAATATATATAGAGGAGAAAAGGGGAGGTTGAAAAAGATTATAAGGGTGACAGTTGGATGAAGGAGTTGACGAGTTGCCACGGAGCCGAGCTGAGTCTGCAACTCCGCGTTTGAGAAACGGAGTGGAAAAGCAACCAAGAGACCTGACCAGTTGTCGTATTAATTATTTAATTAATTATTAATACGTGTGGGTCCTTCCTTTTGTTGAACATGACTATAAAATTTTTAAACATATGTTAATTACGCAAATAACAATTGTGTGAAAGCAACATGCTATGCACGTGGCATTGACTTGGATTAAATAGTCAGCTTCCTCCTTGCGTAATACAAATAATTACTAATTACATTATTTAAATACCTGGCCAATAAAGTGTAAATTACATTTTACCACCAAGATTGGCCCGAGAGATTTTTCAACCCCTCGAGCTTGACGGATAAGTCATTTTTGTTCATTTGAAAAAGCTTGATTTTAATTTTAAAATTAAAATAATCTATCTAATTTTAATTTTTTATACATAATAATTTGATTATTTTATAAGTTTAAAACTTGTAAATCAATCGTTATAATTTTAAAATCTTCTTCATTTAATCAACTCGTTGCAGATTGTGATTTTATTGTCATCTTTCACAAGCAAAAAAACTGAAATTTTAGTCTAATACTATGTGTCACATAGAGGGAAAGATGGGTAGTACATGAGAGAGGGTGAACTGGGGGTTGAGTGACTTATCGAGGTAAGAGACTCATGGATTTCTGGCAAGGGTGGGGGTCAACCAAAAACCAAGAAGCAAGGGTGAGAGTGGATATGATAAAAAAGAAAATGATATTTATAATGATTTAACTTTTTAATACTTCCAATGTTGTTTCTATAGCGTATGATTTTAATTTAAAAAATATGATTTACCTGTAAAGGGACGTAAAAGTATTTTAGGCCAAATTTTAGCGGGGAAAGTAATTTACTCGCAAATATAGCAGGAAATAGGACAGTGGCGGTGGTGGTGTGGCTGTCGGTTCACGCTGAGAAGTGTATGTCATTGGCTGCCGTGTCACGGGATCGTTGGTGCCACTCACAAGCAACATTCCTCCATCATATTTCCTAGTAATTTCTCAATCTTCAAACTCATTATATATTACAAACAATGTCATTGTACAATGATTATATTAGTCTTGTGATTTGATGAGAAGTTGCTTTCCCACCTCACAACTCTTTCACACTTAATTTTATATGTTTGTGGGAATCCCTACCGGGTTCGGAGGTATTATTTTAGTTAAATTAGTTGCTTGTTTGGGTTATACTCATACGATACATCGTTGTCAATCTTCTGTACAATTTCGCATATGGTTAATCCTTCCAAAATTTGATTTTCTCATACAATTTCTTCTGTTTCCAACGCTTTGTTTATCCAGTAGCCTTTTGAAAAGTAATACTAGATCATCGTTTTGTTATACGAGTCTGAAAAGAGAATTTATGGAAGAAAATAATAATAAAAATCACACCCAAGATGATTGAGATTATTCTGAAATTAGTGATTGTTAGGAATTAGTGTAAATCTACCAGCATCTTCGACTTAATATGTTGTGGAATACAAATAGGTGTTTTGAAAAAGAAACTGAATACTGTTGGAAATTTACACAAGTTAGAAGGTAGATTGGTAGTTAAAAGGATTTCAGCAGGGCCCTAACGTTGATTATTTTTAAAACCTTTAGTTTACTGGTTAATTCTACTGCTATCAGGGTGATGTTGTCACTAATCGTATTATTAAATCGAAAGGTTCATCAAACTGATGTTAACAATCTTCTTGGATGGTGATCTTCAAGAAGAGGTCTACATGACTCAGCCTCAAGGCTTTGAATATAAATCTTGGCCTGGTTTTGTCTGTCAGTTAGAAAGTTTTGTATGACTTTAAACAGGATATCAGCTCAGTTGTTGGCTTTAATTTGTTTATTTTTAAGAAGGAAATGGTTATTGTGTACATTCTCATCTATGTAGATTATATATTACTCAATAGTCCACACTCAACTTTCATTCAATCCTCAGTTCCTGATCTCAACACTCAACTTACTCTAAAGGATTTGGGTGAATTGGGTTATTTTCTAGGATTGGAAACTTATAGAAAGATTTATATATCTGTCAAACTGAGTATGCTAATGGGTTGTTGATCGAAACCAACATACAAATTACTATAATGCCGACTCTAAACCAATTGTGATAAGAACAAAATTGTTTGTTGGAGATAGTGACTTATTTAACAACCTCACTCTATTTCTTAGTCCTATAGGAGCATTACAACACCTTATTCTTACTAGAGCAGACATATCTTACATAATCAATAAGCTGAGTCAATATCTTCAAGCTCCTACTTAGCTATAGTGGAAAACTATGAAAATAGTGCTTAACTATTTTTAAAGGTACATTGCAGTATGGGTTATTCTTCAAAGGCCTTCTACCCTCTTAAAACTAGGAGCATACTTAGATTTTGACTAGGCTGACAATGAAAATAGAGTTTGTTTGCAAATTCCAAAATAGTTTGGTAAAGCAGTCATTTGGTGTGATAATATAAGTGTTGTTTCATTAGCTTCCAATTTAGTTTTTCATGAAAGGACTAAGCACATTAAGATAATTGTGCATTATGTTTGAGTGCAAATAGCTTTTAAAGATTTTGTCAATTCATTATGTTCTTTCTGAGTATCAGAATGCAGATGTATTGACCAAGTCCCTGCTAGCTCTAAGGTTTGAGATGGTAAGGAATAAGTTGCATGTTGTAGAAAATCCAGTACTCTTTACTGATAGCAAACAAGAGGTATCTATTGAGAATAATGTGGCAAAGGACTCTTACTAACTTGATGTTGTGTTCAACTTTCTGACTGAAGATGGTGAACTGAGGCTGTGAAACTTATTAGTTCTTTATTGGTTGTGAGAGTCTGCAATTCCAGGGAGGATCTCTTTGTTCTCTGATGTTGTTCCTAAGTGAAAGTAGTTGACTCGTTCTTCCACCTGACCCATCGTTTTCGTCACAATCAGTTGGGGGAGCAACCCGTTTGTCAAATCCAGTAGCACAAAATGGGCCGGAGGCCCAAATGATATTTTGGGCTTGGACCACAACACGATATAATATTTCTTCTGCAGGCTCATGGTATATATAAATTTATTTATTTTTCTAGCAATATAACGGCCGCCCAAAGTCCTCCCTAACGTCAGGTAAGCAAGGACGGCTTTTTATCATATGGATGGAGGGTAATCTGCAGGAAAACGCCACCGTTTTTTCTTTTTTAAAAGAAAATTTATTTTCACAGTATGAAGTTTTTCAGAATCGGGTTTTAACTCAGTGAAAGGACTGGTCCACATATTGACCAGCAATTCCGGCTCAGATTTTAAAATACTGTTATTTGTATGTGTGCCACTTGTGTTTCTGTTATAAAGACATAATTTCACATTTTTTATATACAAAATTTGACTGGCGGCTATTATTATTATCGCTTGATTTATTTTATATGTATATACTTTTAATTATCCGTCAAACCGAAACAAGTCAGTTGTTTCGGAGTCTTAAATTTTGGTCAAAATTCTTTCAAAATTCCCTAAAAAAATTAGAAAATTATAATTATAATGTTAAATTTGTTTAGAATTCTCAAAAAAAATTAATTTTTTAAGAAAATATAAATTCAAATATCCTATTACAACCTATTATAACGGTCGGGTTAGATGAAGTTAACAAGAACTTCCGAATGGTTGCCAAAATATGTACTGCTCTTCCACTAACTAGTCTTCCACTTGGAAGTGGAATTCAGAAATTCAGGCGGCGACGTCTCTTCTACCTTGTCCACTGTGGAAAAAAAATGCTTCAAAGTCATCATCATTCTCCCCTCAAACTAGGCTGCACCTTCTCTCAGTCAAATCAAACTTCTACCCCGTCAAACAAGGCTGCAGATACAATCCATAATATAATTCTTCTTTCAGTCAAAGCAAACCATAATGCTATCCCCCTTTTAAGGGTCAAGCCATCCCAATTGCCATCACTCCGGACTTCTGAATCCAAGGAACCAGGGACACACTTCATAGCACAGAGATGGGCAGTGATCAGATAAACAACCCACTTGAGCCTTTGGCCATGAATGGCGGAGATGGACGATACAGCTACTCCCAAAATTCCACCGTGCAGGTTTTATTTAGTTTTTTTTACTTCTTGCATATTTAGATGCTTTGGTGAGATGATTATTTACTGATTTTTATTTATTTGCAGAAAAGGGGAATAGAGTGTGTTAAAGATTTGATCACTGAAGGGATTGTGCAAAAACTTGACACACAGAGGTTTCTTTCACCAATTTCGCAGAAAAAAATTTTCATCGCTGACTTGGGATGTGCTATGGGGCCTAACACTTTCATTGCAGTGCAAAATATCATAGATTCTGTGAAGCAGAGATTTCAGTCTGATGGGATCGATTCAGGCTCTACTGAATTTCATGTCTTTTTCAACGATCATGTTGTCAATGATTTCAACACCCTTTTCATTTCCATGCCATCTGACAAAGAATACTTTGCGGCTGGTGTGCCTGGGTCTTTCCAGAATCGGCTGTTTCCCAAGGCCAGTCTTGATGTAATCCACTCCTCTTACTCGCTCCAGTGGCTCTCAAAGCTGCCGAACGAGCTGACAGATAAACAATCGCCGGCGTGGAATAAAGGGAAAGTTTATTATCCAACCTCGGCCAAGGCAGTGGTGGAAGCTTATAGAGGGCAATTCAGAAAGGACATGGAGTCGTTTTTGAGTTGCAGAGCTTTAGAAATTGTTTCTGGGGGTCTCATGGCTCTGCTAATCCCAAGTGTTCCAGATCCTCATTGCAAGTGTGTTATAACTTCAGTTTTTGACCTTCTGGGATCTGCTCTCATGGATTTAGCAGGCCAGGTAAAAATTTCTGCTAAAAGATTTGCTTTAAAATTATTGTTTGCTTCATTGTGTAAATTAAAATTTCTCTGTTTAATTTCAGGGATTGGTTGATGAAGATAAAGTGGACAATTTCAACTTGCCAATCTACATCCCGACCCCAGATGAGATAGTCTCTTTAATTGAGAACAATGGCGACTTCATCATTGAGAAGATGGATCCATTGTTGGCTCACCAGGTCACTGATCCAGACACCATGGCCATGCATTTGAGAGCTGGCATGGAGAGCAACATTCGGGAGAACTTTGGAGCAGAGATCGTTGAACAAGTTTTTGATAAATTCAAAGAGAAAATTGCAGAGTCTAAAGTCCTCATTGATCCCATCTACAAAAGAACATATGGATTATTTGTTCTTCTTAAGCGTAAACCTTACTAGAAATTTGAATTAATGTGTAATGGCACAGCCAAAAAATAGTAGTTTTCATAATCTTAATGTAATAATGTCAGTGATTTTTGTTAGTAAAATTTGGCTTGCAACAGGATAAGGGCCAAGCAAAACTTTGGGGACTATATATGTAGTCATGTAGTGATGCAGTTTCAAAGCTTATAAACAAGTTTTAGAAAAATAATAATAAATTACAACAAATATTTGAAATGAAAAATTTAATTTGTAAAAGTATTTTAAATTTTTATTAATTTGAAATGAAATGATTATTTTACGAAGTGAAATGGTAACACGTAATATGATGCAACAAATATATTATTTTATTTATAAAATTATTTTCATTATACGATGAGATGAAGAGAGACTTAATAGCAAAATAATGACTCTATCTAATTAATATTAGGGAAAAGTCAAAAAATTAAGATTGACATCAAGGAAAAGACAGAGGGCTCACGCTTCGTTCTGCTCGATGGGTGGAGTGGTGACGGATATGATTAAAATCAAGAAAAGTCATTAACATCCACTGAGTAAGAGCAATTAGCATATATTTTAAATATATAAATAAATATATTTATATATATATTATTAAATAATTAGATATTATTTTATTTTTAAATTAAAATTATTTAATTATATATATATACACGTACTCAAAATAAATATAAATATTAACTAAGACCAAAAAACTATTTTCCACCCAAGGTTTGGGGCAAACTCAACTTTACATCCGTTAATTATCAAAAATTTAAATATTTATTTTTCTATTAAATTTCAGTATTATTTTTAGAGATAAAATCATTATTTAATAAAAATATTTAAAAAATTATAAATTTATCATATTTTCTTTCTTAGGTTTAAAAAATAATAATTTTCCCCTAACTTTTTCTCACCCAAAGTTTGAAAAATCACTATTTTCCCCCTATATTTTGTATTTTTCTTTTGCCGCTTTTTTAGCGACCGGAGCCAACCAACCTCCACCCTCCCATCTCTTGGACGAAAACAAATCATCCGCTGACTATTTGTTGGCGAGGCTAGGGCTGGATTCGAGCCGAGCCGAGCTCGGCTCGCAGCCAGCTCGGGCTCGGCTCGGCTTTTTAAGGGCTGGCTCGAGTTCGGCTCGAGCTCGACTCGAGCCGAATTCGGCTCGGCTCGAGTTCGGCTCGTTTTCAGCTCGGCTCGGTTCGGCTCGTTTTTTATATCAAAACGACACCGTTTTGTATATATATATGGATTAAAACGACGCCGTTTTGTATAAAAAAATTTTTAAAAAAATATACCGAGCCAACCCGAGCCAGCTCGGGCTCGGCTCGAGCTCGATCGAGCCGGGCTGAGCCCGGCTCGTTTCGGGCTCGAACCGAGCCGAGCCGAGCTCGAGCCCGAGCTGGCTCGGCTCGAATCCAGCCCTAGGCGAGGCATAGATCTATGCGACACATAGATTTGTTGATCGAAGAGTTTAAGCCTTCATTCTATTGATTTGTGCATCAACCGATAATTCGTCCTCTTTTAGGAGATGGGAGGGAGGAGGTTGGCCGGCTCTGATCATCGGAGAAGCGATAAGAGATAAAATACAAACTTTAAAGAGAAAATAGTGATTGTTCAAACTTTAAGTGACAGGTAGGTCTGGAGAAGGGGGAAATTGTTAGTTTTTAAACCGGGGGAGGGGGAATGTGATAAGTTTATAATTTTTTTAAATATTTTTATTAAATAATGATTTTATCTCTAATAGTGATAATAAAATTTAATAAAAAACTGAGTATTTAGATTTTTGATAATTAACGAGTCAGATGTTGAGTTTGCATCAAACCTTGGGCGGGAAATAACCAGTTGGCATTAATTGAAATATCAGCCGACCATGTGGTGGCAGATTCCACACGGCTTCCATAATCAATGAAAGTAGTCGCAAATTCATTCAAGTTTCTCCATGGACCTGTAAATAATTTTCTCTTTCGACAAAATTTCCTCGCAACTCATCAGTAATTCCAAAGAACAAACCATGCGATTGAAAATTGCATGTATTTAATTACCCAAAAAAATTTGCATGTATAGACTGGAAAGCTGAAAATTTCGCCAGATTTATCGTAGTCAATCCCAAAAGGTTGAAAAATGAGTTCATAATCACAGAATCAGATGGTTGATTTCACAATACAATCACTAAACCCTGCTGATGAAGTAGTTGTGGTTTTCTTTATTAACATATCAATGGTTGAATTCCACAAATGCTTACCCAACTTGTTGAATGAATTAATTATTTGACTGGTTCCCACATTATCATTCTAAAATATTTCAGCCAGCCAGGCCTCTCACTTCTTGTATCTTGAGTTCTCTTGGCTGATTGCGCTCATAGTCGTTTTTAGTTCTCTTTTTGCAATAATTCTGATTACTTTCTTCTTTCCGAAATTTCTTCTTGAATCCATGGCATGTTTTGTTGACCCCCTTGTCTCTCAACTCTTCCAGAGGTTGTTTCAGCTATTGGGGTCTGATGAGGTGCGGGGCTTTGCCCGGCAACTTGTTGAGGGGGTAGATTCAGAGCTAGAAGAGCTCAAAACAAAGTTGAGAATGATTGGAAATCTGCTTAACCGTGCAGAAGACATACAACTGATGGATGGGGCCTTAAAAGAGTGGCTTGACAATCTTCAACACTGGGCTCATGATGCGGAAGACGTGCTGGATGAGTTTCCCTATGAAGCTTTGCGACGCAAACTGAAGGTAGAACCGCAGGAAAGCTCTAGCAAGGGATTGAGTTGCCTCCCTGGTTATTTCCCTGGCCGTTTGTTCAATGTTAACACCGGCTCCGAGATCAAAAAGATCAATAATCGGTTGGAACAACTCCGCCAGCAAAGATCAGCTGAACTTAATTTGCAAGAGCTTTCTGGAGTGACATCAAGTAATGCCGCACTGCAAAGACCAGAGGAAACTTCAAGCGTGCAGCCTGAAAATTTTGTTTATGGCAGAGATGAAGATATAGCCAAACTAGTTGAGATAGTGAAAAACGAGCCAACAGGTGGTAGAAACTTTCGAGTGATAACCATTGTCGGCATGGGAGGGATTGGCAAGACGACAGTTGCTAGAGAGGTGTACAATCACAAGGAACTGGAAGGCTTCAAGTTTGAGGGAAAAGCGTGGGCACGTGTTTCATTCAATTTTGATATTCTTACAATCTCAAGGAGTCTCCTGTCATTAAAAGGCTCCATGCTCTCCGTTCCAAGTGATTCAAATGGCCTGCAAGTTGAACTGCAGAATGCAGTAAGTGGGAAAAAATTCTTGATAGTATTAGATGATGTTTGGAAGGTGAAATACAACGATTGGGAAAAGCTAACGTCTCCTTTCAAAGCTGGTGCACCTGGAAGCACGATAATCATCACAACGCGTGATGAAGATGTTGCAAAAACAATAAGATGCTCTGATAGTATTTATCCTTTACAGCTTTTATCCAGAGAAGCTTGTAAGTCATTGTTTCAGGAGCATGCACTTGCAACTGGTTTGGCTGCTTATACTGATCGAATTACAGATACAATTCATGAAAAAGTCATTGAAAGGTGCAGTGGCCTGCCTCTGGCAGCAAAGACTCTCGGTGGTCTTCTACACTCTAAGTCAATCGATACTTGGGAGAAAATACTGGACAGCAAAATTTGGATTTCATCTAAAGAAAATGATATTCTCCCTGTATTAAAGTTAAGTTATCTCTATCTCCCTTCTTATTTAAAAAGGTGTTTTGCTTATTGTGCAATTTTTCCAGAAGACTATGAATTCGAGGAAGAAGAACTTGTATTCCTGTGGATGGCGGAAGGTATTATTCAACCTTTTGATGAGCAATTGAATGAGACAGGTCAATATTTTCGTGATTTATGCTCAAGGTCACTTTTTCAAAAATCAAATAATTATGCTTCTAAATATGTAATGCATGACCTTGTTCATAATTTAGCTGAATCTGTTTTTAGCAAATTCAGTTTAAGATCCGAGCAAGCCATTATCAAGCTACCGGAAAATATTGAAATGATTCGTCATTTTTCCTATGTTCGTTGGTATATTGAGGGAGTTTTTTTAATTCCTCATTATATGGAGGGAGAAAAAAGATTTAGAGGGTTAGAAAAACTTAAGAATCTAAGAACATTCTTGCCGGTATTCAAGAGGTCTGATCATTATAGTAATTCACAAAATTATGTAAGTGCTATAGTTCTTTTCGATGTGCTGCCCCAATTAAAGAAGTTGAGAGTATTGTCTTTTGAAAGATACCAAATCACTCATATTCCTAATTCAATTGGAGGTTTGATTCATTTACGGTATCTAAATTTTTCTTATACTAAAATCAAATGTTTGCCTGAATCAGTATGTTCATTATTGAACTTGCAAACTTTGTTATTAAAAAATTGTTCAGATCTTATGAAGCTACCTACTCATTTGAGATGCTTGAGTAATCTATGTCATCTTGATATAAGTGGTAAAAATTTATTGAAAGAGATGTCGTTCGGAATGAAGGAGTTGAAAAATCTCCGAATGTTATCTAATTTTATTGTGGGCAAAGAATTAAGTTCAAGTTTGGAAGATTTGAAGAGCTTAAATTATCTTAAAGGAACACTTCACATTTCAAATTTAGAGAATGTAAATAATGCAACACAGATAGGTGAGTTGATATTAAACAATAAAAAAGATTTAGAAGTGTTGTTATTAGAGTGGGGATCTCAATTTGATGGCTCAAGAGTACAGAAAGTAGAAACAGATGTTCTTGACAAGTTGAAACCTCATAGCAATCTAGAAAAACTAACAATTAGATTCTATGGTGGTTTAGAATTTCCATCTTGGTTAAACAGTTTGTCATCACTCTCTAGATTGACATTCCTTGAATTAAAAAATTGTGAAAATTGTACAAAGTTACCTTCTCAAAGCCTATTGAGCTCACTTAAAGTTTTAATAATAAAAGGGATGCCAAAACTAGAGAAAATAGATATGCAAAGTCCTTACAATTCATTGGAGTTTCTTTGTTTTGAGAATTTGCAAAAATGTCAATATTGGGATACCAAAGTGGACAATGAGCATGTTGAAAGATTCCCAAAACTTTGCCAACTTTCCATTATTGAATGTCCCAAACTTACTGCAGAATTGCTTGATGATTACCCTTTATTGGAAGATCTTAAAATTTCTGACTGTGCAAAGTTGATAGTTTCATTCTTAAGTTTTCCAAAGCTCACGAAACTACAAATTGGTGAGTGTAAGGAAGTGGTGTCCACTAGTAGTTCTACTAGTCAGATCACCTCAATTAAGTTTGAGCCTCTTCCAGATGTCGCAGAGTTTGAAAATTGGTTGAGGGAAAATTTCAATTGTGTTGAGAAGCCATTTAAATGGACTCATAGCCTCACCTCTCTAGTATACTTGAATATAGAAAGTTGTAGTTTCTCATTTTTGAACACAATCTTTCTTCCCAATTTGATTCATCTTAGAATTGAAAACTGCCTGGCTCTAAAATCTTTACCAAAAAGATTGAAACAGATGAAAGTACAAAGAATGGGAATTTGCCACTGTGATTCTCCACTATTTATTGCGAGAAACATGCTGCCTTCATCTCTAAAAAGGCTCAAGGTATCAGATTGTAAGAAATTAAAACATTTGGAGGGAATCAGTTCTACTCTTCTTGAGTATTTGAGTATTCGAGATTGCGAGTCTCTCACCCATCTATCATCACGAGGATTGTTGCCTAATACACTCAAACATCTTCAGGTTGATTCTTGTCCAAATCTCACAACATTATTGTCAAGAAGGTGTTGCGCACATAAAAAACTTGAATGCCTCCATATTCACAATTGTCCAAGGCTGAGGTCAATAGAAGAGGCATTTCACAATAGTCCTTGTCTTAAGAAGATTGATTTGGCTGGTCTTCAAAATAATGGACTGTTTGGTCTGCAAAGTCTTACTGGTCTTCAAGAATTAAGCATAGAAGGTGGTTTGGTGTTGCCGGTAGAAATTATTCCAACCAGCTTAAGGAGTCTCGTGATTAAGAAAGATGTTGAAACGAGTAAGACACTTATTAGATGGGGATTGCACAAACTCACCTCCCTTAAACGTCTTTCGATAAGTGGATTTGAAGATCCGGAGCTGATTCTGTCGGAGAACCAACGAATGCCCATTTCTCTTGAATTTTTGGAGATCTTTAATTTGGGACCACTCAGATCCATTTCAGACTTGGGCATGTTCACCTCTCTCAAAGAATTGAAAATTGGGGATTCGAACTTCAACTCGATTCCAGACCTAGGAAGCCTGGTATCACTTAAAATCTTCTGTATTTGGAACTGTCCAAAGATCAAGTCAATTCCAGGTTTCGGAAGCCACTCCTCCCTCGAAGAATTCCGTATTATTTCATGCCCAAAGCTCAAATCAATGGCGTGCCTAGGAAGCCTCAATTCTCTTCAAAACTTGCGGATTCAGAGCTGCCCAAAGCTCAAATCCTTGCCAAGCCCGCCATCCTCACTTCTGGAATTAGAGATTCAGAAATGTCCATTGCTGAAAAAACAGTGGAGGAGAGGTAAAGGGAAGTATTGCTCAAAGGTAGCTCACATCCCTTTAGTTAAAATCGATGGAAAATTCATCTTCAATTCAAAGGAGGAATAAAGAAGCAATTCCGAGTTGGAAGAATTGAGTTTAATTAATTGAATTCAAGGCATGAAGTCAGATAATCATCCCTGTTTCATTCAAGGTTTGCCATTTTGTCCATTGTTTTTTACATTGACAGTGTATTGTTTGGCCTCTGTCTCAAGTTACTCTTATTTTAACATGTCAGATGATTACCAAGCAGAGACATTCACAGTGGCACTTTAGTCAGGTAATTTAAGCATATTGTGATGCTTAAAATTCAATAAATTATGTTCCAATTTTTCTTCTTAAATGATTTACTGTCACAGAATTTTATGATTCATCTTACATTTTTTTTCAGCGAGATATAAGTTGATAGATTAAACCCAGATTCGGAGTAAACTTACTTAGATTCTGTTTTTTGAAAATCATGATAAAAGTAAATTCTTCATCTTGCTTTCGTTTTTCAATTTTTGTATGTAAAGTTGAAATGATTTCTATACAAAATACGATTATCATTATATAGCCAGCAAATTAAGATCATATTAAAGGTTTTTTTTTCCTTTCATGAGTTTTGATATTAGATGTAGAATTTGAAAATTTTCATTTTTCTAAGATCTAGATGAGTTCCACTAGACCATTCAAAGGAAGAAACATTTGAAGGCAGAAATTTGAACAGTTTTGCATCTGAAAATGAAGAATCAACAAGAGAATTGTCTTGTTCAATTCTAGGTTTGTTAATTTCAAAAATTCAAACTTTTTTCTAGATTTTTGTCATATCGTAATTTTCAAAAAATCATGTGTCTTTATTCTACAATTTTGATGATAGTATGCAGATTTTGTTATAAAGCAGACCTCTCAACACAGAATTTTTAAAGAGTTACAGACGGATGAATCAGAGAAGGAATTCGAGCTTATTCTACATCTCAAAACCGAAATTAGGTTTGTTTAAATTTTAAAATGATTCATTCTACAACTTTTTGTCCCATATTTATTCACTCGAATCAAGTGCTCTGCCTCAATTTTTATGTTTCCTATAGCAGGAAGCAAGTGAATTGTTGATTGAATTCAAAGTTGGAGTACTCTATATGGATACAAGAACACATAGCTAAAAGTTCACTCAGGGTTCTACCAAGAAGAATTTTTCAGCTTTTTTGTGCATAAAAAGGTAAATGAAGAAAGTTCTCGATTCAAATTCCAGTGTTTTGCAATTATTGATACATGTATTTCTAAAGTTCCTTCATATAATCTTTGGTTGCCAGATTTGGGTATCTTTTAAGATGATCAATTCATTTTGTTGTTGAGGTCAATTGAAAGTTACTATGACTCAAAGATTCAAAATTTTGCTTGTCCAACTTCATGAAAGCAAATTTGATAACATTTTTGCACTAGACTTTGTAAAAGTTGATGATAACAAATCATTTCAGTTTCTCACATCTAATTCCACATTTTGTACCTGTTATATATGGACTCTATCAAATGTTATGCTCAAATTAGGAAACACAGATTGCAGTTCTAATCGATGCATCTGTTAACAAAGGTGAACTTATTTGCTTAGCTATATATATTCTTCATCTTTGGTTTTTTATGTTTTCTGTTTCAAGATAGGCAGATTCAACTTTATGATTCGAAATCTATGCATCTTGTCTATTGAATCAATCTATATTTTCTCTTGCATAAATAATACAATCAGGACACCTTGGTTTCAATGATTTTGTGATCACAATGCGAAGATGCAAGGATAATGTAACCACAGCAAGAATTAATCTTTTATGTAACAAGGTATTTCATTCTTCTAAGAGCAATTTCTTTCAGCAAGATGAAGCTGATGTGTTATTGTCATTGCTAAATTGATTTGTCAGCTTCCTTATTTGTTTAGGTATACATATTCTTCATTATATGTTGATTCTTTCCGTTTCAGGAAAGGCAGATTCAACTTTTTGATTTGAAATCTATGCATCTTATCTATTGAATCAATCTATATTTGCTCTTTCATGAATAATACAGTACAGGACACCTTGGTTTCAATGATCACAATGCAAAGATGTATGGATAATGTAAGCAGAGTAGGAATTAATCTTTTATGTAATAAGGTATTTCATTTTTCTAAAAGCAATTTTGTTTAGCAAGATGAAGGTGTTGTGTTATTGTCATTGCTAAATTGATTCGTCAGCTTCAGCATCCCAGCTTCAGCATCCGCGTTGAGGTTAATGGCAGTCAAAACACTTGATGTTCGCCGATAGCAAGTGTTTAAGATATTCTTTCTTATTTGATGTAGACTTATTTGATGATTCCTGCCTTCCTCCTACAATTTCCCTTTTTTCTTAGAGGTTAATTCGTTTTTGATTTATTTTTTTACCTTTGCAGAGAAAGATGAGAAAATGGGTGATGAAGAAACAAAATTATTGGCAGAATCCATTCCCATTGGTTGGTGGAGATGGAACTGGAAGCTATGCTAAAAATTCAAGGTGATTTCTAAGAATGGAGTGCTGAGATGGACATTGTTTCAATGAACTGATGTATCACCTTGGCTGAAAGACAGGAAAAATGTCTTGCAGTTCTTGTTACTGATAAATAGCTAAAGCAGCATCTTTAGCTTGAAGAAAATGAATTGATGTTGCTTGTGATCAGTTACTATATAGACAGTATGACTGCTTAGACAATGTGTGACCAATGTTAATCTGCATCCTTATAATTTCTTCCATGGATCAATAAGAGAATTTTCTCTTTCAATTCCAGGTTTGTTAATTTCAAAAATTCAAACTTTTTTCTAGATTTTTATCATAACATAGTTTTCGATAAATCATGTGTCTTTATTCTACAATTTTGGTGATAGTATGCAGATTTTATTGTAAAGCAGACCTCTCAACACAAGATTTTTAATGAGTTACAAAGAGATGAATCAAGGAAGGTATTTCAAGCTTAATCTATATCTCAAAACTGAAATCTGGTTTGTTTAAATTTATTTTGTTTCTTCATTCTACAACTTTTTGTCCCATGTTTATTCTGCTGAATCAAGTGCTCTGCCTCAATATTTTAGGTTTTCTAAGGAAGCAAGTGGACTGTTGATTGAATCGGAAGTTGGAGTACTCCATTTGGATACAAGATCACTTAGCTAAAAGTTCGCTCATGGTTTTACCATGAAGAATTTTTCGGCTTTTTTGTGCATAAAAAGGTAAACGGAGAAAGTTTTCTGAATTCAAATTCCAGTATTTTGCAATTATTGATACATATATTCCTAAAGTTCCTTAGTATAATCTTTGGTTACTAGATTTGGGTATCTTTTAAGATGATCAATTTATTTTGTTGTTGAGGTGAATTGAAAGTTACTGTGACTGAAAGATTCAAAATTTTCTTGTCCAACTTCATGTAAGCAAATTTGGTAACATTTTTGCGGTGACCTTTGTAAGAATAGATGATAACAAATCATTTCAGTTTCTCACATCTAATTCCACATTTTGTACCAGTTATATATGGACTCCATCAAATGTTATGCTCAAATTACGAAATATGGATTTGCAGCTCTAATGGACGCATCAGGTAACAAAGGTGAATTTATTTGCTTAGCTATATATGTTCTTCATAATAGGTTGATTCTTTCTGTTTCAACAAAGGCAGATTCAACTTTTTGATTTGAAATCCGTGCATCTTATCTATTGAGTCAATCTATATTTTCTCATTCATGAATAATGCAACACAGGACACCTTGGTTTCAATGACTTTGTTATTGCAATGCAAAGATGTAAGTATAATGTAAGCACAGAAAGAATCAATCTTTTACGTAATAAGGTATTTCATTTTTCTAAAGGCAATTTCTTTCAGCAAGATGAAGGTGTTGCGTTATTGTCACAGCTAAACTGATTTGTCAGCTTCAGCATCTACGTTGAGATTAATAGCAGTCAAAACACTTGATGTTTGCCAATAGCAGGTATGTAAGATATTCTTTCCTATTTGATGTAGACTTAATTGATGCTTCCTCAATACAATTCCCCTTTTTTCTTGGAGGTTAATTCGTTTTTAATATGTTTTTTAAGCTTTGGAGAGAAAAAAGAGAAAATGGGTGATGAAGAAATAAAAATATTGGCAGATTCTCATCCCATTGGTTGGTGGAGATGGAGCTCGAAGCTATACTAAAAATTCAAGGTGATTCCTAAGCATGGAGTGCTGAGATGGACATTCCTTCAATGAACTGATATATCACCTTGGCTGAAAGGCAGGAAAAATGTCTTGCAGTTCTTGTTACCAATAAAGAGTTATAGCAGCATTTTTAACTTAAGAAAATGAAGTGATGCTGCTTGTGATCAGTTACTATATACAACGGTATGACTATTTCGACAGCCTGAGACCGATGTTATACAGTCTCTTCTTTCTTGTCTACTGTGGGAAAATATGCTTCAAAATTATCACCATTGATTCCTTCTACCTGTCAAACTAAGCTGCACCTTCTCTCAGTCAAATCAAACTTCCACCCTGTCAAACAAGACTGCAAATGCATTCGACAATATAATCCTTCTCTCATTCAAAACAAACTTTAATTCAATTTCCTTTTTAGCCATCTCAATCGCCATCACTTCGGACTTCTGAAACTGAGAAATCAGGGGCACACTTCATAGCGCCGAGATGGGCAGTGATCAGATAAACAACTCACTTGAGCCCTTGGCCATGAATGGCGGAGATGGACAATACAGCTACTCCGAGAATTCCACCATGCAGGTTTTATTCAGTTTTTGTTTTCTTGTATATCTAGATGCTTGGGGGAGATAATTATTTACTGATTTATTTATTCGCAGAAAGAGGGAATAGAGTGTGTTAAAGATTTGATCACCGAAGGGATTGTGCAAAAACTTGAGACACAGGTTTCTTTCACCAATTTCTCAGAAAAAAGTTAGCATTGCTGACTTGGGATGTGCTATGGGGCCTAACACTTTCATTACAGTACAAAATATCATAGATTCTGTAAAGCTGAAATTTCAGTCTGATGGGACCGATTCACGCTCTGCTGAGTTTCATTTCTTCTTAAACGATCACGTTGACAATGATTTCAACACCCTTTTCACTTCCATGCCTTCTGACAAGGAATACTTTGCAGCTGGTGTGCCGGCATCTTTCCAAAATTGGCTGTCTCCAAAGGCCAGTATTGATGTAATCCACTCCTCTTAATCGCTCCAGTGGCTCTCAAAGCTGCCGAAAGAGCTGACTGATAAACAATCTCCAGCGTCGAATAAAGGGAAAGTTTATTATCCAAGTTCAGCCAAGGCGGCGGTGGTAGCTTACAGAGAGCAATTCAGAAAGGACATGGAGTCATTTTTGAACGCCAGAGCTTTAGAATTGTTTCTGCGGGTCTCATGGCTCTGTCAATCCCAAGTGTTCCAGATCCTCATTGCAAGTGTGTTATAACTTCAGTTTTTGACCTTCTGGGATCTGCTCTGATGGATTTATCAGGCCAGGTAAAAATTTCTGCTAAAAGATTTGCTATAAAAGTCTTGTTTACTTCATAGTGTAAATTGAAATTTCTCCGTTGAATTTCAGGGATTGGTTGATGAAGATAAAGGCGACAACTTCAACTGTCAATCTACATTCCGACCCCTCATTAGATAGTCTCATTGATTGAGAACAATGGCGATTTCATCATTGAGAAGATGGATCCATTGTTGACTCACCAGGTTACTGATCTTGACACCATGGTCATGCATTTGAGAACCTGCATGGAAGGCAGCATCTGGGGAGAATTTAGGAGCAGAGATTGTTGAACAAGTTTTTGATAAATTCAAGAAGATTGCAGAGTCTGGTGTCCTCGTTGATCCAATCTACAAAAGAACATATGGATTATTTGTTCTTCTTAAGCGTAAACCTTACTAGAAAATTGAAAGAGCAATTTAGTCAAGTGATTAAGTTGAAGCAATAAACATCTGCCATGGTTTGTGATGCAGTGATGCAGTTTAAAGGACTTTTATATATGTAGTGATGCAGTTTCAAAGCTTGCAAGTTGCAGCCTTAAGAACATTCTGTAATTCTTCAGCTTGAGGAAAAGAAATTGTTTGCTGCAGAATCATTTGCCATGGTTTGTGATTAGGTCTTTCCTAGTAATAGTTTCATACATCCCCAAGGGTCGTTACCTCTATATTTAAGTAATTAATTAAGTAAAAGTTTCATAAATATAGTAAAGATTCGAATAATTTCTTCTTAAAAGTTTTAAAAAAAATTTTGTAAACCTTTATTTTTCAAATTAAATATATTAATGAAAGTGATTTCTTGAAAAAAAAAAAAAAAGTCAATGAAAGTGATATGGCAAAATAAAAAAATAAATATAAAAAATATTCACTTGAATAATTTGCGGAAAACCTTATTTTTTTAAAGGCTTAATTAAAGAAGCTTAAATCCCAGTTCAATCTTAAAATTTCCAAATTGAAACTTTAAAAAAATATTCATTATCGAATAGTCGTAGATATATATATATAATTTAGTTTAAACTGTAAAACTAAATCGAATCACTTAAAAATTATGATTTGATTTATAAAATAGTTCAGTTTAATTAGAGAAATTTTGAAAATACAGTTTATAATTAAGAGTACAATCGAAACGATTTTTCAAACCAAATTAAATCATAAACTGTATCTTATTTAATTTTGCTTTTAAATCATTTTGCAAATACAAAAACACAAATGAGTTGAAAATTTCATGAGAGAAATATTATAAGAGAGAGTTAGATGATATTTCATTTTCCATACTTAGAAGAAGAGAAACTACAGGTGGTATGTGGGTAAGGGGTTTGTTTTATATAATGAAGCTTTGCTCACTGAGTAGAGGAATAGTGAAGTTGTGATGTGAAATATAGTTGATGAAAATAAGAAGAAATTGTGGTGTTAGTGAAGCTATGAGTTGAATGATTGATTATAACAAACTGTTTAACATAATTTTTAAATAAGTAATTATCTATATTATTTGTTTTTTATATTTATTTATTATTTTTTATATTTTTATTGTATAATCATTTTATATATTTATTTTTAAATACTAGATAATTATAATTCAATTATTATTTATTAAAAAAATATTTAAAATTAAATTATTTTTAATAGATTTAAATTGTAATTTAAATTGTACTAAATCCCTTTTTTTTAAGTTTGATTTAGTTAAATTTAATTTATAATTTATAATAATTTAATTTAGTTTGAAATTTTTCATAATAGTTATAATTTTCTATTAAAGAAGTCACATCATCTCATATTTAGAAAAGTAAAAAATGTAAAGTCTAACTAATTAAATACAAATTTGAGTGACACTTTTCAAAGATTCCATGACCTAATCGCTAATATAGTTAGAAATTTACATAGATTAACAATGGCAAAGCAAGAAGTCATGAATATTGGAGTTTCACAGCTACACGCATTCAACGAGGGCTAAAAGAAAATGAAAGGGCGTTTTCTTCCATTTTCTTTATATTTTATATATATAAAACTTGCGGAACTTGTAGATTTCAGAGGATCGAATTTTGATTTCCTGGAACTTGACTATAAACTACGGCTTTTGTTTTGTATATAAACTAATGCAAGTCATTTAATAAAGCATCTGGTTTTTTTAGCTTTGGAGAGAAAGGAGAGAAAATGGGTGATGAAGAGACAAAAATTTTGGCAAAATCCCATCCCATGGTTGGTGGAGATGGAGCTCGAAGCTATGCTAAAAATTCGTCCTACCAGGTATCGAATGAAACCGTATTTTGAATGAAAAAGGGAACCAGAGATCTTTTGGTAAGTATTTTTATTTTATGTTTCTGGTAAGTATTTTTATTGACATATGTGTTTATGGGTACAGAGGGCAGTGATGAATGCTACCAAGGAAATGGTAGAAGACGCCATAGCTGATAAGCTTGACTTCAAAACCCTGGAAATTGAAGCTTCCAAAACATTTCAAATAGCGGATTTGGGATGCTCCACTGGCCCCAACACCTTCATTGCCGTGCAAAACATTATAGAAGCTGTTGAACAAAAATACCTTATTCAACGACAAAACCCTAATTCAGCCCTAGAATTCCAGGTCTTTTTTAACGACCATAACGATAATGACTTCAACACTCTCTTCAAAACCCTTCCTCCTGAACGAAAGTACTTTGCCACTGGTGTCCCGGGTTCTTTTTATAGCCGCTTGTTTCCCGAGAAAACGCTTCATTTTATACACTCCTCCTATTCACTGCACTGGCTTTCCCGGGTTCCAGAAGAGATTGTTGATAGTAAATCTCCAGCATGGAATAAAAGCAGTATTCAATGCACAGGATTGGTGAAAGAAGTCACTGAGGCGTATGCAGCTCAGTTCAACAATGACATGGAGAGTTTTCTAAACGCTAGAGCTCAAGAACTTGTGGGTGGAGGATTAATGGTGATTGTAATATCAATATTGCCAAATGGGATCCCCATGGCTAAAACTGCTGAGGGTAAAATTTATGATTTGCTTGGATCTTGCCTCATTGACCTAGCCAAAATGGTAAGAATTTGTCTTCTGTGTTCATCGTTTTTACTAATCACAGCACTTAGTAGTAGTAGTAGTAAAACTTGCAGGGGTTGATTGATGAAGAAAAAGTGGACTCCTTCAACTTCCCTTTATACTATCCGACTTGTGAGGAGATAGAGGCTATCATACGGAGAAATGGATTGTTCAGCATTGAGAGAATGAAAATATTCGCTCCCGTTGTACCAGGAGAAATGACTTTTTCTGCAGAACGTTCTACTGCACAAATTAGAGCGGTGTTTGAGGGACTGATCGAGGAGCATTTCGGCCATGAGTTTATTGACCAGTTGTTCATCAACTTCACCAGGAAGCAGCTTGCTGAGAATTTCTTAAAATCTGATGATTTGAAAAACCATAACAAGATTGATTTATTCATCGCACTCAAGCGAATCAATACGATAGATTCTTATTGGAGTATGTAATATTTTAAAATAAATCCATGTCAATCAATTTTTGATATATAATTTGAACATTCAGATAATATGTCATTAAAATAAAAAAGACCAATATTTAATTACATGATATTACATCATCGATATATATAAATTATATATTAAAAAGTGTATGCATATTTCATTATTTCATATATTATGTTTTGAAATTAAATAATCTCACAGGGTATATTAATGATAAATATTTAGTTTTCTGCAATATTTACTGAACCACTATAATCTATGGTGTACCAACCAAGAGAATCATGGGAAGGAAAAAACTAAAGAAAATACACCTAAATTTCATAAAACAAGATCCATGACAAAATGGTTTGAATGTTGAAACAAAAAATTGGAAAATATGAATCTATTTTAATAACTGATATCACTTACATGGTTCATGAGATTAAGTTGATGTAGTAGAATAAAATAATTAAACATATTAATTGAGTTGGACAAAGACAGAACCTAACTGTTTTGTCTAAAAATTTAAGTTTAAGACCGAACATTATTTGAATATTAAACAAGCATGAATGAAAAATTTTATTTATTAAATTATTAAATCTGAAATTAATTAGAGGTTTTTCAAAGTCAGAGACCTAATAAAACCTAAAAATTCATTGTAGGCAAGAATGCATTTGTTAGGTTTTTCAAATTTATAAAAGATTATAATAATATTTTTATAATTTTTTTAAATTACAAAAATACCTATAATAACCCTGAAACAAGTTTGAATGCCAAAAATATTTAATGTATTGTGCTTGAATGAAAAACTAAGGCTCAACCAGACCCCGAAATATTTTTCTAACCTTAGATTTGCACAAATTAAACCCGATTGAAAGACTTATAAATAATATAAGGTAATTTATTTATAACTTTTTATTGTATATTAAAATACTATTAAATTAATCTTATTTTTATTATAATTTTATTATAATTTTTTAATTATTTTATTACTTTCCATCGATCAAGATAATTATTTATTTATGTCCCTATCAATTTAATTAAAATGATGAGAATAAGATTATTCTAAATGTTGGTATTATTTGTGCTCGTTGACTACTTTTATTGGCCGAACGAGTCGTCTTGTATTTTGGAAATTCCTTCTCGATAATTGTTAATAATACCCAACAAACGCTGTCATCACTTTTTCGACCCGCCTCGCAAAACCCCGGCCCAATCTTCCAACTTTTTAACGCTTCTCTACAATCTCAATTATTTATCCTAATGGCTGGAACCCGATTGCCCCTGGAGGAATCTGAGCTCTTTCAGCTCCAGCAGCACACTCGAACCACCACCGATCTGGTCTCCGATGATGACCGCTCAGTTGCCGCGGACTCCTGGTCTATAAAGAGTGAATATGGAAGCACTCTTGACGATGATCAGCGCCACGCCGACGCCGCCGAGGCACTCTCCTCTGCCAATTTCCGTGTTTCCTCTGATTACAAGTAATGCATTTCCTTGCTTATTTTTATTTTTTCTTTTAGAATTGAGTGGTTCTAGGAAACCAGAGGGAAGGGAAATGAAGTAGGGTTTAGCTGATGGGAATTTAAAATTGTTATTTATTTATTTATTTTTTTGAGTCGATACGCTTAAATTAATGGTATATAATGTATTTTTAAGATGAATGCTTGAGTCTGCTGATTCTTTTTCCGAGCGGTCAAGTTGTTTAAGTTCTATAATTGGAGAACGAGCTAAATTTCAAGTGTTTCAACTGGAAACTTTGATTTGTTTACTAAATTTTGATTTGTGTGTATTCAGTTCTGATAAGGAGGAGCCAGATTCAGATGGAATTACATCAATGCTAGGTCTTCAGAGTTACTGGGATGCTGCATATGCAGATGAGTTAGCAAATTTTCGTGAACATGGCCATTCTGGTGAAGTTTGGTTAGTGGTTATTTAATTTTGTATTGTTGAACTTTTTCTGAAGTTGTGTAAGTATACTGTACTGACGCAGTTGGCACATCGAATATTTAATAATTTGAACCTGCTTCCGAAGATATAAATTATTACAAATAAGAACTTGTCCGAAATAATTCAATATTTGATTGTCATTTGTCACAGTCGTGTGTGTCATTGGAAGTTGTTGTGGAAGAATGCAATATTGTTTCTGCTCTTCAATGGAGCAGTCAAGAGTTTACTCATTTTATTGGATACAGGATACGTTTGTTTGGGCGTCTCCAAGTAGTGGTTATAGGAGTTGATCCTTTAGAAATAGAGCTTATATTACATATCTAAATGTATCTAAGATGCTGGTTACCGGGTAATTACTGTGGCTTAAAATTTGTTGATTTTCCCTATCTGTACAATTTAGTGACTTGTCTGAACTAATATTAATACAATGCCTTTGACAAGTTATACTTCATTTTCCCAAATCTCGATGATTTAATTCTCAATCAACATGATTATTAGTGCCTTTGGCATCACTGAAAATGTCATCAACTTGTGTAAAGTACTTTTCTTTTTCTTTTTAATAGTATTTAATCGAAATAGACATAAGTGTTTCTTGAGATTAAAAAATAAAAAGATTTTAAATTCAATTTAAAGAAGCACTTGATTGGTGCTTATGCAGAAGCTACTATATAAGTTCTTGTAAACATAATCTTAGTAGTTATTTTTTCTGGAAGCATTGAACCAAAGTTTCAAACTGTTACCTTATGGAAATATTTCAGGTTTTAACGTATAGATTCATACAGTAAATACATTTTCTGGGTTCAAAGAATTATGTGTATTTTGCCAAGTCAGTCAGCTTCGTAAATCTTTATATAATGCATAATTTGGACATGTCACTACTTACTAAGGTTTTTTAGCAACTTCAGTGCTATATTGGAGGAATTGCTAAAATATAGATAATGTGCTAAACTAGTTTAAGTTAAATCCTAAAATCATTAAACTATCAAGTTGTTACTGTAGAAGTGAACTTTTATTAAATATTTTCAGTGTTGTATTTGTTTTGTCAATTGGAGTATAATCCGCCTTTTGTCTTTTAGAAAAAAAAATTAGCCTCGCTTCACAAAAAATATTTTATACACAGTGGATGATGGCCGCATAGTATTTTATCAACACCTGTAACAGTATATAGAAGTTCTAAGTGTGTGCACTATTTCACAAAAAATACACAGTGAATTGTTTTTTTCTCCTTTTTCATTAGGTTTGGAGCTGATGTCATGGATGTTGTTGCTTCTTGGACGAAAAGTTTGTGCATTCAAATATCTCAAGGTCACATGCCAAATCCTGGTGATGATTTTAAGCGTGAGCCTATCGAAGAGACTGACAAGTACTTGTCTAGCTGGAGTATACTTGATGTTGGGACTGGCAATGGTCTGCTCCTTCAAGAACTTGCTAAGCAGGGGTACACTCTGAGATTTTGCCTATAGTTCTGGTATTATGTGCCATATTAATCTAAAAATTTTAAAATATAATTTAGTATTTTACTTGCAAATAGATCTACATCATGTTCATTCTTTCTTTATATGGGAGCATAATACACATGCTGTATGGTTTTGAAGAGTCATTGCAGGAGTTTTAAGATTTGAGATAACAGGTTATCATCAAGGATTTAATGTGGTATTATGCAAATTTTTCCAGATGTGGGTATACTGTGACATAGAAAGCCAACTATTATTCTTGATGCTATTATAACATAAAACTATAGAATCCTAAACTTTAGTAGTATAGTCTTATTTGGACTTCAGACTAAAGACACCACACCAGAGAATGTGACTTTCGTTTTCTTCAGTTATCATTTGTATGTGTTTAGTGGTTTTCCTTTTCTCCTTTCATTTGGGAGATCATGAAATAATTAAGCAACTTATTTCCACATTTATAGATTCTAGAATCTCAGCTTCTATGTAAAACTCATTGTTCTTGCAGGATTTTAAAATTTAACATACATTTAGTCTAAGTCTTTCCTTGCATATGTAAGGCAAAGATATACTATTATATTAGCAGTTAGGCCCGGGTTTCAACTCCCCTTGGTAACACATGCTTGGGATATATTTTGGCTATCAATATTTTAGGATGTGACATAGTCCTCAGCTTAGAACTCAGTGAATTCATTACAAAATGTTGGCAGAGTTTTAGTGACAAATAAAATAAAGCAACGTAGTGGTTGGTTTAAGAATCAAATATTTGATTTGCATCAAGATGGGTAAAGGGGTGGTTTAGCTCATGGGCATTTTTTAAAGTTTCATGAATTGTGAAGATGACATAGAATGGCTACCATGGAAACTTCAATTCCAACTATAAAGTGGGATAGAGCCATTACGATGTTTCACATAGTACAAGTAGGATACTTTTTAGACTAAATGGTTTAGTGGAAAATTTTCCTGCCTTAATTTATTGTCAACTAATAGTCTTATGGCTGTTTTGGCCAATTACTTTTTTTGTCAGAATGGGCCTCAATATAGAATATAAATAGCATGGTTGGACAGAAAGTCTGCTATTAAAAAATGTTAATTAAAATACTGAAATTCAGTCATATTGTTGCATTTGCTGGAAACAATATTGTACTAATTTAATCACAGCTTGTGTTCTTATAATCAGATTCACTGATTTAACTGGAGTTGATTATAGTGAAGATGCAATCAACCTTGCTCAAAGCATTGCTGATCGTGATGGATTTCCTAATATTAATTTCTTGGTATGATCAATTTAAGAATATTTCTTGGACTTGGTTATGGCCTACTTCATCTCTAGTTGTGCACGAAGTTATTGTACATATTGATATATATCATGATGATTTATTTATCTAGAAGCGTTTGCCTGCTCTGTAAAGTGTATGGCTGCTCTGGTTTAGGAGGTACTGCTTTATAGTCTTGTGCAAATATTATAAGATACACATATAGACTCATGCACACATGCTCAAGTATGTTTTTTGTGAATACTTAGGTTTCTTGTAGAACTCTGATTCTTTTTATCTTGCTGTATTAATTTTTATTGGAGATGGTAATTTCTTCATTCTTAATTTCTTATTATATTTATAATTTAAAAAAAAAAAAAGAACAGAGCATCTTGTTGGTGAACAAAAATTGCCTGAGATGTCTATTCATATATTTTTATTTGATAGTAAATATTGTCATTTCTCGGTAGATATAATAATGCTCACCTAGTGTCACTGACTAGAAGATAGCTTCCAAGTGGATGTGGGTTATGTGTAGAGAGCAATAGGAAGCTGACCTTACGGGTTATATAGACCAAAACCATAATGTCTGATGTTTTTCATGGTTCAGTGGTCTTAAATCTGATGGGTGGTCTTCACGAACTGTGTGAATGGGTTCAAAGATTATCCATTTTCAGAAATTAGAGGCCATAATCTAATTATCATATGTGCAATGTATACGTTTTTAAAATTTCAACTCTTGTTGCTTTGGTTTTCAGGTTGATGATGTTCTTGAAACAAAGCTTGAGAGACAATTTCGGCTTGTCATGGATAAAGGGACTTTAGATGCCATTGGATTGCATCCTGATGGCCCTCTCAAAAGGTAAAAATATCATCATCTTCCACTTTTGCATAGTCAAATAACGGATTGCTAATTAGCTAACCATTGCTGCTATCCCAAAACTTTCAATCTTGTTCTTACAGCCATGATTCACCGAAAAGCTAAAATTGTAATAATGTTATCTTCTCTTAGGATCATGTACTGGGATTCAGTTTCTAAGTTGGTCACTCCAGGTGGAATATTGGTGAGTACCCAAGCTAATTTATGAATTCTATTATCTTGGTTTTGTATACTACATTTCCTCAGTTGTATTGGCTATGGTGGTGGTGATGGTGGCAGGTGATTACATCTTGTAACAATACGAAAGATGAGTTGATGCAAGAAGTGCTAAATTTAAACCGAAGAAGGATTGATGTGCCCCAGGAACATGATAACTCAAAAGAACAAGAAGCAAACAGAGATCCTCCATTTCAATATCTGAATCATGTTCGCACATACCCAACGTTCATGTTTGCTGGAGTAGAGGGATCGCGTGTCGCCACTGTGGCATTCCTTCGGAAATGAAAATCAGTTAGCTGTTCTGTAATGGTGGGTTGCATTTTAGGTTTTGTTTTGTTATGGGTTGATTTGGGAGTGTGGTGCCATTTCTTTCTTTGTTACTTTCATCATGTAACATGCTACTTCACATGCATTATAAACAGGAAAATAGAAAAAATTACTAATTCGCATCATGAATATTTCAATTACTAGATAGACTTATCAAGGACAATTTAGAACCCAATCATATTGTTATCCCAAATTTAATATTTGCCCATTTCATGTAAGTTAACAGCTAAATTTTGGTCAAGTAATCCCAACACTTGAGACAAAGTTGATGTCATTAACTTCATAATTATTACACAATTTGGAGATGAAGACAAAATTTTAGAGATTTTTTTTACAGAAATAATTTGGTAATAAAATAATAGCTATAGTTTCGGGGTCTATTCATCTTAGAAAATCAATAATGGACATGAGTGTAAGTAGAAATCACTAGTTTAATATATTGTATTTTGGGGTCAACAATAATTATAATATTAAAAGGTATATGTCTCATGTCTGTCCCATGGAAAATGATATATGCTATGATCTAATTTGAAATAAATTATCATATAAAATTATAAGAAAGCTTATTTTATATCTTCCAAATGCTTACTTGATTAAGTGTTATTAAATTCTGTCCTATAAAGCATAATCCCATAAACATTTATTATACAATGTATAAATGTAGACAGAGATAAGAGAAGAACACTAATATGTACGGTATTCAATTGAGTATCTATCATCATGTGATTGCGTTTTGAGTACTTTTGAGTATTCAAATGATAGGTATTTAAAACTCAATTACATGATGATACATTAATAAAATGATGAACATCATTTAAATATCTAATTTGATATTCAAATTAGATAACATTATTTAATTCAAAATCACTTAAAACATTATTTTAATATCCCAATTTGAGTACTCAAAATTAAGTATACAGTATTATTGAAACTATAATTTCTCTTGACTTAATCATTGATTAAGATGAACTAAGATGGAAATAAGACAGAGGAAAGCTGTGCCACATAAACAACTGAGGCCAATAGTGCCACCAATCAATCCCACAAGCTCAAAAGTCTCTGTCAAAACCTTGTATTTTCTGAGTTTGTAATCGTACCCAGATGCATAATTCCATCCATATTCACATCTGCAACACCTCTCCAATCTCTCCTTTATCACAACTTCCTCTATCCTTTGTCTCAGAACACTCAAATTCGCATCAACAATGCTAACCCTTCTTCCTGTCAATTAATCTTCATATATCAAATCCATGTGAATGAACAGGAGACATAAATATATTATACGTACCTTCATCCCTAAAGCTCTGAGCTTTGACTTGCAGGGATTGATGAGAATGGCGCTTGAGAGATACTGGTTTGGTTATAGCATTGAAACATGGCAGAGAAGAAGCCATTTACGAATCAATAACGAAGTTTTAGCCAGTGAAGCCTGCAAAGAAAGCAAAAATGGAAACAATGTACAAGTGTTGTGTAAAGAATGTGAATGAATGGAATCGTATAAAAGAAGGACGAATGAATGGAGGACGTCGGCTGTGAGCAACGTTGAAATGGGAAGAGGACAGGATGATGACGACGAATATTATTCTAATGGCGTTGAATGCTGGATTACGGTCAAAAACTAGGGTAAACAGATGAGAAAATTTTGCAGCCTTGTTATCGAATTATTTATACATAAAACAAACACGTGTGTTATGTGTGCATCTTCCACCATACTTAAACATTTATCTTGAGAAAGTAGTTGACATAGTTTACTTTCTCTCTACTTGATATCTAAAATAATGACACTACACTCTTCATCTCTTCAATTATTGATGGATCACTTGTATCTGTAAACCTGGGGGCTGATGTGTGCTTAACAAACCATAAATGGGATGCAGTTGGGTTTGACACGCAATTAGAGTCATCTCTCGCTCCCCCCCAATATCCCATATGGACCACCTTGCACTTATAGTGCCACTACCGGCTCATTTACGTTGCATGGAGTGTCACTTTACTCCCATAGCACCTCATGAATAAATTTAGTTATATCAGTGCCATTAAATCTCGTATGAGAATCTTATTCATCATTAAATATTCTAATTCTTTTCTTTTACGATATCATCATGTGATTAATTATTTTTTTATCTTTAATTCAAAATTATTCAATTATATGATATATATTATTTAAGTAATTAATTAGATACTTAAAACTGAGTGCATACATATTATTGGGGTACCAAATTTTTGTACAACCGACTCAAACTTATCATCATCCTGTGACCTAATGTATGATGGAAATTTCTCCCTTAGATGGAAACTTGAAACAATAAAACTATGTATACCCACTTTGAGTACACAAATGTATACACATTTATATGTGTTATCATGTGATTGGATGATTTTGAATTAAGAATAAAACAATAACCAATCATATGATGACACATATGAGTGTGTATATATTTGTGTACCCAAAGTGGGTACACATAGTATTGCTCAACTTGAAAATTACCCTAACTGTGGTTTGTTGAAACTGACACCGACCGTAGAGTGGGCTTGGCCTCGAAATGGGTCGGGCTTTTGAAATGTTGATTTTGGTAAAACTTAGGCCCATGGAAAGTCACGTGGCGTCTTATTGTTTGTCGGTAGGAGAACCGTTGAAACAGAATATCTCTACTCTACCCCATAAATACTACTTTAACCCTAGCCATTTCATTTCTTCCGTGGCCAAGACTCCCAAAGCAGTGGGTGTATGTTTTTTCTAATCTTATTAACATTATGTTTTGTTGAATAGAATGTAATTCGAATTCTGATTCTTATTTTAGTTGTAATCCTTTTTTTTAAATTTTTTTTAATCTTTAACTTCGGCGAGGCTCGTTTTAATTTTATGTGAAATTGAATCTTCGAAGATAAAATATGTGATCTTGGTGTGCTTCTCAACGATACAAAGTGCTTTCGTAACAATTTTTTGATAGATGGGATTAAGGTTCATTGGCGATTATTGAATGCTTCATTTGAGATAGGTTTCTTCAATGAAATATTCCCTTGAATTCTGCTCCATCAGTTTGGAAAATAAGCGAGAAACCTACTTATTTAAGAATATCGGCAATTTCTGTGCTATTTTCTTCATCCTGCGAATTTTTTTGGTGGTCGCTTTGATGAAAATTGAAGTGTTTTAATTTGTTGAAAGATTTTTTCCACATTGTATTTTTTTAATATTTTGATTTCATTCACCTTTCCTGTTGATAAATTTGTGACAATTTAAGTGTTTATGTATGGTGCTGACTTCTCTTGGTGTCTTGCATGTTCAGGAAACTTACGGGTGTTTCTGATATTTACAAATCTTTTAGGTGAAGCACATCATTGTCGAAGTTTCTTTTATGTCCATACAGACCATATCTTGTTTGGGATCGGTTGGAGAATTTTGCCCTTGTTCCAGAAAAAAGATCAGACCCTTGTCTGATACAATTGGCTGTATGCATCTCGTGCCATTTCAGGAGTACCCTGAAAAGCCTTATGGTTGCAGCTGGTTGCAACCTTTCCTGACAGTTGAAGATCGGTCTTCTCTTATCCAAGAAGCTTTAGAAGACAATAGTGCTGTTGCATACATTTGGACTGCCAGCATTTACTCCTCTTAACATCTTTATTTTTTTACCTTGGGATCAAGATGGCTTTGCTGAACATAGGAGCTGATAATAGAGATGATGCCTTCTACAGATATAAGATGCCTAAAATGATTACCAAAATTGAGGGACGCGGAAATGGCATCAAGACAAATATAGTCAACATGGTTGATATTGCGAAGGCTTTGGCTCGGCCACCCTCCTACACCACGAAATACTTCGGTTGTGAGCTTGGTGCTCAATCTAAATTTGATGAAAAGACTGGTACTTCTCTTGTTAATGGGTCCCATGACACTGCTAAGCTTGCTGGACTCCTTGAGAATTTCATTAAGAAATATGTCCAGTGTTATGGTTGTGGAAACCCAGAGACTGAGGTAGTAATCACAAAAAATCAGATGATCCAATTGAAATGTGCTGCTTGTGGCTTTTTGTCAGATGTGGATATGCGGGACAAGCTCACCACTTTCATAGCGAAGAACCCACCGGAAACAAAGAAAGCATCAAAAGTCAAGAAGGCATTACGGAGAGCTGAGAAGGAGCGGCTAAAGGAAGGTGAGGCTGCTGATGAGGAACTGAAGAAACTGAAGAAGGAGGTGAAGAAGAAAGGATCTTCTTCAAAGGATGGTGCAACAAAAGCAATATCTTCAAAGAAGAAAGGAAATAATTCTGATGAGGATCGCATATCACCAGCACATAGTCAGGCTGATGAGAAGGAAGAGTTTGATGATGATGATGTTCAGTGGCAAACTGATACATCATTTGAGGCTGCTCGTCAACGAATCCAAGAGCAACTGAGTTCTGTGACAGCTGATATGGTCATGCTGTCTACAGATGAGTCAGAAAAGAAGGCTAAGACAACCCAAAATGTTGTTGGTAGTCCAAAAAATTCTACACTGCATGCTGGGCAAACCAAGGCCGAGAATGGGAATTTATGCTCCCATGAAAATCTTGTTAATGAGCTAAAAGCAAAAATACAGAAAGGTCTTACTGGGAAGCAATTGCAATCCGTTATGGAATCTCTCTCTGGATCTGCTCAGGAAAAAATGACTGCTCTGTTTGAGGCACTTTTTGATGGTTTTGAGAAAGGATTCGCAAAGGAGGTGGTCAAGAAGAAGAACTTCCTTGCTGCAGCTACTGCTACTCAGGAGGAGCGATCACAGTTGCATCTGCTTCGAGCAATTGAAGCATTCTGTGGCAAGTCATGCTCATTGTTGAAGGAAGTGGCATTGGTTTTGAAGGCTCTCTATGATGCTGATGTATTGGAGGAAGAGGACATAGTGCATTGGTATCAAGAGGGGCTTAACGGTGGCAATCAGGACTCTCAGATCTGGAAGAATGCCAAGCCCTTTATTGAGTGGCTGCAAAGTGCTGAGTCTGAGTCTGAGGAGGAATAATAATATCTCTGCCACTTATGTTATGTAAGCTTTTCTCTGGAAGTTTTCTATGTTACTGCCTTACTGGTCTAATAAGACAATTTGTCATTTAATTTTCCTTAAAGACCTATGAATTAAATAATTTTATGTAGTGTTACTTATTATGGTGTTATGATGTGCTATAGCAGCGACAACTATTTTGTTTGCTCCCATAAAATTGAAAAAAAGAGAGAGAGAGAGAGAGAGAGAGAGAGAGAAATATTTTCCTTTACTTTCGCTGTTTCGGCTGTTCCTAGTTTCCTCTTGTCATTTTGTAAAACAAATCTCTCGGTGCCCTGTTATCAGGTCTAGTCTGTTGTGCTAATAACCCTGGTGCTTATTCTCTGTTTTCTTTTCTTTTAATCTTTTTAGTATTTGCTATGGATGTCCTTAATTTTACTAGTATAGATCATGACAGCTAAGATCTGGAATGGATCATATCAAAAGATGGGAACTGTAAGAAATTAAGAAAAGCAGGATATGTCTTTTGATAGTGTTGGGACTTCGAACATATAATCATGTGATTGTTTATAAAAGCAAATAAGGGCAACTTAACAGTCCAGTTACGGTTAGGAAATGTGTATCATATAGCAAAATTATAAAATATTTGTCTACATGTGTTATTGTCAAATTATTGATTTTAGAATGATTAATTATGTGAGAGAATGTTGTCATAGTGAGAAAATGGCTTTTATAATCTCTGCAGTTTGCAGCTCTCACTTTTATCTTGTCTATCACTGTTGGCATACAATCTGTGAAAAATATTGTGAACATACTGACTTGACACAATTTATTTTAGATCTAACCAGTTGGTAAATTAATGCACACCCTATTATTTCCAGTTGCAACATCCAAATCAGCTCAGATTCTTTGCATTTTTTTTTTTTTAATGCTTTGCTAGAGTTACCTACCTTTTTAAATACCCTTGCAACTATACATATACTCATCAGAATTCATAAATACATCACAAAGCATTGATCTCTCTACTATTTTCCATCCAAAGATCCAGAGGGATAATTGCTCTTTAAATTATAACCTACCAAAGCCACACCATTTGCAGCTGTATGAGGCTCTTCGGCCATAACTCTCTGTACACTATACAGTGCTACTTGGTTCTGCTAATTGTGACTTGGGTTGCCAGAATCATTGAACATGAATAAGACGTGACCGAGCATGTTGCAGTCGTGGCAACTCATTTTCTTCATCTGTTGCAGCAAGCGATGAACGGGTATCCTAGTGCACAGAAAATGAATATTAAGAAAGAATTAATTCCAGTGCTTTCAGTAGTATCAATGACAATAATCATCTAAGACCATCTTCATGCAGTGCATAACTTGGGGAGTATGATATTTGAGTTAACTTCGAAATATAGTATGTATCAACAGCCTTCCGGAGGAAGTAGAAATGCCAACTATATTTTTGCCTGACTGAAATAAGATAGGGAGTCCATTTTGTTGAGTTACCATTTCTGATCTCATTGAAATAATAATAGAAAATCAAGTAAAAAAACACTGTTTAGTGATGCAAAATATCAAAATGCTATTTAAGTCAATTTAAATTTAGAAAATCCTCTATTTTCAATTATAATTCAGAAAGGCCACTACATAGTATGAGGTTAAGACAGCACAAGCATAAGAAATGAGATGTGCTATAATATCCAGAACTCTAAATAGGTCAGATTAGCAAAAGTAAAAGCTAATACTTGATGCTACATCCAACCAGCGTATGTATATTCTATCTGACCATGAAATCCATAGCTAACCTGTTGGTTTCGACGACGTTGGATGGCATGGAATGCCTTAACCATGATATAGATAGGCAACAGGATCCCAATGGTTCTCAACAGCATTAACTGCAACATAAGGCACAAAGTTATTTCTCTGGACCAGCCACAAAACCAGCACTAAAATCTTTTCACTTCCCATCAATTCCCCCAATAAATATAATAATTTTCTTTTTCAAAACAAAAGCCAGCAATCCTCACCGATAACAATGTCAAGGAATATTCTCCAGTCCCACTATTTATGATTGGGAGAGTATGCCGTAACACCAGAAGAACCATGAACTGTAAAAACACATCAACAAATTATTTTTGATAGAAAATGGCAGAAAAGAACAACAATTGTGAGACATAGACAAGATGCTTAGTCCTTACATAGATGTGCAATTCGATCAAGGGGCAAACTTATCATATAAATTATAACTAGAAGTCAAGTAATACAGTAAGATTTACTTTTGCTGGAACTCTAATATCAAATTCCCATGATCAGCTAACCAATTACATTAAGTTTTAGAACTCTCAGCATGGTCTGACTTAAAATAAAACAAAGATAATATGACATAGAACTCAGAGGTCAGTGTGACTAATATTCACAAGATAAATGAATTATGCACAAAAACCTGAGGCAACCAGACAACATTTTGTTCTCCAAATATTATTTGGTAATTTGAGCTTTAGTTTCAACTTTCAATGACCAATTACATTAATTATAATTTCATTATTTCTCAGAGACTCAACCATTGACCATGCACACCATATACATAGAGAGAGAGAAAGAGAGAGAGACATGTACAATTATAGCAACAATACGGCAGCACAAAAGGCTTCTAGGACTGATTGAGTAATACTCATCAAAGCTGGAATCCAGAAATTCATGATCAGCAGTAACCATGGATAAAAAATGAGGGTTGTGCAGGTCCCTTCTTGAAATCTCCCAATTTTCCCTATATTATAATCCCCAAATGGTTATATGACTTTAAAAAGGAAAATAAATTTTGTTAATTAAAAATGAAAATCTACATTGACAAACCTTCATTTAAAGGTTAAAATTATACCTGAAGTTATCAATATAGTGGAAGGGTGGAGGAGGTGCCGTATAGCCAGGTTTATATTGCTGCACACTCAAAAAAAAAAAAGGCTATATTTTGTCCATACCTGATGTGAACATGAACCATTAACAATTATTCATTTACAGAACAAAAATAGGCTTAAAGTAAGAATGGTGGACCTCATGGCAAATCTCACAGATAGTATCACCCTTCTCATTGCACCATCTCTGAACACACTTACGGTGGGCATACTGCAAAAGTCAAGAAATTATAGGATACTAGTAATATCTGGTAGAACCATGAAGGCCAAAAAAAAAAAAAGGAGATAAAGAAAATATTGTTATCAATATGTCCTTCCCTCAGACAGTTGAGCTAAAATGCAGTAAAGGATCTGAGTTCACAACTGCTAAAGGTAACTTCATGTAATCATGGATGCCCATATTCAGGGGTGTCCTATCACAGTCAAGGAATAACACATAAGAAAAAACCTCACATACTCCTGCTAGAAGTTTGCCACAGCACAAGCTGTACAAAAATTGATGCCCAAATTATTCTGAATTTGTTTCCCTATTATCAACAAGGATTGAATTTTAGCTTAAAATGTGAGAAAGAGCAAAAAGGGGAGTGAACAGGGTAAAGAACCACATGTTCCTACAAAGGAAACCAAGTTCAAAAAGAAGGTATTTTGAAACACTGGAACTCGCATTCAGTTTCCCTGTGAGCTTAAGAAATTGACAAAGCATTTGTCATGATTGGATGGATTGTTTCTTTATATAACAGAAAGCATGGGATAGCATCTCCTTTCTATTAGTTACAAAGTGGTCATTGCCTTATGAATCACTATGTAAGAAGTGAATAAAATAGTTCATGATAGAGTCCTCCTAGCTTTGGTATTATAACACTGATAAATAGCACATCCTTTTACAGGAACCTATTATCAAATTTTCTAGTATATATTTATCACTTATAGCTAATATTAGTATCTTGTATAGGGGCAAGTTCAAAAGGATTGGAAGCAAGATACAAGTTTCTATGATTTGAATAAAAAACACCATTGTAAAATATAAATTTTTAGAGATAATTAGTCAAGGACAAAGAATTACTTCTAGACTGCATTTGACACCCCCTGATTTCAAGTTTATAATATTTTATTTACTCAAATTTTAAGGTCAATTATACGATACGATTAGTTCATAAAGAAGGTCAGATTTCAACTGAAGACAAAGTTTTCCAGTTAAAATTTGGACGAGTTCTTTTATTATTCATGTTACTTTTGACTTAAATGAAACTGCATGGTTTTTTAAGTTTTAAATTTTAATCATCTGTGCATATAATGAAATAATCAAAATTATCAATAAACAGCTTTATATCTAGACAATCCTACACAAGCAGCATAAATTTCAAGTTTTAACAGCTTCAACTGCAGTGAAAATTTCCAGAAAGAACCAATTCCACAAAGACAATAACAGACCTTTAAGCTGCCACAGCAAGAACAAGGAATTTCCATGTTTGAGTCTTGATCCTCATCATGGCAAATCCTACACTCTACCAGTTTACTTGGGGACAAACCAATATCTTTATCCACTCTGTGAGAAGAAAGTTCGGCCATACTATTTTTATTTGCCAAGGCTGCAGCTTGCTGCAACAACTGGTTGTTGCTCTCTATAGCAGTTTCAATGGTTGATTCAGTTAGCAACCGATCCACCAGCAATGCAAGATGATCCCCCATTCTTGAGATTAGACAAAGAAAAAAGCTAATAAAAGTCAAAGAGGCACAATGGAAGTAAACAAAAGCCAACCCTGGTATACTTTACCAAAATCCAACGTAAAAAAACAATAGCCAAAAACTGAAGAAAAGGATCTACTAAACCGACTAAAAACAAACGAGTAAGACTACCTTAATTACAATTAAAAAAAACGATGAATCTACAGTAAAAATTAAAGCAGTTTGTTAAGAGATAATACATTGAAAAGTATCGAAATTATGGAACTAAAATTTCTACAATAGTTGGTACTCAGCCTTCAATTCAATTGTTTTGTGCAATTATTAAACAAAAGATGTTGATTATTATGCCTGGAAAGTTATTTAACATGCATGGAACTGAAAGATTTCCCTCTTGTTTCTCGGCAGCCTAACAAATATATGAAAATTAAAGGACCACCTTTAAGCAAATGTTCTTTGAATAATTGAAAAACATAGCTGGAATGAAACGCATTTATTATAGTGAACAGAGATTAAACCCAGAGTCAAAAGAAGACATAATTACCAGTCAAATGGATCACTACTCAAGCTTCGTCAAGAACAATATAACCATCAAAAAAGCAACTTTGCATAAATGAGGGCGAACAATGTAAAAACAAAGACTTATAAAGGTTAAAAGCAGAAGCAACTTTAACCTGAAATGGAAAAATATATTACTTCCGCTTTCATATCAGAAAATATATTATAGTGATAGATACAGAAAATAACAAAAACCCAGATTCAACGGATAAAACCAACCACAATTTCCAAATTAAAAATGTATTAAAACTCTTGAGGTAACAAAAATCTCTAACGTCCAGTGACGCTGACGGGACCCGGAAAGAGAGAATTGAAAGCCCAAAGAAAACGACCAAAAAGTGACAGAAAAAAAAATACCCAGATTCAGAAACAGAAGTGAATTAAAATGAAAATGCAGATATTAAATAAATTACCTAGAGAAATACTGAATGAATGCATTAGTTAATGTTCAAACAGTTGAAAACGTATGGCTGATTGAATGACATGTGAACAAACTTATAAATGACAGAAGGGAAGAAGATACATATATATATACATATGGAGAGGGAGAGAAAGAGAAGGCTTACGAGAATAGAAATGGGATTTTCTGAAAGAGAAGGAAAGTAACGATCTTTATGTTCCTTTGGATGAATGTTTTGAGAAGAGGAAGCAAGAGATTGAGTGTGGTGCTGGTTATAGAAACCCAATTGTCATTTTTTCATTTACAAAAAAATAAACAAAAGCTAAATCCAAACTTAAGAAAGATTTTACAATTTGTATGCAGAAAGAGAGAATCTTGGTAACGATCATGCCCACGACGACGACACCTCTGCCACGATTCTTCTGTTTTCCTGCAACCCGCTTTTGACGTTTTTGTCAATTTCACGTACTGACGTACCCCTGCTGTGACATTTTAGAGTTCTGTTTGGGATTCGAAGTGCTTTTACAAAAGTAGGTTTTGCCCACCATCTGAATTATTTCGCAGAAATATCTAGATTGATTGATTGTCTTGCTTTAGAATCATTTAAATAACCTAAATTAATTATTTAAGTATTTAATTAAATATTATTTTATATTTATAATAAATGTTTATTGTTAAATTTATTGATTTACAAGCATACTAATTAGATATTAAAGAAGAGGCTAATTGTTAGTCAATGATAAAAGAAATTTTATATAAGTTTTGACGATTATTTTGTAAGTTTAAATGAGTTTCGATTGTTATTTTACCGAGTTTTGTGAGTTTTTATAGACATTCAATCGATTTCAGCGAGTTCTAATAGACATTAGGTCAATTGCGATGAATTCTAGAGGTTATGACAATGTAGGGCAGTGGTTAGGGTTTTCAAAATGATAGGGACTGAATTGTAACTTTATAAACCTGTGAAATAATCATAGTCATTAAAATGTTAGGACGTAAACGTTAGAGACAAAAACTACAAGGTGGTCAAATTTTTTCCCAGGGAAATCTGCTCGGTTAAAATATCCCTAACCTTAACCGCCTTACTTTGAGAATGGATCTTTATAATATGAATCTCGTCATTTAATTTTAAGCGGCCTCAACCCGTAACTCAACCCAAATATCCCAACCCGAAACTGACTTAGGGTTTATACTAGTGTGAGAGCCGAATTGTGTCTCCCCTGTTCCTGTTATTCTAAATATCTCTTTCAACATTAAACCAGGTATTTTTTTTTTTTTATCATCTCCTCTGAGCTTTTGGCAATTTCTGATTTAGAACCGTTTGGATCCTTCTTGGTATGTCTCAAGTTTCATATATTTTGCTCCTGTTTGTAAATTTTAATTATAAAAATTTGATTTTTTTGTCAAATTTATAATCTGGTTATGATTTTTTTATCAAAATCTGCTTATAATTTCATATTTTTGTAAGTTCATAATCTGGTTGTAATTTCATTTTTTAAAAGTTTTATAATCTGGTTTTGATTTCATTTTTTGTTGTTGTCTTGTTTCAGCTTTGAATTCTTTGTTACGTGTGTTTCTAATTCTTAGGCGGTTGAATGTTCTGGTGTAGAAAAATTCCTAATTGTTATTGAAACTGAGGCTTGAAAACTGTTATGGACTATGAGGAATTTTGTGTAGTTTGGATTTGTTTGAGTCGCGGCATTGAATAACAAGCTGATGATGTAAAATTATCTTGAATTAAAGCTTGATACTTTAGAGCTCCATTAGATGTTAATCTTTTTATGGAGATATTATAGGAGATATGGAATGGAATACTTCATCATGGATGACACATGTAAATTATATTTTAGTGTTTTTGGCTCTTCAGGGGTGAATGACTGAAATATTTCTTTCTTTATTCTTTTTTTGTGATCATCAGACATGGCCCAGGATGCAGGGATGTTTATGGTTCCACAAACCATTGGCAGTGTTTTGTGCTGCAAATGTGGTGTTCCGATGGTACCAAATGCTGCCAATATGTGTGTCACATGTTTGCGTTCTGAAGTTGACATAACAGAAGGCTTACAGAAGAAGGTGGACCTTAAGCATTGCCCTGAGTGTGAGTGCTACTTGCAACCTCCAAAAACTTGGATAAAAGCCCAATTAGAATCGAAGGAGCTGTTGACTATCTGTGTGAAGAGGCTCAAGAATCTTAATGGAGCAAGGTTAGTACACGCCGAATTTATTTGGACTGAACCTCATTCCAAGAGGATCAAGGTTAAGCTGACTGTTCAGAAGGAGGTTCTTAATGGAGCTATTCTTGAACAATCTTATGTTGTTGAGTATCATCAGCAAGATCAAATGTGTGAATCTTGTACAAGGGTTCAGGCCAACCCCGATCAATGGGTTGCAGCTGTACAGCTACGACAACATGTCTCTCACAGGAGAACTTTCTTCTATTTGGAGCAGCTTATTCTGAAGCATGATGCTGCTGCACGGGCTATTAAAATCAAGCAAATGGATGAGGGAATTGATTTTTTCTTTGGAAATAGGAGTCACGCTGTTAAATTTGTTGAATTTGTGGGAAAAGTCGCTCCAGTAAGGAGCCGTCATGACAAACAACTTGTTTCCCATGATCCCAAGAGCAACAACTACAATTATAAGTATACATTCTCGGTTGAGATAAGTCCCGTTTGTCGTGAGGATTTGATCTGTCTGCCTCCAAAAGTTGCAGTTAGTCTGGGGAATCTTGGTCCTCTTGTTATCTGCACAAAAGTGACAAATAGCATAGCTTTACTGGATCCATTTACGCTGAGGCATTGTTTCTTGGATGCTGATCAGTATTGGAGATCGTCATTCAAATCTTTGCTTACTAGCAGGCAGCTTGTGGAATATATTGTTTTAGATGTAGAGCCTGTCTCTTCTGAAGTTAATGTTGGTGGCTCAAAGTGTGTTTTGGCTGATGCTCAAGTAGCTCGTGTGTCGGATTTTGGGAAGAATGATACCATTTTTTTCATAAGAACACATCTCGGCCATCTTTTGCACCCAGGGGATTATGCTCTCGGTTATGACCTCTATGGGGCTAACAACAATGATATTGAACTGGACAAGTATAAAGGTCTTGTACTACCAGAGACAATTTTGATAAAGAAGAGCTATGAAGAGAAGCGCCAGAGAAAGCGTGGGAAGCCTCGTCCTTGGAAGCTCAAGTCCCTGGACATGGAAGTGGATAACACTAGAGGTAGAGGTGACCAAGAGAAGATGAACAATGAGTATGAAGAGTTCTTGAGAGATTTGGAAGAGAATCCTGAGTTGAGATTCAATATATCGTTGTATCGTGATAGAGATTACCAACCATCAGAGATGGCATCTGTAACTGATGGTGGGGATGTTCCTTCTGTTCCTCTGGAAGAACTTCTTGCTGATCTTGACTTAAGTGATGAGGAAATGGGAGATGGTAGTACGAGAGAGTGACTTAGTTTGCATCATCCGAGAGTGTGCTTATTTTATATATTTTGTTACTTATTATTGAAGTTTCTGGTTTGTTTGTTTACATTGTATTTGGATTCTCCATGATAGAAGACTGCAGCAGAAGCTATAGAATTGGCTTTAAGTTTTTGTTTCCCCTAACTCCAAGTTTGTACTAGATAAGTTACAATATCTTTAAATGTTTATCATCTATGTGAACCTTTTTATTCATTTAAAAGAAAAATATTTGATCAGATCATCATTATAACCAAAGCACAACATTTTGTTAAATAATGATCTACATAGCCCCTCAAGCTGGCAATTGTCCCTATAATGGTACTTGGTGTTGTGTATTGTAGAAATAGCACAAACCGATACAATTCATCCCCTGTGACCTAAAAGTTTCACTTATCGGCCAACAGAAGACTCCAATTCCAATCAAAGGAAGAACAAAAAGCCTTGTAACACTAATTCCAATTGTGGTTCTGAGCCCAAGTTTCTATTCTTCTGGACCTTCTGTTAGCATTCCTCCAATTATAAGCATGGCTGAAGGCACTGCAGCCTCAGAGCCATGATGTCTAAACTGTCTGTGATAACTTCTACTGCAGCATCACTGCCAAATACAATAGATTTTAGTCCAGGGATAATCCCAAATTGCAATAGCTACTAGAGAAGCAAAAATCGGGGTCTGAAGAACATGGCGAATAGGTGCATGTTCAGCAAGAATTATAATCTTTCTAACCATTCCGGGCTCAGCCAAGCAACTGAGAGACTCCGGAATTGTTGAATTTGAAATGCCTGAAAAGTTATTAAACAATACTGCAATAAAAAGGCGTCTTCCAATACTCAGTTTCCTTATCCTCCATTCCAGGCCACTCTGCTTCAACAAGAAGCAGCCTACTGAGAACCTGAATTACAATTGGCACTTCCTCAATTTCACTGGTCTGATCTTCTTCTTCCACTATCTCATAATATTCCAATGGAGGTTCCATCATGTGGTAAACAAGAGTGTAGACAAGAATGACTGAAACCCACTGAGAAAACGATATGTATGCAACTTCAGCACTGTAACAATCAATGCCAGAAGGATGATCTGCGTTCTGGAAAACTGAAGAAACAACACCAAGAGAAATGCACCCGGTGTTTCCAAATGTGGTCATGATGATTGTGAACAGAAAGAGTTATGGCTGCAGGCGGTAGATTAGCGTCGCCAACATGCCAAAATGCAACCAATGCCAGTACTAGCAACAACATTTACTGGAAATGAACCACCAGAGGATAAAGTGATCAAGAGTGATGGATTTACCAAAGTGATCGAAGGCAAGAAGAGAACAAATAGAAGCTTGCTGAGGATCTTGAAAGTAGCTTTTGGAATGAGTTGGACTTTCGGGTGGGAAAGAATGCAACCATATCGTGTTATTGAAAGGAGTTTCAGTATAGGAAACACTGCATCTTTAACATCATCTTGTCCGGAAATTATGTTTTCTCAATTTTTATGCTTCTGAGGAATCGAAATCCCGGAAGTAATTTCTAAGAAAATGTGATTGAACAATCTAGAGAAATAAAAGGATCTGAAACCTGGAAAATATTTTCCTGCTAAAAAACTTCTTCAATAATATATATAACCGACTAAATCCAGATTCCAGGAGGTTAGCTCCGTGGAAAGCACTTCCCAGATCCAATGAATATGATGAATAAAAATGGTGATGTAACTGAACATACGTTGCTTTAATGTGATTCACCCAGAAGAGGGTCGACGCAGTTATCATGTTTCAAAAGTTAGATCAAATTATTAAATGGTGATCGAGGCACCAAATTAAGAAAATGAGGCACATGTTGATCTTCGATTAATTTTTTCAAATAACAAAATTTAATCTGTTGATGATAGATTTAAACCAATCAGAGTCTCAGACCATCACAATGGGCGCCTTTGTCTGTCAACGTACATGCTTTTTCTTATTCATGTTTTGTCTCTGTTCTCTTGATTGATCTTCCGAATTTTGTATATTTCTCGACAAAAGGTAATTCCCATTCAAGTTCATTTACATTAATTGTCAAAAATCCAAGAAAAAACACGTAAGCTTCTGAAAATTTTCAAAGGTACAAAATAATTACTTAGACTAACAACCGGGCTTTTTCTTTTCACGAAGATAAGTGCAGCGTCAACTTAGAAATGTCTTCTTTAATTATTTTAGAAAGTTCTTCTAAAGTTATCACGGCCGGCTGCAACTTTTCTAGATGAAAAGAATCAGGATTTGAAGTGACGGATTCAATGCACCAAGAATATGTAGAACGTAAATAATATGCCTAAAACTATTCTTTCACACAATATCCATAACTTAACTTTTATTTTCAGAATAATAAGAGAAATAATATGAAAAAAATATATATGTTTAATAGCCATTATCATATTACTTAACATGTAAAACTTGATTAAATTCTCTTTGTGTTTTGTTTTTAAATCAAGAAATTGCATGCATAATAAAATCTTAATTATTTTGCTCTTTAGACTCTAGAAAATTATGTGTATATATGTATATTATATATGTGTATATGTGTGTGTGTGTGTGTGTGTATATATATATACCTCTGTTTTCTTTTGTTCGCCGGGCTAGATCAAATAATCTTGAAGTTTATGAATTAAGAAAATAAACAAGAAAAACAAATTTGTTACATGTATAAATTCCTAGAAGAACTGTTATCAGTTTCATATAATTACGGCTTATGTTAATTTGGTGATGACTTACATCAAATGAAAACCATATATGATGATCTTAGCAATCTCCACAGCTTGAAACAGGAGCACCACAGTTGAAATGGCGACACTTGCTGCAATAACAACTATCATCCCTAAGGCCAAACCCGGCCTTATGTTCATCAAATAACTCTGCAACAACCCAATTGCTTCGCAGACGTCCTCGTTATAACGGGCATAATATTTCTTCTCCCACTGCATCCAATTCGAAGGCGGTTCGTAATTTCCGTCGAACAATTTCTTCTTATGGATGCGCATTCGTAGCACAATCATGTTCTCATCCACCAGCCTCCCCTCGTAATCTCGTCCCTTCGATCCTCTACCACCACCCATGCTTAAGATATAGCCCTTCTTCGAAACGATCTTTCGACATGGCAATGGGGAGAAAATTCCATGATGATGAGGAAGAATTGTAGAGGATAACAATTTGGTTGCTTCCATTGGTGAAGTTCAGTTCTTAGCTCGCTTAAGTATTTATAGTTGGAAAGATAAATAAGTTGCGTGATAAATTATAGAAGCTTAGCTGAAAGGGGCACTGTAACGTGTAGAAACCGTGTCAATAAGAAGATGAGTGACGCTTCAGGGTTGATTTATTGGTGCAGTTGGGTCTGAGCATTCTTGGAAACGTGTTATAACCCAGTTTAGAAACGAAAGCAAAGCGAAGATATTGGTCAACCCAAGGAAATATTATTTATCAGGAAAATAAAATTTTTACCCTCATTCGAGTTCATATATGCATTTATATTATATTTTTTACACTTGAAATATTTTTACCACTTTATATGATAAGATGTTTAAATTACCCTTATATTTAATTTTGAGAAATCAAAACAAAATTTATAGTATTACTTTTTTTTAATACATTATAGAGAAAATATGTATAGATATTTATTATCAGTATTTAAAACAAGATTTATACATATATATTAGATAAAATCAAATGAATTTAAAATTATTGAGTTTAAGTTTTTGAGGTTAAATACACAAATTATAAACTCAGGAAACTGATTTTGGCTGGGAAAGTTGTTTTAGGAGAGGGGTTGGCAGCACAAATTTGGGGGTTGACCTGAAATTTGCTTAAAGGGGTCGAAGGGGTTGGCGCCAACCCCTTAATTTAAATTGAAGGGGTTGGCCTTTATATAACAAAAATTAAGGGGTTTGCGTATCTCCAAGCCCTTTATTTCTTATTTAAATAAAATTTTTATTTTGGATTTATTTAATTTTTATATAAATAAATATATATATTTTTATTTTTATTTTGGCTTTATTTAATTTTAGCTTGGGTGTTGGTGAAGCCAAGCTCTAGGTTGGCGGCCCCAATCCGTTCTCCATCTAGAAAATTTTCAGATCATAATTTTTGTATTTTTTGACCATTAATACAATATTAAACAATATTATAACAACTTTAAATAATGAAAACAACATGAAATAACAACATTAAACAGTCTAACAACATGAAATCATAACAAAATTAAATTTCACATGAATCAACCATATATTATTTGATTTTCAATTATTCATAAAGAAAACACATAACATATGAGCTTTATAATGACTTTCTCACGGGTTTTATTTTTCAATCACATGTATTCTCTATTGAATAAGTGTTTTTCTTATGCTGCGGAGATTCCTTTCTCATTGGAAAGTTGAAGAAAAAGATTTTCTCTTTCTACATGCAGGAGTTACATCAATAGGGGTATTTTGGAAAAATAAAATACTGTTGTGGTATTTTTATTTAAGCTTTAAAATGGGTGTTATATATATATACACGGTTAAAAAAAAAGTAAAAATTTCGATTTCCCTTTATCAGAGGCCTCAAATTTGAAGGAAATAGTTGTTTTGACATAGGACAATGTGAGTTTTTAAAAAGTAACCCCAAGAATGGTTGATTGAGCTTTTTAATCCCGGTCAAAGTTGTTTTTCCTTATTAATTTTGAAAATCCTATTTACCCACTCATGGATAATTAAAATTAACTGAGTCTGTTAGTTATATTATTTTCCTTACTAAACCCTAAAAATTAATAATTTTCTCCCAACCCAAGTTTTTAGAAACAACATTTCCCCCCCTAGGGTTTCCAATTTTTCAAATTCAATTTTTCGACAAAGAAAAGACTTCTCTAGTGATCTCCAGACAACGTCTCTTTCTTTCTAGTGCATCTTCCTTCTGGTTGTCCTCCTCGATATCATCATTGACAAAGGCAAATCGATGAAGAGTATTCAACATCAATGAAAATCTCGTCTTTTTCGAAACAAAGATGAGTCGTCTTTGTTGACGACAACACCGAGGAGGACTGTCGGAAGGAGGACTTGTAGAAGAAGAAGAGATATTGTTTAGAGATCATCATAGAAGTCTCTTCATTGTTGAAAAATTGAATCTAAAAAATTTGAAACTCTAGGAGGAAAAATGCTATTTTTGAAGACTTGGATTAGAGAAAAATTGTTAGTTTTTAGGGTATGGGGGAAAAAATGAGATCAAATTTAAGTTTATTTTTAATATTAAATGTAAAATAACGATTTTGTTTTTAAAACTAACTAACTTAACTATTCATGAGATTTTTAAAGTTAATAGAAGAAAACTTAAAATATCAGTATACTTTGGGTGGGAATAAGTCCTTTGGCCTTTAATCTTCTCAATCTTGGCTTAATTTTGAAAAATAGCTTAAATGCATGCACTTAAATTAATTCTTGGGAGAAAAACAGGCTCATTCACTGCTTCCGTAAACAAAGTGTCTCTCTCAAGAATCAAGGAATCATGAATAAAAGTATACCTTTTCTATAATAATGCTTTAGTTATAAAATCAACTTTCTTGCAAGATTGCCCAACGAAAGTCTTATAATTTAAAGCATCCGTGACTAGAAGATGCATATTATAAGCCCTCCTCCCATCCCATCCCTTCGGAAGATAAGAAAGAATTAAAAAAGAATGAGAGAAGGCCAGCAGCGTCAAGACTCAAAGACGGCTATATCTTAATTGGCCTGGCTGTAGGCCATGCATAAACAAAAACAATTATGCAAATACAAAAATCAATCAACATGGCCGGCTGCAGCCAAACCTCCTCCATTAGCCAACTCTAGCAACAATCATGCTTTCGTCTACCAGCTGCCCTTGCCTCCTGTAGCTTGATTCACAAGAGTTTCTTCCATCTTTCGCAGACACTAGGCCTCAGACTTAATTACATGCCCAAATCTTCTGTTTTTAGATTGTAATCGTGGGAGGAGAATTGTGTAGGCAGAAGAACTGATGAACAAAGAGAAGTTGATTCCATCATTGAATGTTGGGAACCTTTTTGAGAAAGATTGAATTGAATGCGAAGGTGATGGATGTGGAGAAACAAAGTTATGTTTACAGATGCAAATCTTAAAGACTTCTAAGGTAAGTCTAAGGGCTCAGTGCGTTTTTGAAACGTGTCATTTCTCGGCGCTATCTGAAAGGTGTTGGCTTCTGATTAATGGGTGGCAGTTGGCTCCCAAGGAAGCTGGCCAACAACTGAGCTCGGCACTTGATTATTTCTCAGAATTTTAATTATTATTTATTAATAAAAAATTTATTTTTTATTAAACAAATCAAACCAAATTTTAAATTTTTTTATTGAATTTATTAATTTTTTTTTATTTTAAACTTTCAAATCTTTTTATATAAAAACAAACTTTTAATATTTATTACAAACTTAATTTATATAAAAATAAATTCAATCATGGAATATATAAACTTTTTTGGTATTTTCTAAAATCATCCTTTGTCTTTATCATTTGTATGAGGCAAACCTCTAGTAATTTTCTACAATCTCTTAATCATGTGTGCTTCATATAGATTTTTTCGACGTCATTCTAAGTTAGATTAGAGGGCAATGTACATATTAAATCTTCTTTAAACACCAACATATCCGTGAAATGATTTTTTTATTATAATTATGGTGTAATAAATAAATTGTGTTAAAAATATTATTGTTCATTTTATATATTCAATATCATTTTACTTTGCTTATAATAAAAAGTTAAATAATAGGTAAATAAATAATATTTTAATAAATAATAATGTGTTATAATATGATTAAATAATTTTGAATTAAGAATAAAAATATATCAAATCACTTACATGAAAACTAACTAACTTGTTAAATATTTAAGAAGGATTTAGTTAAAGTAATTACTATAATAATTTATTTTTTATTTTTTATATTATTTTATTAATAAAATATTTTAATAACATTGTATGATAAATAATAATATGATAAATAATATAAAAAGTAATTTAATTATTATTTTAATTTTAAATATTAAAAAATTAATAAAACAATCTTAATTTGGGTTCCGCAAAAGATTTTAAAACAAACCCGTTGAATTAAAATACATATTTTCGATGATTTAAAAATAAAAGCTTACACATTTAATCAAGACAAGTTTAATCAATTTAATGCAAATATTCAAACGTGAGCTCCTACACGAAGCAACTAATTAACTAACTCCACCACTCAGAAAGACCAAACTACCCTCTATCCACAAACTCCCCTCTCTTTACTTGTCGGCAACTGGCAACTGCCATCTGCAACTTACCAGAAAAAAAAAAAACCCTAGAATTATAGGGTTAAATTCTGCTCGAATTGTTCATAATTTCATGAATTGGAAAGCTTTCAACAATGGCTAACAACAATGAAGAGCCTAGCACTGCTCCAGCGCCTAATCGCTGGTACAACATTACTTTAGGCTCCTCCTTCAGAGACCACCACCACAGTCGTCAATCTCCCAAGTTCTGCACTTTACGCTGTAAGTATTTCTGTATTCTTTAACAAAGCTCAAAATATTTTCAGGGTTCTGTTTGTTTAAGGGGAAAACCAAGTAAAACGTGATAAAAATTTAAACTTTGTGTCGGTTTAATATTGTTTTGGTTTCTAAAACTTGAGGAGTGAGTTCAAGGGAGCAAGTAGAGATTGTAAAGTTTAGATTTATGATTCTTTGGAAGTGTTAAACGAGTTTATGTTTAAAAATGAAACTTTGATATTATAGTAGCTGAATTGACCTTAAGTTGGCTGCCAAATTTGCATTTTGGAGAAAAAGGAAATCATCTTTCAATGGTTCTGTGGCGGTTAACATCTGAATCAAGCTCAAACCATCACTTTTCATGAGGGTTCAATTGGTTGGGTTTTGTTGTATTGTTGATGTTCTGATACCATTTTGATATGTTTTCTCTTTTTTCTTTTTCCCAGATGAATTTAAACCAGCTTCTATAGATCGGAGCCAACCTGGATCACTCCATAAGAGCAGGGATAACAGGGTTACGGTAGAATTTCAAAACAATCAGCATGGAAAACCCAAGGTGATCTTTGAGGGTGTTGGTGAAGATTACAGGGACAAGGACAATGATGCAGTTTTACTTTTTGATGGTGAGACATGTCGATTGGAGCGATTGCACCAAGCTGTGAAGCGATTGAGGCATGTTCGTATACCTGGTGAGCCTTCAGCTGCAGCCGCATCAACCATGACTACTTTGGTCACACCAGTGGTGGAATCTCACTCAACTACGGTTAGTAAAGGGTCAAAACTGCAGCCTGTGAGCTCAGGCATAGTTCATGAAAAGGTAAGCCTGAAGATTTTTAAATATATTAGTATGTGAAGAGTGATCTTGTAGGAAAAGTATCATTGAAGAATATTATAAATTATTTTTTTCAGTTTCTCAGTTCTAAAATGGACTGCTTTACCTCTGAGTTGACGTGTGAGACAGTAATTATGTATTTTAGGAGTGACATTCTATTCATGTAATTTCAAATTGGCTTCACATGAAGAGCCATTATAACTTAGAGATTTTCTTTCCACTCAACACATAATTTATATCCATCAGCAGGTGCTGCAAGAGCTACTGAAAAAAGATAAAATTTAATTGATTGGAATCATCCTTGTGAGTTGTGACAGCTGAAAGCTTGTGTGATTACTGCATTTAGTGTAGTTGAATGTATCATGTACTGCAGAAATCTTATCTATTTTTTCTTCTTCTTTCTTCAGAAAATGAAATTTTTTATTTTTAAATGCTTCTGTTTTAACATTTATAATGGATTTTCTGTTCATGCTGTTCCGTATGCAACTTCCAGGTTCAGGTGGGGCAGATTGACACTGGAAAGTCAACAAACTTAGGTATGATTCCTATATTTTCTTTTATCTAGTTCCCATTAAAGTCCTATATGGATTCAGTCCTGGATAAAGTAAAAGGTTAGTCACTGCACTGAAGATTAAATGCTTCAGCTAATGTCAAATTGGTATGTAGTTAATCTGAATAGAAAGACTCAAGTTCTTTGATTTTCTTCTTTCACACAAATAGTTTTTTTCACAGTCCTAGAAGCCACTGGGCTCCAGCCAATCTCTCTGATTTCTGCATCAGAGTGTTTGGGTTCTTGGTCTTTGTTTTTCTTGTTCTTGTTGGTGCACCAGAAGCACATCCGTTTGTGCCTAGTAAGCAAGATGAATGAATATTACACCAATTTTGTAGATGTACATAAAATTAAAAAATAAAATGATTTTGACCTGCTTTAATTACTATATATGATCCAAAATTCCCTTCATTTAGGTGACATGTTAAAAACGTGTCAGAATTGCAAAATTTTAACCAGGTACCTGTTTTCCTTCAAACAAAATCTCAGAAACTGAGTAATTGTGATTGCGTTTATTTCCAGTTTCATCTAAATCTGTAATTTGAAAAGTTTTATTACATCAACTAAAATTTCTCCTGCCAGATGCAGAACCTCAAAGTGAAAAGGATGTGGAGTGTTCAGCTGTTCCTAATCCATCAATATCATCACCATTTGCTGAGAATATTCAAGCAGATGAATATGTAGAAATAGTTGATGACAATGATGATGGTTGTGAGATGGGAAATAGAGGGAATGCTTCTAAACAGGAGTTCCGCACTGGTCTTGATATTGATATCAACTTACCGCATCAAATTGACATGGATGAAGAAATAGCTGATGTAGATGTTAGTGATGACGACGCAGATAAGGGCCCTAATGCCGCCGAAGCTCTTAGAGCTCAGGTAAATGCTGAATGTCAAAAGAAACAAACTTCAAGCTCAAGCAGCAGCAGTGATAGTGAGAGTAGTGAGACAGAAAGTGGGAGCGGCAGTGGGACTGGAAGTGTGAGTGCAAGTACTAGCAGTGATAGCGAAAGTAGTGAGGCTGACTCAGTCAACTCTATCTGAGATATCTGAGTCATGCAAGCCATTCAGCAACTCCACTCTGTTGGTGTAGCAGACAGTGGCGAAGTTGTGGAATGTTATTCTACTGATGCTTATTTGTAGGGAAGCTTTGATTCATATGCACTGGTGGTTGTACAAAAATAGAGCTTAAGTTATTTATGTATTTATAATCTAGGTCGGTTCTTGCCATTTGATATTAAACTGATCAACTGACGTACCTATAAATTATGGTGGTATGAGTAAAAATTAAAGCTTGCACATTCTGCTGCAGGGATGGAAGGTTCATATTTAGCTGATGAGGGTGCACTCATCATGAATGTCCATTAACCAATTGCAGTTTTTGGAATTAAGAGGTGCATATTGGCATTTTCTAACAAGTTATGCTCAGATTGTTGACCGATGACATGAACTATTAGGTATACTGCACTTGGTAACAGATGCATAAAACTATATTATACTCAGGCGTGCTTAGCTTAAATGCTCTGGGTTATATTGGGCCATAAGCAATATGTTTTTGCATAGATGAAGAAACTTCAGAAAAGGTTTCATCTCCAAAAAGGAAGAAAACCCCAAAGCTCACACAGGACAGGAAGCGATTGAACTATAAAGCTGAGCAGCTAGAAAGTGCTAATAAAAACGGGAAAAATGCTATTATGTTGGCACGTTGAGAACTGTTATGAATCAAATAAATAAAATTTGCACCCTACCAATCCTCTCAAACTTATATTCAGTAATTGATAGCCACTTAAACAACAAAGGTGAACTATGTATAGGCCAGTTAAAATTAGGTGAAAAAGGGGGTAGGAGATGACTCAGATCTCATACAGGAGCAGAAGTTTCCTTTACTCGTGATCTGCCGCTGTCATCGTCACTACCTTGATCCCTTTTATCTGTTCTGAGAAAGCTTATCCTCTGAGGGATAGTTCTTCCTCGCTTTCTTGCTGCCTTCAACTTTCCACATATCCCACACCTTGGTTTTGGGTGGAGGTACTGCTTCTCCAGACGGCGCAACTAATCCTGGCTTACCATCATCAATAACTTCATCTACCAATCCATATTCCTTGGCTTCCCAAGCATTCATGAAATTATCGCGGTCAGTGCCCACTTCAATCTGAAAACAACCAGAATTTCAAAAGTGTAAGAAACCAAAAAGGAGAATTCTGTAAATGGAAAAAGAGCAACAACTAGATAATACAGAAATGTGGAGGCAAAGAAAGTTTAAGAAAAGCACTACAGAAAGCATCACAGAAATTTGATCAAACTAATTTTATATTTTTCAGAGTACGCATTATTTTCTATTGATATCACGAAATATATATAATATATAGAGAGATAATAAGGGTTTACATGCAAAATTAAAATCCTAATTTTTAGTAATATTCTCTATTTCTTATACTAATGATTAAAAATTAATTATTTTCTAGCAAAGATTAATTTTTAGAGGTGTGCACAGTCTGGTTTGATACAGTTTATAATATTTTTCAACCCAAACTAAAAGAAACTATTTGAAAAAAATTCAAACTAAATCAAACTAGTTTAGATTACAAACCAAATCAAACTAAACTGAAAATATACAGTTTAATGTGGTTTGGTTTACGGTTTGAATCGAATAAAAATCATTCACTATTATAATGGTGAACATATTCTAAAATAAGCTAATAAAAAATATTACTGTTTCAACTTTGCTGTTTAAAAGAGTCTCACTAGCTTTAGAATCACAATTACGATTTTCAAAATTATCTTTAGTATGTGAACAATAAAAATTCAACTCGACTAACTTTCCATCAGTTTTGGATTGAATTAGTCTGTGGATCCAATTATCACCAGCATAATCTCAAACAGTTTTTTTTCCAATTCAAGCGAATAATAATGTTCTATTTCCTTGCAGTAAATTATAGCATGCCCTTCTTTATATCGATGTCAATATTTTTAGCAAGAAACATACAAGAAAAGCTGCATCTAACTAAAAGATTACAATCACTGAAAAAAATGATTAAAATTATACCTCTCATAACCTACAAAATCACATATAACACACATCCACAAGTTCTTAAAAGTTTGACAGATAATAAATATTTATTTTTTAGATTACTGCTAACAATATTGGCAACCCTATACAGAATGCCAAAAAAAATAGTCATCAACTTTCAAATGATCAAAAGGCATAATTAGCGGAAACTCATCATTGATATCTTTCATCCACAAAATTTAATAAAATATATATTAGATAATCTCGTACTAACATTAATTAAAGAGATTCCCTATATATATATATATATATATATATATATATATATATATATATATATATAATTTCACATTACATACACTTGCATGAGATATTACATATTAGAAACTTGTAGCTACAATGCCAAAAAGTTTAGATGATTGAGTTTTAAATGCAAAAACTCAACTACTACAAAATCATGAATATTATGATTCAATTAAATAAATGCTAAAAACACAAAGGTAATGTCAAAATTTTTGGGTAATAATCGAATCATATTCTCTACTATTATCTAACAGAGCATACAATTTATTAAGAGATTTTCTCCCAAATCACATAGAATGAGAAACATTTTCTCAACAAATCCCTGATAAAGTATGAACATTTACTTTTAAATATTTAAATTTATTAGATCCCAAATCATTGATGTCTTTGAAGTAAATTAATAATTCACCAGCGACAACAACGACAAGTTGACTAACAATGAGTTGACCGACGATGAGTTGATCGATACTTTAAATGACAATTGAGACCAAGAAAACGGTGATAAAACTATGATTTCCAATGAGAAAGACCCATGGTGATAACAGAGATTCAAGGTAGATGTTGTAGTGGTAGAGGAGAAATTAAGATAGGAGAGAAAGTGCAACGACAAAGGAGAAACTAAGGCAAGAAAGAAAGTTTGGTGAGATGAGTTAAAACTTAGGGTTTTAATAATTTTTATAAAATAAAAATAATATATATATATATACACACACATATACTATTTATTGTTTAGTTCAGTTTTGAAAATCATCTAAACCGTTATTTAAACTGTAAACTGTTATTCAAAATTTTTTTAACCCAAATCAAACTATAATTTATAATTTGAACCAAATTATGTATACCCCTATTAATTTTCCTTTTATTGATTCCTAAAACTCAATGAATAATTTGTTATTTTTAAGAGTAAATTTCTTGTTCAAAGCAATTTGCTTTTAAATAGCATGTCTATCCAGTTCGGATTAGGTTGGAGGCCTATCATTGTCCTTGAAGGTGAAATTGTCAAAAATATATATTAAAATTAAAAATATAGATTTTGAAATTTATATTAGATAAAATTAATTCGTTTATGTTAAGGTTTAATTCACATACTTATAAATTATTCATTTTACTCAGTTTTGCTCTTTCTTTTTATTTGAGTCTAACACACCCGCTCAAATATAATCACCTACACTATTAAATTCATTGTTTGATTCAATCAGTTTTTAGTTAAATATATTATCATTTATATTTAAAAACACTTTAAACTATTAAATCTATTACCTGACTCATATTATAATATCATGTTAAAAGTATATATTAAATTTATAAATATAAAAATTAAAAATTATATTATAAAAATTAATTAATTAATATTAAAATTTAATTTATTTATATATTATTCACTTTGTTTAATTTTATTGTATGTGTGATTCTCTTTCCCTTTTAGTATGGTGCCAACAGAAATCAACCCCGTACAGTTTATCCATCGTCCCATCAAGGGGAATAAGGTGAAAAAAGTTAGCAATCCGTACTGAGGGAAGAGAGAAATGGCAAAATTTTCGGTTGGTAGTTTCGAAGAGGGAGAGGGATCCAGCTCAAGGAACCAAAAGAGACGGAGAATGGACCGTCAACCTCAACCCGACTCCATAGAAACTGTTGTAGAAGAAGTTTATGATGGAGATGAAGAGACAGGGTCCATAGATCAGGATTATGTAGTATACCTTTCTAATCAAGAAGCCACTTTAGAAGATGAACAAGAACAAGATGCCGGATCTGGAGAAGAAGAAGAAGCGGTTAATAATCCTGTTGATGAAGAGATGGATGAGCCGGTGGTGGAACCCGGTAAAAACGAGTCAGTTTCGGTGACACTAATCGACCCAGAAGTTTTTGATTGCCCGATCTGCTGTAACCCCTTGTCCGCTCCCGTCTTTCAGGTTTGCTTTTTTCCTCCAAGTTCTGTCTTTTATCATTTGGGTAGTTTTTTTGTTCAGAATGAATTGTTAGGGCTTTTTCTTTTTTCTCATTTTTATTTATTATGGAATTGATTGTCGTACTGTAGAGATGCATGGGTACCTGTTTGTTGCAGACCGTTGGATGATACTTTCCCGGTATGCTAGAATTACACCAGAATAAAAGTTTAGGGTTTTTCTTATTGGGATAGTTGAGAAAACAGTTCAGGCCAGTTATGGTGAAAACCTTGCAGGCTTCCTAATATTTTTGAGAATAAGTTTGGTTAGTTTAGGCTAGTTTGCATATACTTGTGACTAAGGTAACTTGCAGTATGCTTATGAATTTGTTGGGTAATTAACTGTAAATACCAAGGATATTAAGTAGAATTTATTGGTTTCCTTATTTAAGTAGGAAGAGAATTAGAGAAGCTAAGAAACCCTTACATTGAAGCTATTTAGCTTTCCTCATCCTGTTTTGGGTCTCTTTTTTAAGTATTTATACAAATTAAAAACCTTATAATGTTTTTTCATTTGGAACAATACAAATATATGGTCGTTAGTCCTTTTTCTAAAATTTCAGATTAGTATGTGACCTTGAATGTGCTTGAAGGGTTAGGAGCTTAGGATTGGGATGGACACATTCGTGATTTGCGAATTGCAATCAAGTGTTTGGTTTGTTTGTCTTTAAGTTTCTCCTTATCTACCTCTTTTATCTTTATATCTGGATCGATGGAACCAGTCTAACGAAATCCCACCCACCACCTCTTTTAGATTCATTTAGGTGGTGAAGATTGTTTCTACTTACACAGTGACTTGGATTGTAAGCCGAGAAATTGTCACCACCTCATAAATAATTCAAGATTGTGGTGTTAATAAACCTTTCTGAGTGCAGGTTAATGAGATGCAGAGTTTTCTTTATATTTTGAAATGTTTAAATAGGACTGCAGGAGTTAGGCTAATAGTTCATGGTTACTTAAAAGGATAATCTTACGTTTTTATGCTTTGAAAATATTTGTGTTTAGTATCTATTTCATTACATTCATACAAACATACATACTGGAAGATATTGCTATGTTGAAAGCTCTCCATTTTAATGTTAAATGTACTGCTATCATGACGAATCTAGGCTATATACTGTCATATCCTACACTGGTTCAAGAATGAATGAACGCTAGTGTGCATGTTCTGAAATTTGTCCCTACATTAGCAATTCCTTGGTCAAATATAACAATCTGACGTCTTTTCCATGCATGTGGCATTTCAGTGTGAAAACGGGCATATAGCTTGCTCTTCCTGCTGCACCAAAATTATGAACAAATGTCCTTCCTGCTGTTTGCCTATTGGATATAACCGTTGCCGGGCAATTGAGAAAGTTTTAGATTCCATCCAAGTAAAATGTCAAAACGCAAAGTACGGGTGCAAAGAAACAGTGAGTATTAGCAAGGAACTTGTTCATACAAAGACATGCCACTACGCACCATGCTCATGCCCTATGTCAGACTGCAATTTTGTTGGTTCTTGTACCCAGTTATACAAACACTTCAGGGATGAACATTTGAATTCACGGGCACAATTTCAACACAACAAAGTCTTCCAAGTCACCTTAAATTATGATGACACTTTCCTTATACTTCAAGAAGAGAAGGATGGTGTCTTATTTATGCTTCTGAACAACAAAATTGATGCTGTGGCGAATGCAGTTTCTATTTGCTGTATTGCGCCCTCAGCAAAGGGGGGGTTTAGTTATAATATTGTGGCAAAATCTGAGGGAAGTATCATTACATTTCAGTCTTGCACAAAGGACATTCAAAGTCGGATCGATGACCAGCCTTCATCTTGCACCCTTCTACTTCCAGCTGATTCCTTTAGTAATTCTGGGCAGTTTAAGTTGGAGATTTGCATAAGGCATAGCAGGTGAAATAAGAAATTAATTTTCAGGACCATGTATATGTAAAAAGGAGAAAAATACGATCATGTTGATACAAAGTAACTCATCAGTAAACAAGTATTGTGTTGTATCATCTGAAATGTATATTTTATTTTCAACAGGGAGAGGCGTGAAGATTCCCACATTATAAATTGTTTCTATTATAACATTAACAAGAAATATTTCAAACAAAGTTTATACAGGAGATAAAGATTGTCAACAGGGTAGTTTAACAGAAAACTGAATATCCGCATGGAATCTGAAAATCAAGTTTCTAATAGAACAGAGTGTGATTGCATTTCATGTTTCCAATAACAATTCTTGTCATAAATACCAGGCAACAATAAACGATAATGCAACTACCCCTCAGAGGGAATCTTAACATCAGGCAATATTTACAACTCTGTTAAATAAGCCAAGATCAAGCTCACCAGCAGTTGCATCAGGCCTCCAAATGCACACAACCAACTCCAGCTTCCCGCAAGAACCAATGAAATTAGATGGAACTACAAGGAACCCTACTGTATCCAACCCAAATACTGAAAGAGGGTCATCAAGCAGATCTTTAGCGCACAAACAAGTCGACTGGAAGTTAAGGGTGGTGGCAGAAGTTCCCATTCTTGACAAAATATCATAGTTCCATGTCTGTGATCCAGTTCCTATACAACTGACTAATATAACATTGCCAAGCCGTTCAGTTTTGTTGTAGAGAATAAAGAGGACACCATCTTCCTCTTCTTGAAGAACAAGGAACTTCTCATCTGCTTTTAAGGTTACCTGCATGTTGTGATTGTATTGGAATTTTACTGCTGAATCCTCATGGTTATCGCGGTAGTGTTTGTATAACTGGCTAGATGAACCAACAAAAATGCAATCCGAAAGGGGGCACGAACATGGCAAATACATACATGTCTTCTCATGTTCATGTTTGGTTTGGTAAGTCATTGTTGATCGACACCCATAAATTGCATTTTGGCATGAGATAATGACTGATTCTAAGATCTTCTCAACCGCCCTGTTACGGTAAGCAATATTACAAAAGCAGGAAGCACATCTATTCGTAAGTTTGGTGGAGCAAGAAGAGCAAGAAATATGACCATTTTCACACTGCATGGAAACCAAAGATAGCAGGAATCACCATACTGAAATGAATATCTGATTTGCCACAGCAAAAAAATTTATCAGAGACAGTTTTGCACATGAACATTTATACAGGCAAACGAGTTTCTCTTCGCAAATCATTATTTATTCTCTTAAGAAAAAAGGAATCCCTTGAAAATTCACTAACTTTCTGGACCCGTATAGATTTTCCTCAATTGGCTTGTGCTAAAGTTGTTAAATTTCCCCAATTGTGAAAAGAAAAGATGAAGCTTGGATAAGAAAGGCATGAGATAATCCAAGTCAGCCTTACTAACCACAAACCCAAAACATCTTGTAAAGAAATTCAACACAAAAGATTAAGAAGTTTCAAGAGAGAAAAACCTGAAAAACAGGAGGTGTCAAGGGCTCAAAGCAAATGGGGCAGTCAAAAACCTCTGGGTTAGTTAAGCGGAAAGGCAAAGAAAGTCCCACAACATCGTTCCTCTGCAGGTTACCATCAATATTATTGTTTGGATCAGGAATTTCTTCTCTGAAGTTGGTCTGAGGTCGACGGAAACGAGCCATCTTTCTCCTCCTCATGGACCTTCTATTAAGATTTGCCTCCATTTTCGCCCTGGATTTGGTTTTTAGCACATATATAACTTTATTCAATGAATTAAATAAGCAACTTCACAGTAACATAATGAATGTGTATACCTAAATTGAAAGAGAAATTCCACTAAGTTAGGTGTTAGTTATCAGGAACCAATATAAGCCTTCAAGTATGCCAAGACTCGAGCTATAGCACTAGGATTTGCAAAGAAAAAAGAGCAAAAGAATCAAACCCTAATCTATGAGGAAGAACGAAAAGTGAACGAGAGAGGAAGGGTTCTCTGGAAAAGAAGGGAGACTTTTGATTAAAAGTTAAAGATATTTCAGCCTATTTATCTGAGGCTGAATATCTTCATATTTTAAAAACACAATTGAATACTGGAAATTTTAACGAAGTCCTCTACATTTGATTCCTTGCATTTTCACCCATGTACTCTGGTATCCCCTCTTAAACTCAACTCCTCTCAGTAGCTGCTGCTCTTCCAAAAGCATACCAACATCCCCTCTTAAACTCAATCTTCTTAGCTTGAGACAGTGGCTTAACTTGATTTGACTTTGGATTCTGATCTTCCTTCTGTTTTTCTTTTTTAAATCGTCCTTTCTTTTGTTACCTTACCTTCCTTAAATCTTCCTTCTTAGCTTGAGACAGGAGCAGGGTACCATCCTTACAAAAATGAGTGAGGCAAACAACAGAACAAAGAGCTAGTGGAATGAAAGCATAAAAAGGAGGCGGCAAAATTAAAAAAAAAAAAAAAAAAGGAGGAACATTTGTTCAGCCAAAGTGAGCATTGGATGAAAAAATTGTGCAACAGGGAGAAGCATCAGCACTGAAAGGTCTTCAATGAAAGACAGAAAAATAAAAAACATGAAAGCTGAGGAAAGGTTGATGGCAGGAACCGACGCTAAGTGACAGCCGAGTGAGACAGCTGTCCAATAAGTAGAACATAAACATTGGCAGTCAGTTATTTGTGTAGGAAGAGAATCACAACAGAACAAAAGTTCCGGGCTTTACTTATTGGGATAGTAGAGAGAATATTCCGGGCCCGCTATGGCAAAAACATGTGCAGACTTCTTAATATTTTTTCTCAACAAACGTATCAGAATAAGTTTGGTTAGTTAAGGCTAGTTTCTCTATACTTGTGACTTGTGTAACTTGCAGTATGCTTATGAATTTGTTGGGTAATTAACTGTAAATACCAAGGATCTTAAGTGAAATTTATTGGTTTCCTTATTTGTGTAGGAAGAGAATTACAGTAGGTAAGAAACTCTTACATTGAAGCTGTTTAGCTTTCCTCATCCTGTTTTGGCTCTCTTTTTAAAGCATTCATACAATTCAATAACCTTCTAATGTTTCTTAGTTTTGAACAATTCAATTATTTGGCCGTTAATTTTATAAAATTTCAGATTAGTATGTGACATTGAATGGATGAATTCATTTGTGATTTGTGAATTGCAATCAACAGTTTGGTTTGTTTGTTAAGTTTTTCCTATCTACCTCTTTCTTTTTTATATCTGGATCGATTGAACCAGTCTAACAAAATCCCACCCACCAACTCTTTTAGATTCAATTAGGTGGTGAAGATTGTTGCTAGGTACATAGTGACATGGATGGTAAGCTTAGAAATTCTTACCACCTCATAAAAAATTCAAGATTATGGTATAAATAAACTTTTCTGAGTGCAGGTTAATGAGATGCTGAGTTTTCTCTATATTTTGAAACGTGTAAGTAGGATTGTAGGAGTTAGGCTAATAGTTCAAGGTTACTTGAAAGGATAATCTAACTTTTTTATGCTCTGTAAATATTTGTGTTTAGTATCTATTTCATTACATTCATATGAACATACATACTGGAAGATATTGGTATGCTGAAAGCTTTCCATTTTAATGTTAAATGTATTTCTTTCATGAAGAATCTAGGTTATATATTGTCTTATCCTACACTGGTTCAAGAATGAATGTACACTAGTAGGTGTGTATGTTCTGAAATTTGTCTAATAACCTTCCCTACACTAGCAATTCATTTTGTCAAATATAACAATCTGACGTCTTTTCCATGCCTGTGGCATTTCAGTGTGAAAATGGGCATGTAGCTTGCTCTTCATGCTGCACCAAAATTATGAACAAATGTCCATCCTGCTGTTTGCCTATTGGATATAACCGTTGCCGGGCAATTGAGAAAGTTTTAGCTTCCATCAAAGTAAAATGTCAAAACACAAAGAACAGGTGCAAAGAAACGAGTTTTAGCAAGAAGCTCGTTCAGGCAAGGACATGCCACTATGCACCGTGCTCATGCCCCATATCAGACTGCAATTTTGTAGGTTCTTGTCCCCAGTTGTACAAACACCTCAAGGATGAACATGTGAATTCATTGGTACAATTTCAGCACAACAAAGTCTTCCAAGTATAGCCTTAAATTATGATGACACTTTCCTTGTTCTTCAAGAAGAGAAGGATGGTGTCATTTATTCTGAAAAACAAAATTGATGCTGTGGCGAATGCAGTTTCTATTTGTTGTATTGCGCCCTCAGCAAAGGAAGGGTATTGTTATAATATTGTGGCAAAATTTGAGGAAAGCGTCATTGCATTTCAGTCTTGCACAAAGAGCATTCAAAGTCAGATTGATAACCAACCTTCATCTTGCACCCTTCTACTTCAAGCTGATTACTTTGGTAATTCTGGGCAGCTTAAGTTGGAGATTTGCGTAAGGCATATCAAGTGAAATAAGATTTTAATTTTCAGGAGGGCTATGAATATGTGAAGTAAAAAAAATGAACATGTTGCTACAAAGTAACTCGTCTGTAAACAAGTGTTGTGTTATATCCTTTGAAATATATACTTGTTTTCAACAGGGAGAGAAATGAAGGTTTTCACATTATAAATTGGTTCTATTATAACATTACTAAGAGTAAATATTTCAGACAAAGTTTATACAGGAGACCAACATTGTCAACAGGTTAGTTTAACAGAAAACTGTATATCCACATGAGCTCAGAAAATCAAGTTTCTAAGAAAACAATGTCATTGAATTTCATGTTTCCAATAATAATTTTTTGTCATAAATTCCAGGCACAATAAAAGATAATGCAACTACTCCTCAGAAGGAAATCTTAACATCAAGCAATATTTACAACTCTGCCAAATAAGCCAAGATCAAGCTCACTACGAGTTGCATCAGGCTTCCATACGCACACAACCAACTCCAGCTTCCTGCAAGAACCAATGAAATTAGATGGAACTATAAGGAACCCCAATGTGTCTAACCCAAATACTGAAAAAGGGTCATCAAGCAGGTCTTTAGAGCACAAAGATGTCGACCAGAATTTAAGGGTGGTGGCTGAAGTTCCCAGTCTTGCCGAAATATCATAGTACCATGTCTGGGATCCAGATCCTATACAACTGACTAATATAACATTGCCAAGACGTTCAGTTATGTTGTAAAGAATTTTAAGGTTACAAGCACCGGATGACTGTATTGGAATTTTACTGCTGAATCCTTATGGTTATCACGGTAGTGTTGGTATAACTGGCTAGACGAACAAACAAAAATGCAATCTGTAGGGGGGCACGAACACGGTGAATACATACATGTCGTCTCGTGATCATGTCTCGTTTGGTAAGTCATTGTTGATTTACACCCATACATTGCATTTTGGCAAGAAATAATGACTGATTCTAAGATCTTCTCAACCGCCGTGTTACGGTAAGCAGTAATACTACAGCAGGAAGCACATCTATTCTTAAGTTCGGTGGAGCAAGGAGAGCAAGAAATGTGCCCATTTTCACACTGCATAGAAACCAAAGATAGTAGGAATCATCATATTGAAATGAATATCTGAATTGCTACAGTAAACAAATTTATCAGAGACGATTTTTGCAGATGAACATTTATATAGGCAATCAAGTTTCTATTCCCAAACCATGATTTATTTTCTTTAAAAAAAAAGAAATCTCTTGAAACTTCACTAACTTTCTTGACCCTCGTATACATTTTCCTTAATTTGCTTGTGGTAAACTTAGTAATTTTTTATCCAATTGTGTAAAGAAAACATGGAGCTTTGGATAAGAAACGTATGAGATAATCCTAATCAGCCTAACTAACCACAAACAGAAAACTTCATGTAAAGAAAACACAAAAAATTAAGAAGTTTCAAGAGAGAAAATCCTGTAAAACGGGAGGTGTCAAGGGCTAAAAGCAAATGGGGCAGTGAAAAACCTCTGGATTAGTTAAGCAGAAAGGCAAACAAAGTCCCACAACATCGTTCCTCTGAAGGCTGCCATCAATATTATTTCCTTGATTAGAAACTTCTTCTCTGAAGTTGGTCTGAGGTAGACGTAAAAACCAGCCTTCTTGATCCTCTTTATGTGCTTCTTTTTGAGATTTGACACCATTTTCACCCTGGATTTGGTTCTTAGCACATATTTAACTTTATTCAATGAACTAAATGAGCAACTTCACAATAACATAATGAATATGGGTACCTGAATCGAAAGAGAAATTCCAATAAGTTCGGTGTTGGATATGATGAACCAGTATAAACCTTCAACTAAGACTTCGGCTTTGTAAGGGAGAAAGAGAAGTATCAGTCGAAAAGGCTCCCTACAACCGTAAAGCCACCTTTAATTTGATCAAATCAGTAAAATCGTATCCCTATATTGCTACAAATCAGGGATATCAACCGTTTTCCCCCACAAATATAAAAACAACAGCAACTCCCTTAACAACTGCTACATAGAATCTCAAGCGACACACGATATCAGTTTCCCACTTGCCACTTGATTCAATAAGGATTTAAAGCTTTCCCAACTACAACGTTGAGTTACGATGCAATGATATTAATACACTTGAATGCTATTTGCTTTTTTTTACTTCTTAATTGTTTAACACATCGTTTTTACTTGTTTCATCCAACATAACTCGCACATTCTTGATATGTAAGAATGAGCAAAAATGTCCTTAACCCAGAAAAATCAAACCTTTACTTGTTTGGCATCATTGGATATACAAAAATTAGATTATCAAAATAAAAAGGTTAAGCATATACCAATCTAATGGGCATGAAGGCTCTTTGTTAAAGATTGTAATATAGCAAGGCTGCTGTTGTTGCGTCTTGCAAGTATGGTATGATAGCTAAATCCTTTCCAGGAGAGTGGCAAATAACTAACCGATATTTGATTCAAGTGATACTCAGTTCGGGTATTTTTGAGAATTAAAAGGTCACAAGCCTGTACACCAGACCATCCAATTATGCCAACACTGCAGTGCTCAACATAATCTCTCTGCACTCTCGATTCCAGTACAATAGCCTGTTTCATGTCACCCAAGATGTTGACAACAAATTTCTTGTTCTTGTTCTTCAAGAGGAGAAAGAAGGAGTCCTTTTAGTTCTCCGTAATGAAACTCAACCTCTTGGAAATGTTTCATTTCATGGATCAGTTGTATTCCTTGTTCATGAACACATGATTTGCTTTTAGAAACTTGATATTTTGGGAGAGAAATTTGTTGTGTTCTAAGAGAAACCAAATGATCTGTTGAGTGGACTGTTATCTCCTGTTTGGAAAATCAACATTCATCCAGAAAAAAAAAAGTTAGGCCTTAAATTAAGCTAGCAAAGTGATTTATTGCCCTTACGTGATAATGCGATAGGTATGGATGAAATTAAATAATAATATGGTTGTATTCAAACTATGTCCGTTAAGTTTAAATTACGATTTAGTTTGATTTAAGTTAAAGTTTTTATTTAACAATTCGATTTGAATTCTTTTTAAACAAAATTATTTCTCCATGAATGATACTATTTATTCTATCGATAAGGTTATATATTTTGTTGATGTTATTATTTATTTCGTGATGTTTAATAACATTTTTATTTGATTCATATAATAACTCTTTTTATAAAATATGAAACAAACTCGGGTTAATTCATATTTTAGATTCAGTTCGAATCCAGTCTCGGCTAAAAATATGACCGACTGTAACGTGTAAATGTTACCTAAAACTTGTTTTATTGAAAATTGGAAAGGCCAGCGTTTTAGTAAAACTTTCCAAATTCATTATCAATGAAGACTTCTGAGGTCAGATTCAGAATAAGAATATATTGCTTGTCGAAATATTTTATTACCTCACAAAATAACATATATAAGATCTGCAGAGAAATTCTTTAAATATAAACGGCAATCGATAAATGTATATTAACTGCAACAGTAGAAGATTAAAAACTTGGTCTCGGGCTTGTCCAAAAAAATCAGAGAAATTAAAGGTTAAAAAAATTCAATTAACCCCCAAAGTTTTGGAAACTATCGAGTGGGTGATTGATTTTTTTGCTCATATATGGTGGTAATTTATGTTTAGGTTTTTCGTAGGAAAAGCAGGGGAAGGCGACATGGGAAGAAGCAGAACCTGGATTTCGAGTAGAGAAGAAGATGTGTATGGACCTGTTAAAACCATCGGGCCAAAACTCAAGAGACCGAGAAGGGTGAGTCCAAGTAGAATCAACTTGAGAGATGAAATTCCTGATAAAGATGGGGGAAATATTCAACCAGGAGTGGCAGTTGGAGGGAGGGATGAAAGATCATGTGAAGAAATTGAAGTAGGAGTAGAAGATAGAGGAAAGAGTGAAGAGTCGTGTGAAGAAATTGAAGTAGAAGATGACAGAACCGAAGAGGAAGAAGAATACGAAGTTGAGGAATCATATGAAGAAATTGAAGAGGACGATGAAGAATGTGAAGAGGAGGACGAAGAGAAAGAGGAAGATGAAGATATTGAAGGGAAAGAAAGTTATGAAATTGGAAGGAATGAAGACTCATGCGAAGAAAATGAAGAGGCAGCTGCGGCTAATAATGGTGGCAAAGGAGGGAGTTCTGATACGGCCAAACTTAGTGGAAATGGCTCAATTTCTGTGACTTTAACCGACCCGGAACTTCTTGATTGTCCCGTTTGCTTTTTGCCATTGACCGCTCCAGTCTTTCAGGTTTCGTTCCTTGTCAACTTTCTTATTTTACATGTTGTGTTTTTATGAAGCTTTTCTTCAGAAGTTCCTTTCTTTTACTTGTAATTCTGCTTGTATGAAGGTATTTTCAATTGGTTATGTTAAACGCTAGAAATTCTGATTGGGTTTCCTGAATTTTAATCGGGGTTTCGACTATTTCGGGTATCTTTTATAGGAAAATAAAAATCCTTTTTTTCTATTTGCATAATCTCAAAACGCCAAGGATGTGATATTCAACAAATCTAAACGAAAGAATTTGGCTGCTTGTTTTCTTGTGGCAGTACTTTCATAGTACATAAAATACTGGAGCTAATTTTAAGTATACAGGAGTTCATGGTGATAGTCATTTGATAGATTAAGAAATAATGCTGTTTCACAAGTGCCTTGGTTGCTTTCCAAATTAGAAAGGGGTATTGATTGCAATATGTGAATAAAAAGGGTGAGCTTAATTGATTGTGTGAATAAATTAAGATGATCAGGCGATGAGTTTGTAGTTACATGCTTGTATGGACTATGTTTGCATTGTTAAGTTGGTTGATGCTTATGATAACAATGCATCATCCATTTTACCTCTTAAAATTATACTGCTTTATGGCTCAATTTCAAACCTTTTCCATGTTTCATAACCTTATTAACTGTATCCTAAACATGTAGATCATATTCTGTATAAGCAGAATGCCTTGACATATATCTCATTTTGAATTATTATTAACACTTATTCCACTCTTTTAAATTCATGTATGCACATTGATATTATTTATATAGTGCCCAGTATGTGCAACTATCAACTTAAAATTGCATGGAAGGCTGTCTTGTTTACAGAGTTCCAATAAAAATGGTCTATTTTATTTTATTTTTTAAACTCTTGGAAAAACAGATTTTATCTTGCTTTTAGAAACCAAAATGTGTTAAATCATTACGTGGCTGCATTATATTGATTTGAATAGTTTAAAATACTCCTTATTTTAACTAATTATGCTGTGATTCACCCAAAATGCTAAAACAGCACATCTTGTCCATCCAATTTTATTGTCACTGCATTCTTCACGTTATTTTTACTGTTATTGGTGCTTAATCTTTGTGTTGAATCTTAAGTTTTTTCATCAAATTAGTTACTACTGATGTGGTAGATCATCCTCCTATCAGTTATCACTGAGGATGTGTGTTCTGTAAAAAGTTATGGAATTTGATACTTACATTGTCTACAGCATTTAAAATTTGTGTTTGAATCTCTAGTATTAGCGTATTGATGTATGCAAGAGGATCTGGACGTTCTCTCATCTTCTCAAGGAATTGAACTTTTCCTTTGACTCTCACCAGTAGGTGTACTGTCAAATATTATATAAATCCCAAGAGGTTGTATATGTTTAAATCTTGAATATGGTTATGCTACAATGGTAAGGTTACCCCGCTGCTGATCCTTGGATCATGCTCTGGGGCTCTGGATCAGCACTGATCCAAAGATAAAGAAGTGTTTTGGTTTATAGCTTAATGAATCTTTACTGATGAGTATTTACTGCCAAAAACCTATTATTACACCATGGATATGATCTTTTGCAAATTTTTTGTTATTATAGTTTTGTGATTTAATTATTTTTGAGGCCTTCATACCTATATACATCCTTTTGACATGATCCAGGCACGCATTCATGTATATACAGTCTATGTATGGTGGGTGGAAATGTGAGTGCTCTTGTAATTTGTTACATGGATTCATCAATATTTGATATGGCTGCTGTTAACTCAATTTCTTTGGAAAATGTTCATGTTTTGAAAACTATCTTTGTCCAATACAGAAATATTATTTCATATAGAACTATGGTAGTTGGTAGAATAGTCCAGGTAACTTAGTGCACATGTGCATGTACTTTATACATTTTCCTTTCTGGCAGCTATTATATGAAATTAACAAGTGATAATCTATTTTATGTTTGTGTTGTACTGCAGTGTCAACAGGGTCATATAGCTTGTGCTTACTGCTGCAGTGATCTTAAGTATAAATGCCCCTCTTGCAATTTCAATATTGGTTATATCCGTAACACAGCTATTGAGAACATTTTGAAGTCAACAAAAGTAGCATGCCCAAATGCCAGGTATGGGTGCAATGAAACAATGAGTTACCCCGAACTATATGAGCATGAAGAGATTTGCAACCGAGCACGATTTGTATGCCCCTTTTCAGATTGTGACTTCATTGGTCCTTATGGCCATTTTCACCTGCATTTTTTAGGTAAACATTATAATTCAACAGTACAGTTCCGATACAATAAAGATTTTCCCATAACCATTAAAATTGATCAAAAAGTTATTATTCTTCAAGAAGAGAGTTGCCGTGACATATATATTCTCTACAATGCTACTGAGCACCCTGGGAATCTTATTTCAGTTAGTTGTTTTTCCCACTTCTGGAATGGAGGTGCAACCTACAGTATCATGGTAAAAACAAGAAGAGCTCCTCTTAAATTTGATTCTTGCGCAAAGAACCTCCAAAACTTGGATGAAGAAAAAACTTCATTGGCATCCCTTCTAGTTCCATCAAATTTGTTTGATTTGAAGGGGCAGCTCAGTCTGTCGATCCACATATCTGCGCCTTGAATGTCTCTTCTAGTTCTTGATACAGTCGTAAACTTACCTCTGTAAACAGACTTGGGTTGTTTTCTTCACTGTTTATTGCTATTAGAATAGAAACAAAGCATATGACTATTGTCTCTTGTACATGTTACTTAGGAACCTTTTTGAAGCCTTTGTTTCTGCTAAATAGCTTTTTTGTATGAAGCCTGGGCAAAATTTTGTTATATGGGCTGATTCCAGACCCCAATATTATTATTATTTATTGGTGTACACATTTTTCTCTTCTTTTATTATTATTTTTATTGTTTGAAAGGTTGCTTAGGTTAAATTTTAAAAATGTGAAATTGATTTGCAATGACCATTTGGTTCTTATTTAGAACGACAAGAACTCCATTTTATAATCCGTTAATAAAATAGGTCTATATTTTGAGTAAATTACTTTTTCCACCCAAGGTTTTAAAAAGCCATGGTTGCTGCCCCTAAATGCTTAAATTCTATATACTTGCACAAAAGTATGTTAACTAATCAAGGTTTCAACACAAAATATTGTTAAAAAAGGGTTTAAATGCAAATTTAAAAAGATAATTATCAATTTTTTCCGACGATGATGTTTTTCTTAGTCAAACTATCTAATAATCGATTATACAATTATAACTGTTGTACTATCTAATTAACACCTACAACCATTGCATTATACTATTAACAAGTTTCGATCATGCATTTTGCATAGTCATTAAGTATGTTTGTATTTTGCCCTTGAAAATAATGTTAATAATTTAGTTGGATTTTCTCGTACATCACCATTTCTTAATTAATCTCATGCCTCCACTACTTCATTTATCAATAAAATTATATATGCATAATTTTGTGTATAAATAATAATATATTATTATGTGATTAAATTTTAATTTATTTTTAATTTTTAATTATATAATGATATGTTATTTGTACACATAACACTGTTTCTTTTCTTCATTTATTAGTACATACTCTTGGCTAAAGAATTCTTGTGTGGATATCATATATTTTATTTTAGTAAACTTTTAAGATGCTCAAAGAAGATCACTGTTAGCAATTCGAAAGACATGAGATTGAGCCATTCAAGAGGACTTACAAATGCATGGAGCCATTAATATAACAAGTAGTTTCATAGCAATGGTAGGCACACGTATTTTAGAGTACACAATTGGATATTTTGATTTTCGAACAAACGAATTAACTGCACAATCACTCACAGAAGAAGGCGAATTCAACAAAGAAATTAAGAAGCTGATTTTATTCATTAATTTATTAGTACTTATTTACAAGCAACGAGAACCAGAAGAAAAACTCATAAAGCCTAGAACCTAAAAAGGAGCGATAAAACCTAAACAAAAAATCCCATCACCCTTATTCTTCTCGCTTGGCCAGCTGCTTAAACCAGTAGGCAGACATCTTTGGGGTCCTCTTCAAAGTATTGAAGTCCACATAAACTATGCCAAACCTAGCTGTGTACCCCAATAACCATTCAAAATTATCCAGCAATGACCAGGCGAAGTAGCCTTGTACATTTGCTCCATCATCAGTGGCCTTCTTCAGCTGTGTTATGTAATCTCTATAGTAATTGATTCTCGTGGTGTCATGTAAGGATTCAGCAAATGTGAGATTTCCAGGATCATCCATTCCTGTTTTTCATTTATCAAAATGAATAATCCATCAACTGAAAGTATTTAAAACAAAGTTGGGTTGGAGCTCGATCTTACCATTTTCTGAAAGAAACATGATAGGGTTTCCATATCGCTCTTTCACATATGTCACTGCATTGTATAAGCCCCAGGGTACCATGTATAGCCAGGGAGAGTTTGCCCGTGGACCAACTGGCTCCCCATTGCGCTCATCTGCAATTTTTCAATGAATACAGCAAAAATTGCACTGTTAAAAGCAAATAATTATCGAACGATAAGTAAAATATGTTTGGTAGGATGAGAGGCTTACAAGCAAAAATGGCATTCCAGTCATTTGAATAGGCTGTGGGCTGAGGCTTAGTATCTGGTTCATATGTGTAGTAAGTTGTATATTGGTTTACACCCACATAATCAATTGAGCCTTTCACCAGCAATACTTCTTCTGGTGTAAATTTCGGAAGCCTTTCTCCAACAATTTCTTGCATCGTTTTTGGATATTCACCGTATGTAATAGGGTGTAAAAACCTGAAATTTAAGGTCTAAATTTTAACTCATTGATGGTATTTTCAAGTTGCATATATTTTTGGGAAAACCGATTTACCATCCAATGTGGAAATCTCTTGCTCTTTGAGCTGCATTATTGTCTTTCTTTGATCTGGTAAGAGGCTCATACCAAACAAAATCCAACAGAATTCCGATCTTTCCCTGCTGTGTTTTCTGAAATAGTTATACAATTCTTTGTAAGTAACATCATTTCTTAGTATAGAAGTAAAAATCTAAATTAAGGATAAGATTTACTTGATATTTTTCTCTGTATCTTTGAACTGCTGCTGCATGAGATAGTATCAAGTTGTGGGCTGCAATGTATGGCTCGGTTCCAGAGTCTCCTGCTGTGCAATTTCCCATTCCTGGTGAACACCTGGAAGGAGGATTTATGCCATTGTCAAATCCAAGTGCAGCTACAACTCTCGGTTCGTTGAATGTAAACCAGTTTTTAACTCTATCACCAAATTGCTTGAAGCAGAAGTCAGCAAAATCAGCAAAATCCTGCCTGAAATATTTACATTGTTTATGAAATCAAAGGTTAGCTTGTTAGCATCTTTTGAAAAACCCAAAAATAATAATATTAATGATAATTTTGAGAAAAGAAGTAGGAACTTACACAACTTGACAACCAAGTAATCCATTGTATTTTTCTTGAAGGGCTAATGGGAGATCATAATGATACAGATTTGCATACGGAGTAATTCCTACCATTTACACATTAAAATAAAAATATTTAACATGAAGAAATATTTTTCTGAAATAATATCAATTATTCATTTGTATTTTCCTCATGAACACCTTTATCAAGCATGGCATTGATCAGTCTATTGTAATAAGCCACTCCTTTCCAATTCACCTCTCCTGTTCCTTCTGCAAAATTTTAGAAGAAAAAGAAAGTTTTCAGCAGTCAAAATCTGATATAAAAAACGATGATTTCATAGAGTGATAAGCAGAAGTTAAAAAACAATTTACTTGGAAAGATCCTGGACCAAGAAATCGAAAACCGGTATGCTTCGAAGTTCAACTTTTTCATAAGATCAATGTCTTCCTGAAAGAAAGAAAAACAAATAACAATTAATTAAAGTTAAAATTTACAGTGAATGCTTTAATCTGAAGCTACAGTCATACATTGTAGCGGTGATACTGGTCAACTGAAACTTCTCCCGTAGCATTTTCAGCAATATGCCCTTCAGCACAAAAGAATATATATCGTGTAAGAACAAAGAGAAAAAACTATAACCAATGAAAAGAAACGGAAATGGTGAGCAAATAGTTTACCTGGTTGATGAACATAAACATCCCAAATGCTAGGGCCTCTTCCATCCTTACTAGCCATTCCTTCAACCTGGTATGCAGAAGTCGCCGTCCCAAAAATAAATCCCTCCGGAAAGCTCTTTCTACTCATGCCATTGGTGTCAAATCCGTCGTTGCATGCGGGGCCAAAGAGGTCTTCACACTCCGTCCCGGAATCTGTCCTCAAATTCTTACGGTGTCCAGCGGCATTGGCAAAGCCACACAGAATGAGCACGAAGAAAGCATTTGTAAGACTCAGCAGAGAAGATCTCTTCATTTTAGTTATGTTGGAGCAGTGAGGAAGAATGCATTGCTAACTCAATATATATAGAGAGATTTGAAAGAGTCAGGAATCAGGTAGCTGCAATTATGCTGGGATTTGGTATTATCTTGAAGATAAACCTGGATAAGGAGGTTGCAAAAAATCACCGGCATGAAGATTTTACTGGGATTTGAAAATGATATCGTTTACATTTTCAAATGATATTATGCAAATTGTGGAAGTGTTATCATAAGGTTTTTTTTTTTAAATATGAAATTGCTTATATATGTTATCCGTCCATTATCATCGCAGACTTCAAAAATGAAAATTAAAAGGAAAAAAAATCAAAAACTCAGTGGATTTTCAAAATGTAGAAGGATGGAAAGAAAAATGAAAAAAGAAGGCATAGACTCAGTAGATTTTTCAAAATTCGAAAAGAGTTACATGATAATATTGGCATAGATCATGAAATCCATAAAATCTGTTGGGGGGTTTAATTAATCAAGCTTCTTCTCATGAATACTCAGCTCTTAATTACATAAACAAGATCTTGAGAGCTTTGCAATTTGGTTGACTGACTTTTGTTTCATTTTTACACATGCTTGGAATTTGATTACATTTTATTAGTCAGGGGGTTAAGTGAAAGGGAAATTACTTGCAAGTTACATTAAATAAGCTTGCTTTGAAGTTTGGTTTAAAGTTTATAAGTCCACAAAGTATAAACAAAAGATTAAAAGTCAATATGCACAATATCAATGACAACTAAGCCTATATATGGTAAAAATTTTAATAACCCCTGATTAGGCATAATGAAAATTACTGAAACAATTAAATTATATATATATATACACTTTTACGTATATAATTGAACACATAAATAATATATTATTATATGATTTAGTGATTTTAAATTAAAAATAAATTAATATCTAATTATATGATGAGTTATTATTTATATATTCAAAAGAATATATATATAATGTTACTCTTAAACCTCTGTTACACGTAGCGAAATTTTAATAAACCCTGTTGTGCAGGGTCAAAATTACCCCATCAATATGCACAACTCTACGACACCACCACCCGACCACCCACCAATTGCAGGGTGAAATTTTAATAAGATCTTTCAATATATTGTTGGGCATTTCTGACTGAAGAATAGTAATGTCAGATATGAAGATGCAAGTGTCTGTAGCAACAGTATGCGCATGCTCCAACACAACAATCGTCCTTGCCAATATCTTAGCACGAAAAATAGGTGTACTCTCTGCCTACAAACAGCTGGCACATGGTTTCTGCCTGTCAAAAGAAAAAGTTGCCAATCCTATTTACCCGGTCAAATCACGAATTTTACCTACTTCTGCTTCCATCTCCAGCTCTCTTTAGCCTTTATATACATTGGCTTCTGCCTTGGCAGAATTTGTGTAAACATCTCTTAGAACAGAACTGTCTTAGCTGATTTTAGCCTATACATATATAACAACAATGTCAGGAAATGGGATCAATCTCCTTGGGTTTCAGGTTTATGCCTTCTGTTTTTGTTTTTTGTTTTTATTACATACTAATGGCTTTTGTTTCGTTGGTTACTTTATTCCATATACAAGTAACTTGAAATTATTAAATTTGTTTGTTCTGTGATGGGTTTGGTTTGGCTTTGTTTTAACAGACTTATGTTATTAAAGTACGTATGCACTGCCAAGGGTGCCAACAGAAAGTGAAGAAACTTCTCCGGACAATTGAAGGCATTTTCACCTTTTCCATTCTGTTCTTAGCTCTTTTATTGTAGCTTTTCAGTAACCTTTGCAAATAATTTCTTTGGAGTTTCTTGGTAAATAAGAACATAATACATGTTTTTTTTTTTTGCTGTTTTTCTTCGACTTCGTGTTCAGGTGTTTACTCAGTTAATATAGATGCAGAAAACCACATGGTGATGGTTTCAGGCAGGGTAGACTCTGCTACTTTGATCAGGAAGTTGGTAAGATCTGGAAAACATGCAGAGCTTTGGCTTCCAAAGTCTTATCAGAAACTTAACCAAGGAAAATCGAACATGGGAAGAGATGAGAAGGGCATCATCGATGGCCACAATGGCTTCGAATTCGAAACTAGAAAAATGTATCCCTCTTTCCTAGGCAACGATTTACAGGATAATTGGCATCTTGACAACTATCTTAACCCGAATATTGAAATAAAAGGTGGGATTGATCACAGTCAGATGGCAGTAGCCAAGGTGGAAGATACTTACATGAGAAACGGACTTGCCATGGAAAATCAAATGAATAGATCCATAATGGCTCCTGCACTGTTTAGTGGCAATGAAAACCATGACTTCCGTGGTTTTCAAGAGCTCTCTGCAAGGCCAGTTTATGGATATGAACAGCTCCCATCCATGGCGACAAACAGCATTCAGACTCATTACTACTTTAACCATTCATCTCCACAGACTATGGATGTGGACAACAGTATGATGGCCAATCCCAACTACATGCCTCAACCCCAAATGATGAATTATAGATCTTCCTTTATCCCCCACTATGATGATTTTGGCCTCGGTTCGTCACCATTCTCTTACTATTGAACAGGCAAGAATAGTTTTGTCGAAAAGAAAGAAGACATGCAGTCTTCCACTAGAACTTGCTTAGCGTAAGTCAAAATGTCGTTCTCAATTCTGCTCACTGTTAATTAGTTTTCTATAAATTTTCCTTATTTTCCTTCTGGGAAACTTAATTGCTAAACATAATGATAGGTAGGTAAAATGCAAGCCTCTATAACATGGAAAATTTAATTGAAAAAGAAAAAAAAAAACAAATTATAATAGGTAACTATCGCCAGTTTATGTAGAAAAAGATATAACATTTAAGTTCGATTTTTCAAGACTAAATTACACGGGGACATCTATAGTTATTATCACTGTAATTTTAAATAAATATCACCTTCAGTTGTATTTTTCAGCTTTGAATTTCACTTGTGGATTGCGAATATCATCCTGGCTCTGAATTAATCGGATCTCCAAACTACTTGTTTGGGGATCAAATCCCGCACTCAAATAGTCATTCACTGTCCTTTGCAGAACTGCCTGTAGGCATTGGAAAAATTTTTACAATCAGAATAAAAATAGCCAAATATGCAGATGCAATCATAGACAATAGATTGGCCTGTAAATTTTCAACAATTAGACATCTTGTCGTCACCAAGTTTATCTGCTTGAAGCTGATTTCTTTTACCAGTACCATTGTTTCAATCAGTCTCGCCTTTTCTGAACTTCCCCAATGGCCACCCCGGGTGTAGAGTTAACAGGAAAGTGTAGCTTACATATCCCAAAACACAGCCACACTCCAGGATTGATTTAAACTTCACAATAGATATTCAGAAGTAATATGCAAAAAATATTTTTATTTTGATACCCCAAAATCCATGAATTTTCCCTACATGCACACTGACTTCTAAACTGGAAGCCACTTCAGATCCTACAGCATAAGTAGAGAAGAAGCGTGAGGGATTTAATATCCCCGAATTTGTGTAGCATTATGCAGCATGCTCTTCATGATAGCCTATTAGAATAACTCAAAACTCTTACATTGCAAGGTAAAATATATATTATATTTCCAGCTACAATGATATTTACTGTTATTGTATAATTCCATAACTTGGTTTGATATCTCAAATAATGTTGTCAAAGATGAATATACTCCAAGTCGAAAAGATATTAGAGCAGCATAAGCAAAAGTGATACCTGCAAGCTTGATACTGCAAGCTCTGCTGCCTTGTCGAGGTTGTCAGGATATTTCTGGACAGCACATAAGTTAATTTATGATAAGAAAAATACATCACTGATTGGAATTGCCAGAGATTGAACTAGACTTGGAACATTAAAGAGGCATTACATTACTCCATCCAAGCAGGAGTGCAGTCATTAGGTCTCCAGTCCCCTACAAGCATAAGCAAACTATATAGAAGGCAATGCTATTACCAAAAAAATGAAATACATTGAATAAAATGAAGATCAGCGGCTCACAGTCAAATATGACTGTACCTAAAAGATAAACCGTTGTTTCCAGTTACTGATAGAAAACTTGAGTTGTCTATAAATTCAGGAGAACAAGCCTCAGTCTTCCTTTCCAACTGATTAATACAGAAAAGTGCATCCCATTTTCTCATACATTCAGTTCTACAGAAAATTTGATATTAATAATTAAGTCTTTTAACATTTTTAATACGACAACAAAAAGCGCCAACAACTGCTTCTAAGGACCAACAGAATTATCTGCAATCAATACATTTTATTACAGGTTTAAAATCATTTGTTTTAAGCAAGTTAACTGAATGCCTGTCATAGAGAACTAACCACCGACTGTACACATGTAGGCAAAGGAGGGAGACCATAAAGGTTTAGCCAACAAGTAAAAAAGAGAAATCGTGGTCCAGAGGCAACTGAGTATGACATGAGGAAGTAACTGATTGGTGGTTGAAGGAGAAACAATTATGAGAAAAAAAATAAAAGAAGAAAGAAGAAAAGAGGCTGGGAAGAATTTACAGAAAAGAGAGTAGAGAAGGAGAGAGTTGACCTCTCAAATGCCATACAAGTTGTTTAGTTATACTGCTCAATTGTAATGGAATGAATGAGATTATTGTAGACTGAAAATTGATTCAATACCAGTGCTGAGTTCATTCAACAATCTATTTGTGTTCTGCTTGTGTATGTTTGTGTGTATTGCCTGGGAATCAATTTGAGAACAGGAGGTTTGCAGTAAGGTGGCTCAGGGATTGAAGAAGAATATCAGACCAGGGAAAAGAAAGATAATCCCAGGTATCTAACAGCCTGTTTCATTGCAAAATTTTTATGGATAACTTGCAGTAGTCTTGCAATAAAAATGGCCGTTCACATTACATTTATATGTTAACCATTGTATTTTTAAAAAGTTTTTAAACTTACTTCATTTCTCTAGAACCTAGACATCCATTTGCCAATTGTTAAGCAAACTTTTGAGAACAATTGTTGCACAAAATGATGTAGTTGAGGGAAAGGAAAAATAAAGAATTTGGATAGTTGTACTAGGGTTGTACATACGTCCAGCTTAGATTAAACAGAGTCAGATCTGATAAGTTTAAAATAAGATACTAACACCAGCAACAAAGATTCAAAAGCAGGTTATAAAACCCCACTCAGTCATGATAGCATTCAAGAATTCCAGGTGAAAATACTTTTCTACAGCAGCACAAAATATAACATAATAAGAAAGAGCTGTATCTATGTTTGAAAGTTATTCGTAAGAAGAAATTACATACTGTGAAATAAGCAGGAATTTTGGGTATCAAAATCTTGAATTGCTCAGGAGACTGGCCCTGTCAAAGACAAGCATGAGTAGGTAAGTTTATCTGCATTTCAAAATGCCTTAGATTGAAATTCTACACACTTTCTGAGACCTTAAATTCAGTAAAGCTTATCTTATAATGTAATGAATATAACATATAATCACAACTAATATGGTAATAAGGACCCATATACAAAATTGATGATATTACAAGGAATCTCACTGATCCTAAAAGTGAAATCTATAGTTTGAACAGCATGATATATAGAAAGCCTACCTTTTCCTTCTGATGGCTGCCAATGAGAAGAAGATTGCCATCTACATTAATGCTTGTAATCACAACCTGATAAGTTTAAAAGACACTATGTTACAAGAAGGAAAAGGATAACTTAAAGCTACATCTATAGACAGTTCAAAAAGAAATAATCAATTAATTTTGACAGAAAAGGCCTTTTTTTTTTTTAGAAACAAACAAATACTATGTGACAATAAAGTGTGTAAGATATTATACAAATCTCTTATTGCCCGCAAAGATAAGGAGAGGAAAAAAGGCTTTAAAAAAAGGGAAGCTCCTACCAAGGGTCCCCCAACAAAGAACCAGGCTAATTACAGATCAGAGCTATTCCCTGAAACAGTCAATGAAATCAGATTTATATATTATTGTATCATATTTTAATGAATAGTGGAAATCGAAGAGGTTGATTGCTCATGATTGCATAAATAACTATAGAGTTGTCAAACTTAAAACCAATCATCATATTTCTGAACAAGAATGAATATTTAGCATCACGTAGACTGATCAACTGCAACATTTTTTTCCATTACATTTCTACCTAATTTTAATATCTTATCTGTAAAACTTCAGCACTTTTCTTTTATACCTGAGATCATGATTGCTGATTGGTCAATCACTTTCATGAGGATTAGTTTGCACATATCATTGCTTGAGCCCAAAAACAGAGTTTTCTTCTTACTAATAAGAGTGGGTTCTACCACCAACCTTTTAGTAGCATTAGATTCTGTTCATCTATGAAGAATTTTGTGAACTCAGACTTACATCATATAATTGAATTTCCCTAGTTGAATAGTTTTTCCTCTTCTATCATTGTAAATGAACAATAAGGTTAGTTTACTAATGAAAGACATCATTAACTTCACATTCCACCTCACAGGGATAACAATAGGAAGAGATAAAAACGGTTGTTGAATCAACGTAAGTATTAGGAGGTAAGAATCCCAATAGATCCAAGACAAAAAATATAAAAATAAATAAATAAAACCTTTGGAGGCCCAGCAGCATGAAGAATCTTGCAGGCTTCCCTGCCATCTGTTTCGGAAACAATTCTGCAGAAAATAAATCTTCTCAGAATGTGAAAGACTGAAATAAGCATTCAATATATATTAAAAATAGGCATCAATCTTCATAAGCATATCAGAAATAGTAACTAGAACAAGTCATATCTTGATGGCATTAATAAACTCGGAAACATTATAAAATTAGGAGGATAAGTAAAATTGGAGAGTTCTCAAAATGCAAGGCTCATCCATGTGCAAACAGAGAAACAAAAGGAAAGAAATCCTATGGTGGTGGGGTTGAGGAAGAAAAAGAGAGAATTAGAGGAAGCGGGGACATAAACAGTGACTCAGCCTGCCCCAGCATACCCTATCCCACAGGATCCAGATGCTTCAATAGGACTCAGGTGACTAAGACATATCATGTAAAAATACTAAAAACTATTTTTCATTATAATAAATACAAGTTGTAGTTTTTTAATGGATTTAATACTACAAAATTGAGTATATTATGATAAAGAATAGTTTTTAATATTTATACATGGCACGTCTTGGTCACCTGAGTCATATAGGAGCTCCCGAATCCTATGGGATAGGATAGGCTAGGGTAAGTCTTGTCAATCAGTGGAGACTGAAGGACCTCGCTTCACTTTTGGACAAAAATCTGTCATGCTCATTTGCCCATTTGCGATTTGAAGCACATTAGTAAACAAGAAGAGAAAGATCCATGCCTTGCCAAAATGTCAAATACTAGCTATGTAAGTTATATAAACAAACATCAATCAGTGAAGGCATCTTCCTAACCATTTTGTTAGGCAATAACTTCATCATCTTTGCAACCCTAATAGCTTCTAAGGTGTCACGATGTGAATCTCAATTTTCTAATTTTTTTTCCAGTATTTCATTATGGACACAAATTCCATCTATATTTTTGTAGTCAACATTTCATGTATACAAAGATGATGTTGAATTAAGTATAGCCAGAATAATCGAACATTGGAACAAATATTGAACATGATAAGCTTCACAAATATTACTCACAAGTATCAACAAGTACCTCAACCCAGTCAACTGCTCTGCTTCAAACTGGTTAGGAGTCAACATTGAAGCTGCTGGAACAACCTAACCACAAGGAGTGCCAATAAAAAGTGATAATATTATCATTTTTAACCAAATATCACACAGCATATTTTCATAAACTAGGTACACAGGCATATTGAAGAACATGTCCTTGCGTCAATCCATGTGCACAGCTTCCTCCTCCTCCACCACCACCGCCTCTGTCGCCACCCCCTCCACCAAAAACTACTTAGTGTACTCCACTGGCATCACTGTGTTAGGACTCACGTCTATTTCTCTCAAAGGAAAGAAGAAAAGAAAAGAAACCGAGCAAGTGGCAGCAAGAGATTGGAGCAAGTAGAAAAGTCCACAATTATTTTATTACAAGGTCATTTTGGAGAAAACAAGAAACTTGGCAGAAACTTGGCGGCAAAGCAGTTGGCGGCAGAACAAAAAGGAGAAAAGGCAGCTGCAGGGCTAGGAGGAAAGAAGGATCAGAAGACAGAGGGAATGTAGGGAGAGTGCAGGCCTCTCGAAAGCCTGGAGTAACAGTGCACTTAAGTACTTGCTGTGTGATTGTTGCAGTTCTTAGTTTTGCTTTTGGTCTTTTGTTTATTTTTTCTGGACAAATTCAGTAGAGGGAAATGTAATTGATTAAGCAGGGCAATAGATGGAAATAGTCATTGTATTGGAAAACTAATTTGTATTCATTTCTGGAAAAGTATTCAATACAATACATATTTTCATTGTCATGTGTGTTGGTGTTGCCATTCTCTGTTCCAGTGTCTGCTGTGTGGTGGCTGAGATAGGAATACAGGGGAGGCTGTGAGAGCTGAGGAAACCTCCAGGCAAGGCTTTGCTGCTGTCAGATTTTCCAGGTACCTATCACACTGCCACCTAGATTCACCTATGTGACAGGTATGCCCAAGCAAATTTATCAGATGGATGCAGATAATTGGGGGTTTTACTCGAGGGCTGAATGTAATGTGGCTAAAAAATTGTTGGGTCTGGCTGGATTCAGAGTCTTGGCAGTCATAATTTGGTGAATTTTAATAGAGAGAAGCATTTGTTTAGGCATTGATGTCATTTATGTTTTGTTTCTCTTCACTCCTATAAATTTCATTTTAGTTTGAAAAATATACAAAATCTTTATCTCCAGTGGATTTGGAGTCTTGGCAGCTTCCTCATACAGCATATTTTCATAAACTAAAGCATTGATGAGAATCAAACAACTATTACATCCAAGTGATTCACAAAAGAAAAATAATGAAATCAAGTTATCACAATGACCACAACAATTGGATTGTTTACCTTCTCACGATATACCAATACCAGCTCAGCAGGTACATAAAGCTTTCCTTCATCACCCATCACTGGATCACAAACTAGACAAGAAATACGATATTTTAGCAAACATACATTTATTTAATTTCTCTTTGGATAAACAAGGTACACAGGCATATTTAAACAAAATTCCCATGTGCAAGTATCCATCATGCACCTAGCTAGTACCTTACATGAGAGGCAAGCAGCAAGTCTATCATGACTTAAAAACAACTAGAGATAGATAAATCTTGAGAACAAAGAATGAAGCATGAATGTAAACAATAGGTGGATTCAACTCAGTCAATCCAAGCTCCAGTTTAGGCTTTCTCAAGTTCGGCTCGGCTCAATTGAGTTGAGCTTGAGACTAATCTCGAGTTCAATGAGTTTTGACAAAGATGAACTCGAGCTCAATATGAAGAGCCAAGTTTGAGTCCGGCTTGATACTTACAACTAGTAAGTCTACAAAAATTAAAAAAAACTACATACAAATTGGATAGTAACAAACCTTAAACTCAGTAATAAAAGACTCAGAGACAAAAAAAGGTGAAGATTTATTATCTTCAAATAGATATCTAGACAGTTAGATATCATGTTTGAAAAGAAGCGTGATAACTTCATGATACTCAAACCTACCATATATAAGATTTGGATTTACAGAACGAAGCTTCTCAACAACTTTCAATACAGTGTTTAGAAAGGATACTGAACCAATATAACCTGCCAGTTAACCAGTTGAAAGGAAACATAAGAATTCGAATAAGGTATACAAACATTCCCAAACACAAATAGCAATCATAGCAGTACAAAGTAGTTGCAGAAGGTCAAAACATCAACTTATGTATGAACTTAGAAAACTATATGTGACACACCTGTTAATAAATGGGTGTAGTATAATAAATCATTCGCTTCAAGGCCTTCTAATAATTCCCATAGTTGTTGTCCATTTAAAACTTGGCCTTTGAAGGTTGGGTATCCTGCATAATATCACATTGATTAAACAATAACTTAGACTAAATTAGGGTACAACTTTTTTCCTGGACTTATATAGTTTGACAGATGACATCGCACCATACGTCAAGCCTCATGGTTCTGAGACTTTTGAGTAGAAGTGTAAGCAGCTTGCCTGTGTGGTTAGAAAATTGTACAGAATTGATAGGATCCACATCGTAGCCTAATAGTTGGAGAGGGAATACAGCTGATTTATTTCCAACGTATCCCTAAGTAGCAATAAAGAATAGCAGCGATCTTAAGATAGCAAACTAAAACACAGATTAAACAAGTACTCTGCAAACAGCATCAGCAGAATAATAGAGATGGACCTCTATCAACAACTTTTCACTCTATAATCCAGACAGACATGTACTACTTCAACATATAAGCAAAATAGGTGATGTCTTTTGTCAAGCAAAAATGGCAGATTAAAATACATTTATGTATTACTCCTAATGGCATAACTCCTTCTCCTACTCATCCCAACAGAAAATACAGCTGGCATACTATGCTCCTTACCGTCATAGAGATTAAAAAGGTGATGGCTTACCTAAAATGAAGAATTAGAAAAATAATTAAAATAAAACTTTATAATCAAAGCTGGGAGGCAACATAATTTCACATTCCCTCGTACTCCCACTTTTATAACCTCTTCAAGAATGTCATGGATGATGGCAATAAACAACCTGAGTTGTACAAAACACAAAGCATCCAAAGACATCTCTAACAGTTTCACGATCAAAATCAACTTTCAATTTATTAAAACATCAAAGAATAGGTTGCTCTGATATTCATAAAGCACCTCCCTTCATAATAGAAATTAATTATTAATTAACTATGCTTTACATTATCACTGAAGGACCCGAAACATTCGTCAGTCACTTTTCTCAATCTGATATGTATATATTTCGCAGATTTAACCAGAATATAGCAATCTCACACCGCACGCAATAAACTCCAGCACGATTATTTTTACACCCAAGCGATAAGTTAATATTTTCATATTCTTCCAAGCAATCCAAAATCAAAGATAAAAAAAAATGAAAAACCTGAACGGTATGCGACTGAATGCTCAAAACTCGACCAGTCTCAGAAGGCAAAGCCAGCGAGAGAATCGGAGGCGCCATGCCTAACTTTCTCAAGCTCCTCGTATGTCAAATCCAATCAGAATCTATCAAAATAACGCAAAATATCAACAATTAAAAAAAAAACTGACAATTAGGAAGAAAGATTATCGGGAAAATATTAAAAAAATACCCGAAGGGTGATTATCTGAGGAAATGCTGAAACGAGGAGGACGGCTACTGAGAAATAACTGTTGCGTTGACAGAATCTTAAAGATTTGAGTTAGGAAAATCAGCGTGACGTAGAGTCTTCATGGAATGACCACAATGCCACAACTGGATTTGGGGTTTGAATGATTTGCAATCGTCATTTCGGTTGGCAACGAGGGTACTTTGGGGATTCTAGGTTGGAGTCTTGCTCAGCTTTAATTTATCAGCGATTTCAACTGTGATCTGAAAATTATGAACTGGCCCAGACAGAAACTTAAATTCATAAGGCCACCTGTAAATTAAAAAACAGGGTTGGAGGAGAGGGAATTAAAGTGGCAAGGAGGGAATCCAAGAGAAGAGTGAGTGTTGAGATAAAACTGAATGAAGAGAGGAGGAGGAGAATAAAAAAATGGGGAAGGAGAAGAGGGAGGAAGAGGAAACGGAATGGAGGGAGAGAATGTTGAATTTGCAGATTGAGAAAGAAAAGTCCATGATGAAAATGCAGGAGGATGCCTGCCAGAACCAGTTGCAGATTCTGGAATAACGGCTAGGATTGTTTGCCAGATTTTCGGTTCGGCAACAGGCGGATTGGGTGGTGGGTTGGGGGCACTGCCGCCTCAGGTTTTGCAGAATTTGCAGCAACCTGGAGGATTAGGCGACAATGGAAAGCCGGATGCCAATTCACCTTCTGAGTTCATTTTGAGCGTAATTCCATTCCAAGTCCTTCTCATATATAATTACTGGTAAAGCTCAGTGAATTTGCGAAATTAGATGTTTTTTTTTTTGTTTAATGATATTTGATGTTCTTGTTCTATGATAGCTCAAAGAATGTATTCTTGTCAAATTGTCAATAACTGTTGCTTCGGTCACAAATGTGTTTCCTCTGCTTCGGTCACAAATGTGTTTCCTCTGCTTCTTAACAAAGAGAAGTTACAAATCTTTATCTGAGTTTAGAGTTAATTAGTTCCCTGTACAGTTTACAATCATGTAATTCTGTTGTTTAAATTGAGAATGATATATCATCTCTACATTTTCCATTTGGCCTTCCTGGATCATTTGCTATAACAATGATTAACACATTAATTCTTACAAGAAGAGATATATTGTTCTGATTTTGTTACTAAGTAAGCTGTTTAAATTTTATGTGCCGCTCCCTTTCAGGCATTTTATCTCACGATGTAGTTGTCTGATTGCTCTTAGTGTTTCGTCATCTCCTGCTTGAACATTTTCCAAGCAAAATTCTTCATGGCAGAGTTTGCCCATCTCTTAGTTTTCTAATAACAATGGACATTTTTTGATATATAAAAAGAGAAGATGAGAAATAAGGAGACAGAAAAGACATTAATAGTAGCAAAAGATGAAACTCCATACCAATCTTTGAAACCTGTTGAATTAAAGTGTTCTGTGGTAATGCAGCAAGGCCTTATAATATCTTCAGGTTTCCTTCACCTGATTTAGAGTCTGAAATGTTTTTGTTATTTGTATTTATGAAATAGTAGGAGAAAGTCAATGTTCCTATGAAAGCGTTAGCTTACAAGTAACTTTCTTGCACACTTCAGCATGACTTGTAGCTTGAAGAGTGTTAATAATTGTGTATTGTGACATTCCTCAGTACAGATTTGCTGCTTACTTATATACAAATTTGAGTTTAGAGTTTAATAGTTCAGTGTACAGTTTACATTGGTTCACCTTTAATTTGCTTTCCTTTGTGAATGCTATTTCTTTATGTTTACCAATTTAGCTTAGCTATAACATGAATTTTGCATAATGGATATAAATGATTAGACTTAATTCTAAGGAGAAGAGAAATACCATCCATCTTCTGAGTGTTAAATTGTAGAAGACGCTGCCTTTTGAGGAATTTTGTCCTAATAATATTGTTGTCTGGTATGATCATAATTGTCTATTACTGAAACACTTGCAAGCAGAATTCTTCATGGCACTGAATATGGAGTTGCTTGACCCTGGGTTTTCAGGAATTGGACAAGTATTCAATGTGAGAGGGAAAAAAAAAAGAGAGAAACAACAGATAAAGTATCAGTTTGGTTATGAGACTTAGATCCCATTTCAGAAAGTACGAACTTCTAGTGTAAGGTTTATACAATTTTATGTTCTCTATTCTCAACAATCAACTTTTGATGTGTGGGTTTCTCAAAGTTTATAACATTTGATATAATGAGTTATCATCATATTTTCTAGTTACAATCATGCAACATGAGTAATGATGTTGACATTGTAATAGTCATTCGGAATAGAAGCTAGGGAACTAGTCCCAGCTAGCCGCATGGGCATTGAGGTGCAAGATAATGAATTTAAACTCCACATTGAAAAATATGAATTTCTAGTTTGAGGTTTCTCATAAGTCAGTTTTGGGCATGGTTTTTGAAGCTTTTAAGCACAGGAAGTTATGGAGTTTTGGGCTTATGATGATGAGAATGGTGAACCCTGATCACTTAAATTAGGTTGGCCGTATATCTGACCCCTCACATTGCACATAATCACAGGTTTCAAATTGTTTCTTCTTCTAGTATCTACTTTTCTTCTCCTTCTAGAATTGAAAGAAAATGCTGATTTTATTCTCTCGCATACCAGCGTGGTAAGGTAAATCACATTTATATTGTGACACATATTAATATTTATTATATACATTAAAGATTTTCTGATACATAAAACAATTATCTAAAAAAATAATTGAAATCATTGGTTGAAGCTAAGGAAAACAAAACAAAGTAGTTGAGGTAGTTGTGGTAGTTGTGGAGGATGTTCCACAATCCAACCCCACTTATCGGTTTGCATGCGTTGAAACAAAAGCTTGAAATATCCGAACATGAAAATGAGTTTGTATTTAGTGTCAACCCGTGACCGGTAAATTGGATGAAGAAAAGAAAACTTCAGTTTCTCAGAAAACAAACAAGCTTAGACTGACGGCCACACAACTGCTGGTCATAATATAGAATGAATTGATTAACATTCGTTAATAATCAGTGGGGTTAAGTACATAATGAACTGTCAACTCTGAACATTCCATACAAGAAGAGGAGAATTGGACTTTTCGCTGCGTAAACGGCGTCAAAGTGTGGGAATCGTCCTCTGTATGAAATTACAAATGGTGACTGGTAGATATTATAGAAGTCGTGTACTGTTTATTGATTTACGAGTTTTCTTCTCGTACTTTCATAACTTTTTTTCAATAAAAAAAATTTATTTAAATTGAGTTATTATATCAAATCGAGAATCACTGGATTAATTAAATTAAGAATTTAATTTTATATATCATAAAAAAACACTTAAATTTATATATATTTTATACATGAAACTCATGCTCCCATGTTTTTATAGTATTTTAAAATTAGATATTTAGCATTTCAATATTTGAGATAAGGAGTTTAATATTCGTTAAAAATATATCAAAATCAAACTGTTAATCCAACTGATATAATATTAGTTTTTTAGGTTTAAATCAGTTAAAAAAAATATTCCACCTTATGATTTACTGTGTTGAATTATACAGGTTATAACTGCTGTAATATTAGTTTCGTAACTTTAACTTTTAGAATCCTTTCATAAAATAAATTACTTTATAATATGCCTATTTTATAATTATATTTCAAGTAATTTATCAAGTATTTTTTGAATTATAGATTATAAAATAAGTGATAGGGAGAGAAGTTACAAAACTCGAAAATTCTAACATATTTTACTTATAAACCAAGCAGAGGTAACCAAAAATAATAATAATAATAAATTAATAAACGAATCTCTTCTGACATGCATTGGTGTTCTCGAAATTTGGTTGAGGTATTTAATCCTAACTGGTGAGATATCGTAAACCCTAATTGTACACCTAACATATTTTATACTTTGCAGTTTATTTTGGTGGTCAAATTGGTCCGACCAACCAATCAATCACCGTCAGATTGAGTCACAAATTCATGTATATTTTGTCACATTTTTCAAACTTTTACATGACAACGCTGAAAGTTGTGTTAGAAAGTCATATATTATTTGACGGAGACTAAATTTCATGTTTAATAAATATAAATAAGTATTATATAAATATAAAATATTAGTCTTTAACATAAATTAATTAATTTTATATAATATAAGTTTTGATCTTTATATTTATAGACTCAATATTTTTTGATATGATATCAAAATATGAATTAAATAGATGGTCTAACAGTTTAATGTGTTTCTGGATATAAGTAACAACGTTAATAATCTATAACAATTATACTGTTAATTAATTTTGTGTAATATAAATTTCGATCTATATATTTATAGACCCAATATATTTTAAAAGTCACATAAAATATATATTTCTAGAAACTAAAGTTACCAACAATAATTTTTCATTATCTTGTTCTCATTTTAATTAGTATGTATGTATGTATGTATGTATGTATGTATCTATATATGTATAATCACACTCTTATCACATGTAAACAGCATAATAAAAGAGTGAGGAAAAAAGCAAGAAGGTAAAAGAGAGAATTTTCTATCTTTTCTCTCCTGATAGAGATATTTGTAATAAGAATATTCAACGCATTTAAAGAACAGTAGATAGCAAAGTGCTGTTCTTAGTTGTGAAAGGCGTGCACCGACGAAAAAGGAAGCCCTGTTTAATGTTGGGCATGTGTTTGGTGATGGTTATGACAGCATAGATATGGTAGAATCAAAGTAAAGATATCTGCTTCATTCTTTGTCGACAGCTTTTCTTCCTTGTTTAGGTAGGTGAAGTCATGAAAAGAAGATGATGAAGGAAGAGAAACAGAAGCATGCAGCTACTTAAAGAGAACGTGGAGAGCTCTGTAACTTTTTTCCCGGCTGAATCTATCTATCTATTGTTTTTAAATGTGAATAAATGTAAGTATTTGGTAGGTGAAGTTCTTTAACTAGTTTCATGGTAATTGCATTCCCTAGGATTGTTTTGAAGCATCATTTTCACCCACCAGCTCTCCTGCAAATTCATTTACTTCCAGTTTTTTATGTTCATTTTTTTAACCTAACCGAATCCAACAAAAAGCCTCGGATGTAATCATGTTCATCTGCCAGCGCTTGCATTCTTGTGAAAGTGAAGTGACCAACTCCATTTTTCCATTTAATCTTATTCGCATTAAATGACATCTGAAGAGTAAACGAAATAAATAAACTTGTTTAATATAATTGGTTCAGTTCTAGGAGGATAATCTGCTTCAAGTAAAACTTTTTGGTTTAAAAGAATAAATAAATCTTTGGATAATAGTAAAATTAACAAGTAAATAACAACTTAACAATCTATGTACAAGATTGCAGGTGATTATATTTCTATAATTAATTTTTGCATGTGACTACCGAGGAAACGTAGTAAATAAAATAATCATATGCCTGAATGTGTTATTGAGATTTCTTGCCTACAAGTAATACACGTAATTTAGAGTTTAAAGCAAGTTAGATTATGATAATAACAGTTAGAATCGGTTAAACAATTTTGTTCTCCATTATTATAAGCATCAAAAGTGTTTGCGGATTGGGCACAATAAAATGTTTTATGTGGTTCAATTGATGGTTTGAGTGCAAACATCTACACTTGTGGTATTGACAACATATAGCGAGAGAACAATAAAGTCACAATGATAGCAATTTCATGTACCTTTTTCTTCCAATTTCCTTATCTCTATGGGAGTTCTTCACATTTATAAGACAAAGATATAACATTATATGCAGATATAGTA